>NW_022987792.1:2230719-2330214 GCF_902827165.1 Trematomus bernacchii | reverse complement strand
CTCTCTCTTCTCCCCTCAGAGAGCCCAGGCAGCTCTTCGCGCCCTCACTTCCTCACATGTGGACGGGGCTGTGTTGGCTCCCAGCACCGTGCTGAGGGTGGTGGTGGAGAACCTGATCTACCCCGTCACACTGGACGCCCTCTGCCAGGTAAACACAACAATCATTTATTTCTTGTTTGATAAATGTTGCATGCATACAAATGCTCAGGTCAGAAGAATTTCAGTGCCATTTCTACACCGTAGCTTTGTGCAGATGACAATAAAACCTTAGCATCTTTGAATCTTGAATGCTGTTTTCTTTACCATCATTGTTTACAACTCCTGTAATAAAAACAATCCCTGATTCCTCTCTGGTCCTCAGATCTTCTCAAAGTTCGGCACGGTGCTGAGGATCATCGTCTTCACTAAGAACAGTCAGTTTCAGGCTCTGCTGCAGTACGCTGAAGGAGCCTCCGCCCAGTCAGCCAAACTGGTGAGCATCACACCCTGCCACACACACACACACACACACACACACACACACACACACACACACACACACACACACACACACACACACACACACACACACACTTTAATAACATTTAGACATACACACACACATACAAAAGCTATCACTATTTATTCATGATTCATTCCTTATTATTGTTATTTTATTGTATGTTTTAATAATGTATTTCTTTCCGATGCAGTCATACAATCAAACATATGTACCATATCAAGCACAATCCCCCTTTAACACTCGGTTACAACACAAATGAAAGTTACGGGGACTTTAAGATGTTATATTGATTTCAAACACAGAATTTGCACTTAATGCATTAGAGAGTCCCAGTTAAATTGGAGAGGTGTTGAGCAGCTGTTCTCTGTGCGTTCCAGTCTCTGGACGGACAGAACATCTACAACGGCTGCTGCACTCTGAGGATCAGCTTCTCTAAACTCACCAGCCTCAACGTCAAGTACAACAACGAGAAGAGCCGCGACTTCACCAGACCAGACCTGCCCAGCGGGGACAGCCAGCCCACCATGGAGCACCCGGGCATGACCGCCTTCAGTAAGACACACACATACACACATACATACATACATACATACATACATACATACACACACACAATAATAAATAGGAAGGTTTCATTGAGAGACTCTCTAAGTCAGAGTTTTAAGAAAAAGTCAGAATTTTGAGAAGAAATTTCATATTTTTTTGTTAATTTTCAGAAGAAAGTCGGAATTGTAATTAAAAAATCTTGAATTTGAGAGATGGAAATTGGGGGGAAAAGTCAGAATTTTGAGGAACTGTTGAGATTTTCTGTTGCTGAACCACGTGCTTGCAGGATCAGGAAATGAAGTCCACATCCAGAGAGTCTTGCATGTATAGAGTGTCATGGGTGATTCTCTGACTGACTGCTTTGTTCTCTGCAGCTCCAGGAATCATCTCAGCCGGCCCGTACGGAGGAGCGGCCCACGGCTTCCCCCCCGCCTTCACCCTGCAGCCCACAAGTGAGTCTCACCTGTCTTTTTTTTTACTTTATTTTAAATTGTTTTGTCAATACACAATAGACATACACAAAACATTACATTGAAAATACACACAACACAGAATATACGAATACATAGTTAAACACAAAATAACAGTATTTCAGAGGTCAGAAAGTGCATTGTCCGATCGCCTTTGTTCAATCACGTTGACTCATTACGGTCCATGGTAAAGTCAAGGCTTTTTCTCCTCCTTAATTCGTTTAGGATATGTTTAATGATAGTGCCACTGTTAATGGTTTAGCATCTGGTTTTCCATATCTGCATGCATGTGATGCAGATTACCAGCTTGAGAAGTTCTCTCTTTTTTTTGTATCCATCTTTTCTCTGAATATACAATACTCCCACCTGTCCACAGTACCTCAGTAACTCAGTTGACTGCATGTATAACTAGACTATAAACTACTGTAGATAAATAATACACTGTTTTCACAATAACATCATTTTGACGGACAGGATCGCAACATTTCCGTCAAAATCCATTATAACCCGTCGGCCTGTACACAACTCTGCTGGGGGGCAGAGAGAGCACGCTCGTGAACTGTCAACGGGGGGTGGACGCTCGCTCGTGAACTGTTAGCGCCCTGTTATGCATGCCCACAGCACCTCGCGGGAGCGCGCACAGCGTAAAGCAAATACTTTTGTTGATCTGTTCGGCAAAGTTAGGTTTGGAAACGATATAATTTCCTTTTGGGCGGGCATGCATAACACGGCATAATACCGGAGCCTCGCTGCGGGGATACTTTGCCGCTGTTCTGAGTTTGTTCTAATCTGTCAAAATGACGGACGGCTTTCAGATTTTTCCGTCATTGTTAAAAAAAAAAACGTTATAGACGAAAAATATTCGGTTAACGCGACCTCTGATCTTATCTTATCGTAACAATTTAAGAAAAAGTTCAAACATTGAGCAGGAGAAGTTTGAAGCCAAAAATGGGCTTATTGATACAGATAAATAAGATACCTCCTTGGATACAAATAATCATATTAATCAAACAAAATGTCTCCCTCTCCCCCAGTGTCCTCCCACTACCCAGGTCTGGTCCCCGGGATGCCCGGAGGCCTCGCCGCTCTCTCCCTCCCTGGAGCCTCCAGGCTGGGGTTCCCTCACATCTCTGCAGGAGTCTCTGTCCTGCTGGTCAGCAACCTGAACCCAGAGGTACTTTATAAGATGACTAAACTTCTGTACGCTATCCACAATTTGTCTAAATGTAATGGAAGTAATAACAGAAATGACAGTTAAACCATCACAAAATCACAAGTATAAGGCCGTACTGTTAACAGCAGTGACAGACATTTCTACTGTATTTACAGAATAACATGCATAGCTTTCCACCCTTTCAATGGGAAGCATTCCACATAATAGTGCATCAAATATAACAAAGCAGAAGATTTTAAGAGGGGTTGCCACACTTAAATCGGCACTGACAGTCAGTTTTTTATTTGACGAGAAAAAGGGTTGGCTCTAAAAATAAAATAAAAACTTTGAAATTAGTAAAGAATATATAGAAATGCAAAATAATACTATTAAAATTATGCACTGCTATTATTCAGAGATAAATCAACATATATTTAATGTATTATTATGACATTATTTATTTCCAATTAAAACATTGTCCTATAGTGATATCAGAAAGATATTTGAGTGTTCTGTCCTGTGATTGGCTGTTTGAGTCATGTGTTTTTATCCTTGTGTCTCACCTTGTAATGTTTTTAATGCGTTCACATTATCATGTACACACACACCTGTCCACCCACCTGTCCACCCACCTGTCCACACACCTGTCCACACACCTGTCCACACACCTATCCACACACCTGTCCAATCACATTGATATCATTATCTGACCCCTCCTCTCCAGGTAATTAACCCTCTGATTGACCCCTCACCTGTCTTTTTTGTTTTTTCTCCCCTTATTTTAATTTGTTGCCATGGAAACGCCTCGGACACCTCCACCTGTCCTGCCCTCCCACCTTTACCTGTCCTGTCCCTCCGCTGCCTTCTCTGCTGTCTTTAAAGAGAGTTACGCCCCACTGCCTCTTTATTCTCTTCGGTATGTTGTCACTAGCTTCTTATTTTGAAATTATTTTTGTTGAATTTCACGATTTTGTTTTTTCTTCTTTTTAATTTTGTTAATGAAAAGTGGAATTATTGTCTGCTGGTTTTGTCAGATTCTGCGTGATGATTTTGGTTTATTCACAATATTTGCAGCTTTTTATACATGTTTTTTTACAACGGCAATAAATATGGTGCCGGGAAGGGGGAATTTTTATTTTAAGTAGTTGCAATTTTGAGAAATAGTCAGAATTTGACATTTGAAATTCTGACTTCCGTCAAAACTGAGAAAAAAGTTTTTAAAAATTAAATTCATCGAAAAAGGTCAGTTATTTTTGGGGGGAAAAAATCAGAATTGTAAGATTTTCAGAAAAATTGCAGAATTTTGAGAAAAGTGGCAGAATTATGAAGTGGAAAATTCAGAATGTATAGTTGTTTTTTGTAGGAAATCAAAATCATAAGAAAATAGTTTACATTTTGAGATGTCAGAATTTTTTGTTTTTCATAACAATTTCAGAATATTTTTAGTTTTTGGAAAATTACAGATTTTAAGAAAAATTACAGATTTGTTTTGAAAGTCGGACTTTTCTGATTTTTTTTATTTTCGGACAGCTTAAAGATTTTAAGAAACATTTCTGAAAAACTTTCAGAATTCTGAGATTTTCTGAAAAGTCAGAATTTTGATAAACTCAGAAAGTGATTTTTTCTTTCAAGCTGCATTTATTGTGTTTTATCTTATCTAAGTATAGTCTACATTTTTGAGTTTGCATGCCTGGTTTCTCTCAGTTTGCATGTCCTCAGTGCTGAATCAGCTGCTCGTCAACACTCCCATAATTCAGAGCTCCTACACGGTGTAATCTGCCATCTACCCTTACCCTTAATTTCCCCACTGCATTTCCTGTGTTTCAACGTCCAGAAAAACCCCTGCCTTCTAAATGTAATCCTCAAAGGCGTTCCCGCTCCAGGTTTTACATTAAGTTATTTTATAAGTTTAATTTGAGCGTTAATCTAAGGCTTCTGTAGGGTTTAACAAAGTCTAGATTATTATGTTTATCACTTCCTGTTCAACAACAGCTTAACCTTTGTCTTTGTTTCTGACTAGGTGTTTATGGCGACGTGATGAGAGTGAAGATCCTGTTCAACAAGAAGGAGAACGCTCTGGTTCAGATGTCTGACTGCACACAGGCTCAGCTAGGTAACAACATCCACCTAAAACACTTCTTCTGGTGTTTTTACATTTAGAAAAACATGTTGAAAGCTATAAACCAGCTGTGATATTGATGCTTTTCCCCCTTTCCTACACTTAGAACTACTTTAACAGATATACATATTTGAAGGTCACCTATTATGCAAAATCCACTTCTTCATGTCTCTTCTACATCAACATGTGTCCCCTCTTCTTCATGTCTCTTCTACATCAACATGTGTCCCCTCTTCTTCATGTCTCTTCTACATCAACATGTGTCCCCTCTTCTTCATGTCTCTTCTACATCAACATGTGTCCCCTCTTCTTCATGTCTCTTCTACATCAACATGTGTCCCCTCTTCTTCATGTCTCTTCTACATCAACATGTGTCCCCTCTTCTTCATGTCTCTTCTACATCAACATGTGTCCCCTCTTCTTCATGTCTCTTCTACATCAAACATGTGTCCCCTCTTCTTCATGTCTCTTCTACATCAACATGTGTCCCCTCTTCTTCATGTCTCTTCTTACATCAACATGTGTCCCCTCTTCTTCATGTCTCTCTACATCAACATGTGTCCCCTCTTCTTCATGTCTCTTCTACATCAACATGTGTCCCCTCTTCTTCATGTCTCTTCTACATCAACATGTGGTCCCCTCTTCTTCATGTCTCTTCTACATCAACATGTGTCCCCTCTTCTTCATGTCTCTTCTACATCAACATGTGTCCCCTCTTCTTCATGTCTCTTCTACATCAAA
Source organism: Trematomus bernacchii (assembly GCF_902827165.1). Taxonomy (NCBI): domain Eukaryota; kingdom Metazoa; phylum Chordata; class Actinopteri; order Perciformes; family Nototheniidae; genus Trematomus; species Trematomus bernacchii. The sequence goes on along the minus strand of NW_022987792.1, from coordinate 2,324,683 downwards.
CACGTGTCCCCTCTTCTTCATGTCTCTTCTACATCAACACGTGTCCCCTCTTCTTCATGTCTCTTCTACATCAACATGTGTCCCCTCTTCTTCATGTCTCTTCTACATCACCATGTGTCCCCTCTTCTTCCATGTCTCTTCTACATCAACATGTGTCCCCTCTTCTTCATGTCTCTTCTACATCAACATGTGTCCCCTCTTCTTCATGTCTCTTCTACATCAACATGTGTCCCCTCTTCTTCATGTCTCTTCTACATCAACATGTGTCCCCTCTTCTTCATGTCTCTTCTACATCAACATGTGTCCCCTCTTCTTCATGTCTCTTCTACATCAACATGTGTCCCCCTCTTCTTCATGTCTCTTCTACATCAACATGTGTCCCCTCTTCTTCCATGTCTCTTCTACATCAACATGTGTCCCCTCTTCTCATGTCTCTTCTACATCAACATGTGTCCCCCTCTTCTTCCATGTCTCTTCTACATCAACATGTGTCCCCTCTTCTCATGTCTCTTCTACATCAACATGTGTCCCCTCTTCTTCATGTCTCTTCTACATCACCATGTGTCCCCTCTTCTTCCATGTCTCTTCCGATCTTACATCAACATGTGTCCCCTCTTCTTCATGTCTCTTCTACATCAACATGTGTCCCCTCTTCTCCATGTCTCTTCTACATCAACATGTGTCCCTTCTTCTTCATGTCTCTTCTACATCAACATGTGTCCCCCTCTTCTTCATGTCTCTTCTACATCAACATGTGTCCCCTCTTCTTCATGTCTCTTCTACATCACCATGTGTCCCCTCTTCTTCATGTCTCTTCTACATCAACACGTGTCCCCTCTTCTTCATGTCTCTTCTACATCAACATGTGTCCCCTCTTCTTCATGTCTCTTCTTCATCAACATGTGTCCCCTCTTCTTCATGTCTCTTCTACATCAACATGTGTCCCCTCTTCTTCATGTCTCTTCTACATCAACATGTGTCCCCTCTTCTTCATGTCTCTTCTACATCAACACGTGTCCCCTCTTCTTCATGTCTCTTCTACATCACCATGTGTCCCCTCTTCTTCATGTCTCTTCTACATCAACACGTGTCCCCTCTTCTTCATGTCTCTTCTACATCACCATGTGTCCCCTCTTCTTCATGTCTCTTCTTCATCAACATGTGTCCCCTCTGTGTAAAGAGACTCTGAAAGTTTCAGGAACAAAGATTCTCTCTCTTTTTGTCCTGATCCATTTCTATAAAAACCTGTCTGAAAATGAGCTGATCAGATTTTGGCCACTTTGTGATGTCATAATGTTTTTTTGGCTTGTGTAACCATTAGCCAATCACCAACCAAGGTAACCCCCCCCCCACCTTATCACCTGAATCTCCTCCTAGAGCACCATTGAGTTCTTTTTAACCAAATCTCTCTCAGAGGGGCGTGGGGAGGGGCTCCTTATTTTCATCTAAAGTAACAGACAGAGAATCAGCACTTTGGAAACAGGGCTGAAACAGAGGGGATTATGGGATGCTGCAATGATCTGTTTGGTGTTTCAGCCAATCAGAGACAAGTTCTGTATATATCTGAGACCTGTAATATATTGATGAAAAACAGTATGATAGCGGACCTTTAAGATAAAAACATGTCTGACTGGATCGTCCTTCCCCTTTGCAGCCATGAGCCACCTGAGTGGGCAGCAGCTTCACGGGAAGCCTCTCCGCATCACGCCGTCCAAACACACGAGCGTTCAGCTTCCCCGTGAAGGCCACGAGGATCAAGGCCTGACCAAAGACTACAGCAACTCTCCTCTGCACCGCTTCAAGAAGCCCGGATCCAAAAACTACTCCAACATCTTCCCGCCTTCTGCCACCCTTCATCTCTCCAACATCCCGTAAGTCCTCACACTGCAGGAGCAGGAGCAGCCTGTAGACCAAACTCAGGGAGCACTTTATACACCTGACAGAAACCGCCAAATGCTAATTAGTGTGCTTATGTTACTGTTGTGTTTGCAGGCCGTCTGTGGTGGAGGACGACCTCAAGATGCTGTTTTCCACATCAGGAGCCATGGTCAAGGCCTTCAAGTTCTTCCAGTGAGTCCTTTGTTTACTGTCCCTGCTTTCAAAGCCTTACTGGTGTACATAATGCTGCGTTTTCTCACATTGAAATCCTTTGTTGTAAATGTAGAAGCACAGAAACGCGAGAGCAGCTGGCAACTATTCCCAAGCACCTATTTTTAAAGTCTGTGTATAAAATAAAATAGCTAATTTGATCATTTCAATTCAGGGCTAATATTCCTCTGAGCTTTCCACTGTATACATTTTATGAGCACCGTGGCTAATTGATCATTAATACCTTCTTAAAACATGTTTCAATGGCTGTCTGGCAAAAACACACACACACACGTACTCACAGCAACAACAACAAGAGACCCATTGGTGTCCCATGCTCACTCTTTTAATAGACGCCACTTTCATTAATCAGAATCAGATTTCCTTTATTCTTCCCAAAGATGTACATTGTTCCAGCACAGGGACAATACAGCTAAAGACCAAACAAAGTGGAACATATAGAAAGTAATGGAGTAGCTTTTCAGAAAGGTAATAATTGTTAAAGTATATATCTAGTTATTTTACAACACTGTTTTTACTCTAGAACCGCTATCCTTTATCTTAAAGTCAAACGTCCTTTCCTGAAACCCATATACACGTCTTCATTTCTCATCTGTTTTTGTTTTCACGTGTCTTTTCTCGTTCCTATAATCCTTCTGGTCGTCAAATTTGTAAGAAACATTTCAGAATTTGGAGAAAAGCCGAACTTTGAGATTTTGACAAAATATCAGAATTTTCTGAAAGAAATCAGAAATAGATTTTTTTTTTAATTCTTAAATTCTCATCCTTTTTTGTTTTCACGTGTCTTTTCTCGTTCCTATATTCCTGCGGTTGTCAGATTTTTAAGAAAATTCAGTCAGAACTTTGAGAAAAAAACTCAGAATTTTGAGATTTTGACAAAAAGTCAGAATTTTGAGATTTTCAGAAAATTTATATTTTTTTAATTCTCATCCTTTTTTATTTCCAAGTGTCTTTTCTCGTTCCAATATTCCTGCGGTTGTCAAATTTATAATAAAAATGTCAGAAGTTGGAGAAAAGTCAGAATTTGAAGAATTTTGACAACAATTCAGACTTTTGAGATTTTCAGAAAAAAGTCAGAAAATATATATTTTTTTGTATTCTTAAATTCTCATCCTTTTTTGTTTTCACCTATCTTTCTCTCGTTCCAATATTCCTGCGGTTGTCCCACCCTATAAAAACCTTGACTTATCGTCCTCGTCTGTTGTGTTTCTCCTTCAGGAAGGACCACAAGATGGCTCTGATCCAGATGGGCTCGGTGGAGGAAGCCATCGAGTCCCTGATCGAGTTCCACAACCACGACCTGGGAGAAAACCACCACCTCCGAGTCTCCTTCTCCAAATCCTCCATCTGAGCCTCAGAGCGTCTGAACCGTGTCCACTACACTCCCATCATTCCTACGCACGTCTGCAAGAAACCACCGTGAAGTCTGGTGTGATGTTAAATTATTTTTTTAAAACTCATTTTTAGGTTATTTGCCTTCAAAGAGGATTAGGGGGCAATTTAGGGGGGAAAAATGGAGTTTGGGAGGAAGTCAGAATTCTGGATTTTTATGTCGGACGTCGGGGAATGAAGTCGGAATTCTGAGTTTGTCAGAAATAAACAGATGTTTCGATTATAGTCAGGATTTTGATTATAATGGAGTTATTAGTGCCCTTGTTGGGAAGTTTTTAACCATTAGCCACTCTTGCCTTTTTGACTTTAATCCTGCAATTAAGGTGTTAAAGTTTTTTCTCCTCAACGCTGACTTCCCGACTTAAATAACTCAGAATTCTCCCTTAAATCTCAGATTTCAAGTTGTCCTTAGATGTTCCTAATCCTCTTCTCTAAAGTTTCCCCCTTCTAAAGTAACGCTTCTATCTTTTAAATTATCTGCTCGGACAACGTTTGGGAAGTCAAGAATTTACCCACAAGCCGTCAGAATCTAGTCCGGCCGCGTTTAGGAAGGCCTCGTTAAGGAAGGCCTCGTTAAGGAAGGCCTCGTTAAGGAAGGCCTCGTTAAGGAAGGCCTCGTTTAGGAAGGCCTCGTTAAGGAAGGCCTCGTTTAGGAAGGCCTCGTTTAGGAAGGCCTCGTTAAGGAAGGCCTCGTTAAGGAAGGCCTCGTTTAGGAAGGCCTCGTTAAGGAAGGCCTCGTTAAGAAGGCTTAGTTCGACCTTCATATGATCCCTGTGCCTTATTCCTGGAGTCAGAATGACCTCAACTTTGACATGTTAAAAAAAAATCTCCCATCATGCCTCTGTAAATTGGCAACGAGCAGGTTTACAGTTGATAAAGGTTTACTGTTAATGTATTACAGATATATCCTTATTTTATGTGTATTTTATTGGTGTTTTTTCTTTGTTAGTGTTTTGTACTGCTGGTTACTGTAGCGTCGAACATGTGAACGGATTCTGTTGTAGCGGGTTTTTTTTTAGATACTCTTTTTTTTCTCCTCTATTCCTCTTTTGATTTCTTTATTTCCATGTATGCAATCACGTTTTATTCAAATCAAATATTGTAGCAATATTTTAATCATTCCTGAACTTTTACTTGTTGGCTTTTCTTTTTGTCGGTGGCTCGGCGGTTCTTCTCCTGCTGCCTTTTTTTACAATCTGACGAATGTCGCTTTTTGTTTCTGTCGGGTTGTCTCGTCTTCTCGCTTCGCCTCTGAACGGTTTTTATTTATACGTTTGTGATCCACTACAGCTGAAACCAAAAACGGCCTTTTTTAGATGCAACAAATCCGCCTGCCTCAGGTTTCTGGTTTTAAGGACTTAAGAAAAATAACACACAAAGATGGAAGCTTGTGAACTGGTTTAGGCTTTGGTGGTGTTTTCCTGTGGGAGGTTTTTATTCATTTCTCGACCGCTTCACTGGATCTCTATTGCAAACCCAGATGTAACGTGTGAGTGCCTTCAAACGCAGCGCCGAGTCGGACATCAGGTATTAATTCCTCTTTTACTCCGAGATGAAAGTTTGACGGAGAAGAAAACCCCGCGGCCGTCACAAATGTGCTGAAACTAGAAGGTGCTGGTTTGGTTTATCTGTGTGTCTTAATATTATTACGTCGACATTCCAGCTGCTCATGACGAAGATTCCCCGTTTCACCTGAAGGTTTCCCCCTGAGGCGTGATGCATTCAAGGCCCCTGGGAGGTTTCAGTAGCTGAGCTTTTAAACAGTTACTGAACAGAAGTCCGGACTCATTCCAGAGGTTCAGAGGAGGTTCCCATACAAGAGTTAAACTGACTACGTTTATACGCACACAATAATATAATTTAAGCCCTTTTTCTGGATGAAGGACACTTCCCTAGCTGTTAGCATGAATATTGTATATAAATGTTTAACTTTTTCCAGTTAGCATGCAGCTGTGCATTTTCCTAATAACTCAAATGTTTTTTCCAACTTTTACCACCGGTTGTTGACCCTTAAAATGTGTTGATATACAATTCTTTAATACTTTGAAAACGTACACATACACCAATTGCAATTTTCCCTACAAACGTAAAAAAAAAAAAAATGAAATGATAGAAAAATAATAAGCTTTGTTTCAATCGTTCAACTTTGAATGAGCCAAATTCAATCAAACCAATTTATGAAACTCCTATTTCTGCACTGTTCCATGGCCTTTTCAGCCTGCTCTACAGTCAATACGCGATGCAAACCATTTTTAGTACAAAGGCACTAAGTCACGGCAGCAAAACAGTGAACATTGAACCGGCAACTCTTCAGTTCCCAAGTCTAGAGACTGAGCTACTGAGCCAATTAAGGCTCCAAATATCAATACATAATATCAAATGTAAATGGCATGTTTTAAAACTGCATGTAAGTGTGCATGTTAACGTAGTATTTAGTATTTTTCTTGAATATTACCCCATTCTGGTTTCCATAATGAATTTATTCTTTCTTTCAATGGCCTTAATTCATGTCACAAATACAATATGTTTCAGAAAATCGCCGCCTGTTACATTCCCAGTGATTTAGTCTGTGTGTAAGATCATTTTCACACAGTGTGGAGGAGCTTAAACATTCACACACACCATCACATCAACGCTAATGATGTGAGCAGCTGTTTTCTCCCAGTGGACCAATGAAAACCTGCTGGATGTAAATAATAGTTTTGTTAATTCTTTCTGAAATTCCTTTAGTGTTTCTGCCAGAAAAATGAAAGACACAATGGCATTAAGTCCTGTATTTTCTGACGGATACACACCACATTCACAGTTATTTCCCATGGGCCTTGAATGCATCACGGCCTCAGTGTGGGGGTGAGGCGGGTGAGAGGAGGAGGGCGGGGGTGTTGAGCTGTAAATACGTGTTTTATACCACAGTGACGTGTCAGAGCTGATGGTGGTTTTATATCTGATGTATATTTTGATTCAAAGTGAGCGCCCGGTTCTGAGCCTTTCACTGTTTGTGTCACAAAACGAAAACAAGAAGCAGATTAAAATCACTTTTTATCAGAAAACTCTGAAGGCACGAGTCGTCTGTTTATATCGAACACTGTCGATGTTTGTATGATGTTGTGATGAAAATAAAAAGACAAGAAGAGACGAGAAGCAGAAACAGTCTGATGTTTTTGGAAACATTTTTACTTTATTTTCTTCATACTTTATTGCAGTTTTTAATATAAATCTCCTTTTTCTTACATGTGGTGTTAATGCTTTTAGCATTCCTACAAGGGTTGTGTCGTTTAGTGTATATTCCAGGGTTCTTACGGTCATTGAAAACCTGGAAAAGTCATGGAAATTCAAAATGCTAATTCCAGGCCCTGGAAAAGTTATGGAAAACAATATCTTTCCCAAAGTCATGGAAATGTAACTAAAGTTGCATCAAATATAATTTATATTTTATCTAATCGCCGAAATAGTAATACTATAATGATAATAAATACTGTATAGTAATTAAACGTAAAATGTCATTTAACTGACGAGGTATTTAGCTGGTGAGAGATTTTAGTTGCGTTAGCGTGTAGAAGCTAGTAAGCCTACTATTTGATTTGTTTTAGATAGGCACAACATGTTTCATATGCAGACCTGATTTTCCTGTTCCATGTTAAAATAAACCATTTTCAGTGGTACGCTGAGAAAGTCATTTTTTTGGTCATGGAAAATTAGGTAAAGGTCATGGAGAAGTCATTGGTGAAAAAGTGTATAAACCCTGATATTTAAGATTAATAAATCAGAGAGACTCATTTATTTCACAGAACAATAAATACCAAACTTTAGGAATTTCAACAAGTTAATTCACAGAAAATACATTTTTTGTTTATGTAAAAACATTTCATGGTTCCAGATTTGCTGCTTTTACTTTACATATAAAAATGTATTGGTTATATTTTTGGGCTAAACAAAATTAATGGTATGAAAAAGAAAACTGTTAATGGTTGAAAATGAGCTCCAGCCCAAACAATCCTGCTTTTACCTCAATGCATGAAAAACAATATTTAACTTTAACTAAAATATTTATATTAAGTTTCATACTGATAAGGTACATTTCCAATGCTCGAGTAAGAGTATTTTGACTGTGTAATATCAGTAATATTCACCTGTTTTTTTCAAACTCAATTTGGTCTTCATCTTCCCTGTTATGACCGTCTGTTCCCAAGATGTTCAATGAGGTGACGTTTTATTTTAAATGATTAGGAGTTATCTTCAGTTTCTGTACAGTCCTTAAAGAGCAGATACTCAAATATCCCCCTCCTCTAAAGTCGGTCACACAGAAGCGGCTTCAAGTCTGACAGATTCAATCTAACACACACCTTTAACATCAAACTCACATTTATAATGCAGTTTAAATAGGAGAGGAACAACACACGTGAACAGAAAGAATACAAATCTGAAATGTGCTGAATGATCAGAACCAGCAGGTGGCAGCAAACACTGAACAAGACCACAGACCAAGACCGAAGAACGCCTTCTTATATACACAACAGACTGTATATGGTTGGTCACTGGTGAGTTAACAAAACCGTACTCAAGTCAAATTATGATTACTTTATAACTTTATTGATGTAGGATTAGAAGTACTTTAATCTCTTAAAACAACAACAGAACTACTAGAGCAGGGGTGTCAAACTCAAATACACAGTGGGCCAAAATAAAAAAATGGGTACTAGTCGAGGGCCGGACTGGTTCAATGTTTATTGCAGAACTTATTGAAATGAACTTATTGCACATATTAAACCTGGAACTAACAAAGCTTAAATGATTGCCTATAAAAACAACATGAAACATTAAATAATCAGTTGCATTCATTTCTTATGGCTCTATCTGCAGCTTTTCCAGAGTCATTTCTTATGATTACATTTCTCCACAGGCCAACAACAGCTTCAACAAAACTATTTCCCTCAAAGAGAAAAACAAACATGCCCTGTTGTCTCAAGAAAGAGTGCAGAAGGAAACATCCATGTAAACTCAGTGTGCTGCTCTGTGATGCTAGTTCAAGCCAGATACTTGGCATCTCATCTTGGGTGCAAGTTCATCAATGTTTGGGGTCAGGCTCTGAGCTGAGGAGACCCTCAGGATGGAGTGAAGGTGTGCGTGCAATATACCGGCGGGCCAGATCTAATAGGAATTACAAATTATCCTGCGGGCCCAAATTAAATCCACCAAGGGCCTGATTTGGCCCCCGGGCCTTGAGTTTGACACATAGAGAGAATACTATAAATCATGGTAGTTAATTGACGAGTATACCAAGACAATCTATAAGAAACAGAATGCAGTAATCAACCAAAATCTATAAACTTCTTAACATGAAATCCCTTAACTCTCATTTTAAGGCCTTAACTCTTTTGTGAGATTTGAAAACCAGTTTTTTGCCCGTTTAGTTTATTCCCAGAAATACAAAGAACACAACATTCACTTTACACATAACTGTCCGTTACTTCCCCATTAATCATCCTTTCCCTGAAGCACAGAACAAATCCCACTCTATCAAATGTTTAGCAGCACGGTATTAAAACGCAAGGAGTATTCAAACATCAGAGAGGAGGGTATTTTAAAAGCTTAAGGAAAGACTTCTGAATGAATGTCTTAAGTCTTAAATGTATTAAAGTTTTGTTCGATAAGACCCCGAATGCTTTACATTTCTCAGGGAGTCCCGCCAACAAAAACTCGTCGTGACCTTGGACTCCAAAGATGCACATCGGGGCGTTCGGTTGAAGAAATATATTGAAGGCTTCTGATAAAACGTTGAATATTATATCCTAGTGAGTTGTCTTCAAAGCCAAAACATGTGTGTAAGATGAATTGAAGCTTGACACTACATTTAAGTGCATTTATTTAAAGTTTACTCATAGAATAAAGCCAGCAATTCATTACCTTGAGTTGTTATATATGTTACTTTTAATGTCTTTTCATTTTTTCTCCAACCGTTGCATGCTTTGATTCCAAGCCAAGACCGTGACACAGAAGAAGACGACAGGGGGAGGGAGTGTTTGGAGATAATAAAAAACAGAAGAAGTGAAGCGTGGGGTTTCACATTCAGGAGATCTGAGGCTTTACAGACTGCAGGAAGTTCATATCCGTGTCTTCTTACCCCCCCCCCCCCCTATCCCCCCCTATCCCCAAAACCTCCTCCTCTTCCATGCTGGACCGGGGACACGCTGCCGAACAAAGAGGGATTGTGGGTAGAAGGAGAAAAAAAGACGCCGGCACGCCAGCTTGGTCAGCTCTCACACGGCTGTCAAACAGGATCGTCCCAGTGAGCACAACGTTTTACATAATCCTGACACACACACACACACACACACACACACACACACACACACACACACACACACACACACACACACACACACACACACACACACACACACACACACACACACACACACACACACACACGAGTTAAAGTACAAGAGTGTTGGCATTGAAATATACTCAAATAACAAAAAGTACAGAACAAATATTTAGTATAATATTGGAGTTGCAGAGAAGTTATAATGTTGTGATTGGTCTACAGCTTAGAGATGTCCCGCCCCTTAGCCTCTCACGTACAATGTGTTGGAGCACTAGCCAATACAAGTGCGAGTGTTACTTAGTGATGTCACTATGTTCAGAAGTAAACAAAGGAGTCCAATGGAGGCGTTTCTATAAACTTATAAAACACTACAGGAAAGAGAAACCAAAAAAAGCAGAATAGGGCCTAAAAAAAAAAGCCTGATATCCTAAAAACTGTATAAGATGAGTCTACTACATCTCCCAAGATGCATTTCACCAACAAAGCAATTTCTGCTGTTGAACTAAAGATGAAAATGTGTTCAAATAAATCAATTTAAATCGCCTCAATGTAAGATTTTGGATCACTTGTAAATTCAGTACCAGCAGCTAATGCTCATGGGTAATGTAGTTTTTATTAATAATTTAAACAGCTTTTTTTGACAATGAGTCCCTTCAAAATAAAAGTCTCTGCTTCATGTTTCTCCCTTTCATCGACCCTACCTCCTCCTCACTCCCTTTCCTCCCTCCCTTTCCTCCTCCACTCCTCCTCCTCCCCTAAGGATGATTGACAGTTCACAGGAGACACTGATTAAAGATCTTCAGTTGATCTTTGATACTTTTTTTAATCTCCCTCTTCCTTGAAGATTATTTATTTTCTTCCTTTCTTCTTTTCTTTTGTATTTTCTCTCCCTCACCTCGCCTGACATTTCCTCTCTTTTCTTGTTCCCGCTCATCCTGACCCTAAACCCTTTATCCATCTTTTTTTATCCAATTATTCCTCACTCCTGGTTTTAAACTGAACCAACTCTTTGTGTCTCAGAAACCGGCTGCTTTATATCTCAGAATAAGAATTTAACATTTAATCATTTAATCAGGCACCTAATTAATTAAATAGAATTCAACATCAGTGAATAAAGATGTCAAATACAAGATGTGTTCAGGTCTAAAGATTCAGACCTGAAATGATTAAATCAATTGTGTGTTATATACGTTTTAGTGCATGTCTCTCCCATACACTCCCCCCCTGCCTAAAACACATAGTGACATCACAACGTAACACTTGTGCTCCTATTGGCTAGCACTCCCGACACATTTTTCGTGATAGGCCAAGGGGCGGGACATCTCTAAGCAGTCGACCAATCACAACAGAGCCTGCCAGCTAACCAATCAGAGCAGACTGGGCTCTGGTTTCAGACAGAGGGTGAAAAGAGGTGCTGCAGCACAGACAGTATGAGAAAAATAAAGAGCTTTTTGAACATTAAAGCATGGAGACATGTAGAGACACTACATACTGATATACACCTGAACATCAGCAGGAGAGGACTCTTTAAAGTAGAGACACTACATACTGATATACACCTGAACATCAGCAGGAGAGGACTCTTTAAAGTAGAGACACTACATACTGATATACACCTGAACATCAGCAGGAGAGGACTCTTTAAAGTAGAGACACTACATACTGATATACACCTGAACATCAGCAGGAGAGGACTCTTTAAAGTAGAGACACTACATACTGATATACACCTGAACATCAGCAGGAGAGGACTCTTTAATGTAGAGACACTACATACTGATATACACCTGAACATCAGCAGGAGAGGACTCTTTAAAGTAGAGACACTACATACTGATATACACCTGAACATCAGCAGGAGAGGACTCTTTAAAGTAGAGACACTACATACTGATATACACCTGAACATCAGCAGGAGAGGACTCTTTAAAGTAGAGACACTACATACTGATATACACCTGAACATCAGCAGGAGAGGACTCTTTAAAGTAGAGACACACACTACATACTGATATACACCTGAACATCAGCAGGAGAGGACTCTTTAAAGTAGAGACACTACATACTGATATACACCTGAACATCAGCAGGAGAGGACTCTTTAAAGTAGAGACACTACATACTGATATACACCTGAACATCAGCAGGAGAGGACTCTTTAAAGTAGAGACACACACTACATACTGATATACACCTGAACATCAGCAGGAGAGGACTCTTTAAAGTACAGACACTACATACTGATATACACCTGAACATCAGCAGGAGAGGACTCTTTAAAGTAGAGACACTACATACTGATATACACCTGAACATCAGCAAGAGAGGACTCTTTAAAGTAGAGACACTACATACTGATATACACCTGAACATCAGCAGGAGAGGACTCTTTAAAGTAGAGACACTACATACTGATATACACCTGATAATGAGCATTAAAGGGCCCCTTTAAACCAAAAATAAGAATACTTTAATGAACTCAACAGTAGACAACAAAATAATTAAATGATGTTTAATGACATTCCTCTGCTGCTTCCTGTTTCCTTGAATCCTCTTCCTCTCCAGAGTCCCCTCAGTTATGACTTTCCTCGCCTCCTCTGAGCTGAAGTGATGTTTTCTATATTATTTTGGGACTTTTTGGAGGCCAGCAGGGAACATATTGGCTGGGCTCACCAAGGTGTGCTAATGCCCGGCGGTGGGCGACTATACTTTAAATGCTAATTCTTCCTCCGCCTCTTCCATCCTGCACCCAACAACACGGGCTAACTACCTCGGAGCCAATCTGCACCTCCGCTCTGCTGCTAAGAAAACACAACATGTCCGTCAGCTAATCTGAGGACGCCGTGTTTGTCCCGCGTCAAGCAGTCACGCGTGTTGGACATGTTAGAGGGGGAGAAAAAGGAGGAAGAAGAAGGAGGAGGAAGAGTCTCAGCGTGCGGCTAATGGCCGTCCGGCTGACAGGTGCATCATGGGTTTAACCGGCCGGCTTGCATACGGCTGACAGCTCCGCTTCTGTTATGATTATGCAAACTTCCGGTTCACTGGCCCCCATCACCAACACTAGCTACATCAGGGACCCCCAACACACACACACACACACGCACACACACACACACACACACACACACACACACACACACACACACACACACATACACACGCACACACACACACACACACACACACACACACACACACACACACACACACATACACACGCACACACACACACACACACACACACACACACACACACACACACCGGGCCCTCCGTCCTGCAGAGCGCCGCCAGGTAATTTCGTCCACGTGTGATGAGTCGTGAATAATCGGCCATTTTCAGCCCGCGGCTCACAGGTAGCCCTTTAATCTACTCTGAAACGACGATAATTGGGCACGTGTGGATTTGTTGGAAACATCTTTAAACACACACACACACACACACACACACACACACACACACACACACACACACACACACACACACACACACACACACACACACACACACACACACTGAAGTACTACTAGAGGACCGAACATAACAAATATGTTTTTTTCTTAAAGTGTGCATTTTTACTTTTTTGTATCTTATAACTGGTTTTATGTGCATGATTTATAAACATTTTTAAACATAAACTACACTTGATGTATATTACACTCCACAAGTAGTGTAGACTGTGTAAATCCTTCAGCTCCGACACTATAAAGACTTAAAGTATAACATCTCACTCATGAGAAACTAGCAGAATGTAAAAGAAAGATACACACATTTGAAAAAATAAAATAAAATGTCCCTCACTTATGACTTTTTTCTGCAACACAAACACATATATTCACACACACTGTCGTACTGTTAAAACTACAGTGGATTTACTTTTATTGACAGTATTTTCCACATATGTTGATGTGCCTTTTTGTCTCCCAGACTCAAACTGGGTCTTGTATCATTTTTCCGTTTTAGTTTGAGAGTTGCAGATGTTTCTGATCTCCGGCTGTGACCACATGTGCTCTGATAACTCACAGAGAGGGCCTCCATATTTCAGATATGATAAAGCTTTCCATTGTATCAAATCATCGTCCTCTGCACTTTATATAATTCATAAATCTAACATTTCACTGCATATGAAAGCACACATTGGATAGGAGCTGGACTTTAACTGTAGTCACAAAGACCTGGAATATGACTCTCAATGCCACATGAATATTTCAGAAAATACCCAAAGAATACTGCCGGAAAAATGCAGGAAACACAACCCTGTACTTGTATTCATGTTAGGACACTCATTAACATAATGCATTCCAGTCCCTTTTAGACCCCCCCCCCACACACACACACACACACACACACACACACACACACACACACACACACACACACACACACACACACACACACACACACACACACACACACACACACACACACTACAGTTAAAATCTTGTGCATTAAACCTGCAATGTCCAATAATCACTCTTAAGTGCAATACGTACATTTTGACATTTTAAGACTTGTTCGTGCATGTGTTGAGACTCTTTAGAAGTGCATCAAATAACATTTTCTGTTACAATTCATGTGTTTGTGAAGTAGTGAGCATACAACCATATACAAATGGTTAATTGCAACCCATTTACTTCACTTCATTAAGACTTTTCTCCGATTGTGGAGTCTTTCTTCACGGTGGTGGAGGCACGATAAACAGGTTTTCTTCAGGAGTTCAAGGTTACACAGGGAGTAATCGTCATGGAGATGTTTATTTTGGATATGATGCCTTACTTTAACGTTGCTTTAAATTTGTATTTATTTTGTACCTTTGTCCGCCACAAGATTATTCAAGAAAAGTAAAATGCCTATTTTTGTGGCAATGTTAACATGTTTTCCCGAACCTTAATCCAAGTGTGAATTCAAGGTGAAGACCGTACAAAAACGTCCTCACTCTCAAATTGGTTTTCACAAAAAATTACATACAACAGACACACACACACACACACACACACACACACACGCATAGCGAGCGGGTCAATTAGAGGCTGATGGACGAATCAGTAGACAGTCCATTAAATCGTGCGTCCGTCCGTCCGTCTGTCGGACTCCTGCAGAGACTCGCTTCTCCTTCAGAAGGACGAACAGAACGTCTCGACTCAGCGGGGTTCCTCTGAGAGACGAGGGTTCTGCGAGGAACCAGAGACACCTCGGGATTAGTTCAAATGAAAACTGGTGAACACGTAAAGAGCTCTGAGAGTGATAATGAAACAGTAAAGAGTCAACGTAGAGACACTCACATTGACCTCTGACCTCTGAGAGTGGATCCACGGATTCTGATGGTTTTTAGTTTGAAGATTATTTTAAAGAGTCGTATGGTTGGAAAGTCCTTTTTAAAACTTGTGTTTGTTGACAATTTACTTGCGGTATTTACTTGCGGTACTGAGGTGGGCCGGCGGTACCGAAATGGGCCGGTCGAGAGTCCCGGGCTGATTTTTTGTCCCAGTCCGCCCCTGCTGTGTGTCCCCCTTTGGTCATTTTTGATTCTTTTACGTCTGTTTTCTGTTGTGTCTCGTCAAATGTGTTAGTTATGTTTGTGTATTTTGTCATTTCCTGTTTTATTTTGTACTTACCTCTTGTCTTTCATTTCAGGCCCTGTTTCTTCCTCCCCCTGTGTGTGTTTCCCGCCATCATCAGTGTCTGCCCCGCCCCTGATTGTTTCCACCTGTTCCCACTCACCTCATGTTTAAATATTCCTGTCTCTCCCTGTCCTGTGTCAGTTCGTCTTGTTTGTTTCTCCGAATGGTCGTGCCAAGCCTCAGCTCAGAAAGGATCGCTTTCACTCATGTCAGGTTTGTTTATTTTTGTTGGCTTAAAGTTTTTTTTATTAAGTCCTCTTTTTGTTACGCTAGTTTTTTCTCCTTGTGAGCGCTTTATGTTATTTCCACCACCTACTCTGTTAAGAGGGATTATCTGACCTGTGAAAATAAATACTTCTTTTGATTACATTCAAGACTTTGTCTCTGGGTCGTGCATTTGGGTCAGTTTGTGTCGAGGTCCTGACATCCTGCATCTCCCTTTGGTCATTTTTGATTATTTTACGTGTGTTTTTAGTCGTTTTATGTCTGGTTTTGATTATTTTGTGTCTTAATTTGATCACTTTGCATCTCTTTTTGGTCATTTTTTGCATGGTGGCAGTATCGTGGGTCTTTGTGACTTCCTTAAAATACATTTTAGTAATAATTTCAAACAGAGGCTCTAATCAGTTTGGCCCATTTCGTCAATTAACATGAGAACATTTCACATTCTTTATCCGAAACAGACATACTGTACTGTAGATGCCTCATTAAGGCTGCCAATAACGGCTTTCTATTTATATCACACACACACACACACACACACACACACACACACACACACACACCTGTTATCTGACTCATTATGACTTCCTGTATGTAATTTTCTTAATTAACTCAAGAACCAATTAACTGAGACGGAGCTTTCTGTTGGAAACTAATTCAGATTAATTTCCTCCTGTGGAGTCGAACACTGTGTGATGAGGCGTGAGGAGAAACAGAAACAGTACTGGCCGTTAGTCAGAGGTGGGAAGTAACTAAGTACATTTACCCAAATACTGTACTTAAATACAATTGTGAGGTACTTGCACTAAACTTGAGTATTTCGATGTAATAATATCATGTATTTTTACTCCACTACATCTATTTTATAGCTTTTATTCATTACATATTACAAAAGGTGGGGAAAGAAAGTCGCAAACATGAATTATTTGTATCAGGACTTTGTTTGTCTGTAAAATGCTACTTTATGCAACAATATTAATAATCTGATAATGTGATATATGTAATAATATATATCTGCACAATGAATACATTAACTCTATAGGTTTTAGTGCATGTCAATGGTCTGCAAGGCTAAAATCCCAAAGTTCCCTTTAACCCTTATGTTGTGTTCGAGTCTCCCGTCATTTGTATGGGAACAAGGCTTCATGATATCCTCCACAACAGCTTTATAAACACTACAAAACTGACTTTGACAATTTTAGCCAAGTCTGAAGGTCTCTAAAAAAAAAAAGTGTATCATTTGGTGTTCGGGTCTGGGGAGACCCAGCAGCATGTTGTGGGTCACTCGGGGTCACATTTGGTCCAATCAAGATTCATCTTTGACTTTAGACACCCCCACCCCCTTCATCCGCTGTAACAATAATTTAAAACTTTTTGGGGGGAGATTGTATTCTAATATGAGTCTATTATAGTCAGATAACGTAATGATCCACTGTCTTCACTATAGGAAATATAATGAGTGAATTGAATCACATGTTTTACTTAAAGGGGACCTATCATGCAAAATGCACTTTTGTACGTCTTTTATACATGAATATGTGTCCCCGGTGTTCCAGGGAACTCACCAAGTGTCAGAAAACACAACCCTCTCTATTTTTCCTCCATACCCAAATCTCTGAAAAAGGGGCTGCAACGGATCTGATAAAAACTGATCCAGATTTGAACATTCCTCTGACGTCAGGACGGCGGAGCTGACCTATCAGGGGAATGAGAGGTTGCCGTGGCATGGTAACAGCATGGTAACACGACGCTCGTAACTCGGCCCCCTCCTTTACAGGGGGGCGTGGTCAGCTGCAGCGCATGCAAAGACAGGGTGGAGGACTGCAAAATAGAGCGAAATGAGGCATGGCTAAAATGCATGATCTGTTTGGTATTTTGAAAAAGAAAACGTATAAATAATATACCTTATATAGGTATGGCCCTACAATATATTATTCAAATATAGCATGATAGGTCCACTTTAAATATGTGGTGTAATGTGTTTTGGGGCCATAAAATAAATTTACAACAGGATTGTACGGTTATGAATGCATAATAAGTTAGTTATGATAGTTAAAACAATATTGGATGATAGTCATTCTTTTTGAGTGTTTTGGACTGAGATAAATCATGGGTCAAAATGTACCGGCGAACACCATGCGCGGGAACAGCTTTCAAACACAACAGAAGGGTTAATGTAAAGAGCAGGCTTGGTTTCAACAGTAGAGACATGCACTCAAACACATGAAAAGAAAACCTATATATATATAATATATATTGTTTTTTTATGGCTGTTATAAAGAACAGGTGATGTAACATTTTCCTCTCTCTCTCCCTCTCCCTTCATGGTCAGTGGATGTCGAACGCCCGGTTTCTCTCTGCATTTATTCATGGGTTCCTCTGAAAGTTTAATAGTGCAGCTCCATTAATCTGTGAGCCGTTTTAAAAGCAAGAATGAAAGATTCATCTCTCCCTTTCTCCCCCTTCCTCCCCCCCTCTCCTCTGTGACTCTCTGAAATATGTATGAGTGCTGAATCACTGGATGAGAGGAGGAGACTCCTGAAACATGGAGATATTATATTCACACGGCTGCAAACACTGATGTTTACAGCCGAGTTGTTATTCAAATAAGGTCTAAAATCATCATCAATACAAACATTTAATAATCAGAGAGGAGGTGTAACTGTACCTGAGATGTGACGTTACACACATTTACACTTATTCCTGAGTACAACACGTCATATTTAGTTATTTATTCAACACTCTAGCATGTGACTCATTAAAAGCCTTGTCAAAGAGAACATTACGTCACGTTTAGTTAGCTTGTGTTTATTTTTAAATCGTATTCAAACCACCCAGCCATACATTAAAGAATTAAAGGCACACTGTACATTAAAGTATGATTTAAAAAGACTGTAAGAGACTTAGTAGACAGAGCAATTGAAATCAAAAGGTGGGACTAAGAGTAGAACAAAACAATAAAGATAGGTTGTGGGGGAAACTTCTGTAGCAATGGAGAGTCAGGACTCAGAGAGGCACGAGGAGAGCTGGAGCTTTGATGGCAAACACTGACGGTTTTTATTTGGAGTTACGGCCGGAGAATTGACGAGACAGGTGGTGTGTCACGAGTTGACACAGCGGTTGCCAAACCAATTCTGAAGAACTCTTTCTGTAGCTCGAGGTTTTAACTAGTTCGGAGTGTAATAATCAACATTCTTTATCAGTGAGACTAAACAATTACGGACCCTGAATCTAACTAGAGCTCTCGTTCATAGGAAAGAATGTGCGCCAGGGAACCTTTGTCCCTGAACAATAAACTACCTCATGGCGGCTTGTGCTCGGTCATAGACTGGCAACAACAATGCGCCCAAGCTGCTCCTCCTTAAGAGAGATAGCAGCAATACCCAAGGCCGTAGAACTATGCCGTGAGAAAGGAGACAGTGAGAGGAGAACATGATGAACTGTGTCGAAGGTTGAATACCTAAGCAAATTATTCCCTAACATAGGTAATAATGATATTGATCTTTTACACTATGAGTGAGTTCTTAGGGAGTAAGATATCTTTCCAGAAATGTTGCAAAGAGAAACGAAATGACCATACAGAAACATAAGGCATCTAGAAATAGCACTAAAAGATCCAAAATGACTGTATTATCTGCAAATTAGAAGCAAAATGACCTAAAAGAGCCACAAAACAAACCCAAAGTGAACTCAAATTGCTGTAAAAACACAACAAATAGATGCAAAACATTCACAAAGACATGGAAGTACACCCTAAACGACTGAAAATGGACAGAAAATGACTAAAACTGATGCAAAACCACCAACACAAGATGCAAAACAATCACAGAGATACAGATTATATATAAATTATCAATTAAACTGATGCTTTCATCTGAAGAGACTTACAGTTAGTATGTTCACCTGACAGGTTAATCAATACATATGCTGATTTACTTAAAGTGTCGTTAGAAACAGAAAGAGATGGAGGATGTATCTGATGGGTCGAGGTGCAATCTGAATAACCCTCAGCAGTCTGCCAACAAGAGAAGAACATATCAAATATAAATAATAACACCTCCCTGATGGGTGTAATGCTCGGTTCAGCCTGCAGGGGGCGCTCACTGCACTGCAGATCACTGTGGGGACTCACTGTGGAAATAATAATCACAATTTCACTTGTGTTTGTCCGTTTTTGGGTCTTTCTTTACTCTCACTGTGTCACCATGAGGCTGCTGCAAGTACACATACATTAAATACAGTAAAGAAGAAGTAGAAAATAGCTTTAAAAAAGTACAAGTATCTAAAAACTGAAAGTAGTGTTTTACTTTTTATATATTTAATTGTGTAAATGCTTTAGGCTTGATGTAGACATAGATACAAAAATCTAACATATCAAATGCAGTTCACCTCAGTCAGACTGTGACTTTAATAGTTATAATCCTCAGATGACATTTAACCTCAACCACACATATTTCACCTTCTGCAAAAACACAAAGCTATTTACAAAAATGCACAGGTTATATAATATAATCCGTTACACCAATATAAATAGTTTTAAAATGCATGTAAGGTGATATTAAAGGTGGGGTAGGTAAGTTTGAGAAACCGGCTCGAGATACACTTTTTGTTATATTCCATGGAATGCTCTGAACATCCCGATAGCAATGAATATCTTAAGTGCTTTGACAAAAAATCCATAAAAAAATGTCATCTGTGGAAGCCGTGGTACTGTAAAAAGCACGACCAATCATTTTAGCCGGCCCGGCTAAAATAACTGAATGGCCTACCTGCCTGTCAGCCTTCCATCTGTGCACAAACTTATCTCGTGCCCTCATTGGTCATGTGCGCGTTCGTGTGTGTTGGAGGAGGGGCTCTGTAAGGAAGTGGCAGATTTTCTCCGGTTGTGTATTTTCAAATTCTAGCGCACTCGAGCTGGTTTCTCAAACTTACCTACCCTACCTTTAATGCAACTTGGACCCATTTGAAACTACTTCTGCACTTTGTGACCTTGTGTATCTCTGTGGATTTGTGCACCGTGTCCAATCCGTCCAACCCTCACCCTTCACAACAACACAAATAAACACATGTTCGTGGATAATGTCACATTTCTGGGTTTTCTTCTGTGGGTAACAACTATTAAAATCCAATAAAACCCCTCAGGGTCATGACCTCAACCTGAAACAACTGCTTTTAAGAAAATGAATGTCTACTAATATCTGTGTACGTATACTGTATTTGTTTTACTTGCAAGTGTAGCAGAATTATTTTGGAGAAAGCCATATGAATGTCATTGTTATCTTCTCATGGATTTCAGAAGGTGTGGGACTGTCAGGTTTCTTATTTTGAATCCTTAAATCCTTTCCGCTAAATTTACCAATTTTTAAATGTATTTCTTCAGCTGCACAGCTCTACAGCTCGCTCTGTCGGTCAGTCACTGCTTTAGTCCAAGAGGCTGAAATGCTGTGAGGGTCCAGTGTTTGTTAGGGTGCGTGTTTCTACAATAATGTGACTAATACTCACTTGTCCTCTTATTTAATTTTCTGTTTTGCAGAGAGGTTGCAGAGGAGGAAAAACAATAAAATGCAAACATCAAGTCTTTTTAAAAAAAAAAAAATACTTTGAAAGTAATTAATTGCAGAATTATAAAAGGAATTGTTGTGCAAAATAAAAAATGTATGACTTGGGTACAACATCTCTGCAGGAAAACATCACTGCTGTCTGCAGGAACATGAAGAGGGGGGGGGGGGGCACACACTTATGGCCATGTAGTTACAGAGAGAGAGAGGGGGGGGGGTAGGGGGGAGAGAGTGCACACACACACACACACACACACACACACACACACACACACACACACACACACACACACACACACACACACACACACACACACACACACACACACACACACACACACACACACACACACACACACAGCAGTAGTAGCTCCGCCCCCCGCAGGACGCACCGGGCGCAGCAGAGAGGAGCGAGCCGGTGACCGAGAGAGACTGACGCTCCTCCTGCAGCTCCAACTAACTTTCTGCTTTCTTTGTCCCGTTCCTCCTGCTCCGACCCGGTTCGGTTTAGCTCGGTTCGGTTCTGCAGCTGCGGAGCGAAGAGAGCAAAGAGCGCGACTCGCGGAAAGTTTGCAGAGCAGAGAGAGGCGGGGGGATCCGGGGAGAAAGAGAGCCAGAGACCCCGGTCCTGCTGCGGACTGTCTGCGGGGGATTGAGCCTCCAGCAGCGGGGAGACTCGGGGCTGCGGGTCGCTGTTTGCCCGGAGATCAGAGCCCCTCCTCGGCTGACTCTGAGCAGCTGTTCCCGAAAGAAGACCCACAGAGAGTCTGATCCGGACTGCGCGCAAATGGTTATGGACCGAGTTTAGTCCGCGCGCACATGGACGCACGGGTCCTCTGATCCGGTTCTGATTGGGTGAAAACATGAAACTTTTGGACACTTTGTCCTCCTGGAGGCGGATCTGGACCAATCTACCGGTTTTACGGGATTTCTCCTCCTCACAGAAGAAGTGAAATGGATTATTATTATTATTATCGCTGTGCCTGCTGGGAAATAATTAGCTGATAATCGATGAGTGATTGATGTGTGGATCAAAAAAAGTGATTAGATCTACATCAGTGGAGACTCAGAGTCTTTCATGAGTTCTGGTTCTGGTCCCTGTGGGTCTCAGAGCTGAAGACAAGCCGCACATGGAGCTCTCCGGGCGGCCGCTGCTGCTGCTGCTGCTCGGCCTGCAGCTCTGCCGATCCGCGGTTCCCGACGACCGCCTGATCTCAGACCGGTTCGGGGTCTACTGGAACAGCTCCAACCCGAGGTAAGACCCGGACCCGAACCGGACCCGAACCGGGGGTACAGAGAGTAAGACTGGGAGTACAGGGAAGACCGGGATCTATTGGAACAGCTAAAAAAAAAAAAAAACTGAAAAAAACTGTGAAATGCTCCTTTAATCCTCCAAACTTTATTTCACAATATTATTTTATAGATAGATACTTTATTGATCCCAATTTGGGTCATTTTTGCGTTGCAGCACCATAAAAAAAACAAGGCAATGTACATAAGAGAAATTAAGACACAAGAAATAAACAGTCCAAAATCAAAATCAAGACCAGAAACATTATTAAAACCTCCTAAAAAGATTTTGAATCACCAATATGAAAAACATCCAGTCTGATGTGTTTCACTTTTGTTAAACTGTACATTCATATACTTTAAACCACTTTTAGGGTCAATGAAATGATTATAATCCAGTTTATGTGTCAACGTTATGCAAATAGAAAACATATTTGAGTCAAACTGAAACAAATCAAAGTGTCACATTTAGACAATTTGGTTTTACAGCCAAAAAAGAATACAAAATCTGAAACCAGGACTCATCTGTAATGTATTTAACCCATTTGTGCCCAAATACTGTATTTGCTATGATGATAGAAATGCCACAAAATGTGTTATGATTGCTCTAAAGTCTCCAAATCTGGTACAGACATGCTTTGAGCAAATACCTAATATACGACTTTCTTATTTTTACATCACATCAAAAATCTCTCTTTTATCAATAGTCAAAGTTTTGAAAAATGAGGCTACATGCTTTCATTGTGCTTGATACATCTCTTCCATATGCATTCTACGTCTCATATTTGTGCACATTTATGATATTCAATTGCACCTTGATTGTGCTTTTTGTACTTTCTAAGATACAACCACTTTCCTTTTCATTCTATATTAAGTCTTTTGTCACATTACACAACAGGTTTTTCCTAAAATATAATAAAATATAAGGGGAAAACCTCAAATTCTTCAGCCAGTTTGACCTTTAATTGAGAATATATTTTTAGATCTGTGTTCAATTAATCTCAGAGGACACTACATTGCATTATCAGCACAAATGGGATAAATATGAAATAAAAAAACTCCATAATTATCAACAATGAGTAAAAACTGTGAGAACCTTCAGAAGAACGGCAGAGGACGAACAGATATATTCAGATATTGAGACACAATTGAGTCTGATATGACATAAAAATCCTGATAAAACACAGTATTAAGAGTTCACATCAGCTTCATGTGTTTAGTATGATAATACTCAAATATACATGCTAACATACATAGTTTTTACATCCAGTGAGAGATGTGAAGTGTCCTGACGGAGGGCCCGGCCCCTCTGGACCCCCGCAATGCCGACACTGTAAAAAGGTTGCATGAGTTAAATATAAAACATATAAAATATATAACATATCAAATGTATTCTGCTAAATGATTTCTTACAATATGAAAATCTGATAACTTTCAATATGTCTGTAAAAACTGAATACTAATTAATTCAGTTAAAGGGATCAATTAAATTCAATTAACCTCAGCAATGATTTGAAAGATGCATGATTTTCATTCAACAGAATAAGACATTCAAAGAAGATGAAGATTTTTAAGTATTTTATAATTCAATTATCAGTCGGTTCATCGGTGGAATCAGCGAAAGGATAATCCATCTTGAAAATGATCCTTTAGAAACATTTCTTCAAATAAAATTGAAAATGTTTCATTTCTGTTTCACAACACTATTTTCACTTTTCAGCGAAAAAGGTAGAAAGAAATTCCAAAATTAAAAACGTAATAGTTTAGACTTTTTAATTTACTTTGAAAATACTCCATTATGAATCAATTCCTGAATTCAAAATCTCACTTAAGGGAAACTATAGAAGCATTTTTTGCTAATTACATTTGAAAGCGGCACTTTTGTGTTATATTATCGTAAAATCTAATATTATTCAGTGCAGGGTTAGGGTTAACCCTGCATTTAAGCACGATTTAATGTTGTAGTTAAATCAATGTGGAGCATTGTGGATACTTGATATACTATTGCGTAGATATTCATAAAATACTGCATTACATTTAGACATACCGTACGTTTTTATTTATAAAATAAGTCACTAAAGCTCTCTGATAATGTAGTGGAGACAAAATTCAAAATTTGCTTCTGCGCTGTAGTTGAAATATGAGATGGAAGTCAATGGAAATACTTAAATACTGCACTTAAGTCCCTTACAATCATACTTAACGTAATGAGTTCCTGGTTTTCATTATATTCCTTAATAAACTCGTGATAATATCAGACTTCGATCTGCAGTGAAAACACACTTAGCGTAGACACAAAGGGTTAAATGTCTGAGTGTTAAGTCGCTTTAAATTGAATTCTGGTTTTTAGTAAAAACAGTTTATGTTGCACCTGACCCCGGTCTCCTGCTCCTGCTGTGACCTCTGACCCCTGAAGTCACCAACATATCAGTGTTTTCTCTTCTTCTGTGGTGCTTCTATAATAATAACGCCTGGCAGCAGACGGTTAGCAGCTCTCTGTTCTGCCCTCTGATAGGCTGTCGGCTGTCTGAACGCTCCAATAGGAGCCTGCGGTGTGTCTCGGTTCAGTTTCATGGTTTTATTTTGGAGGTTTTGTGGTTTTATTTGAAAGGTTTTATGGTTTTATTTTGGAGGTCTTAGAGCAGGAAGGATATCCATTTAAGGAATTACAGTTAAAGAACAAACACATGTTTGAAGCTGCAGTGTGTGTGTGTGTTTGTGTGTGTGTGTGTGCGTGTGCGTGTGTGTGTGTGTGTGTGTGTGTGTGTGTGTGTGTGTGTGTGTGTGTGTGTGTGTGTGTGTGTGTGTGTGTGTGTGTGTGTGTGTGTGTGTGTGTGTGTGTGTGGTCCTCCAGATGTGAGTTTACAGCCGCCGGATCCCAGTATTCCTGTAGGTCTTCAGTCATATTACTGCAGCATTCCTTCTGTAATCCTAAAATGTTCCTGTATCATCTATTCAGTTTGTTCTGTAGTTTACCTGCACCACTCCTTCAGTACTCCTTCAGTACTCCTTCAGTACTCCTTCAGTACTCCTTCAGTATTTAAGAGGTGTTTTCTTGGGTATTCCCATTGCATTCCTCTAGTATTTTCTATATGATTCCCGTAGTATTTGTGCAGTATTTTCTAGTGGATTCTTGCATTATATTCTGAAGCTTTCCTGATGAAATGTTGTGGTATTCCTTTAGTATATCCTGTAGCATGTCACGTAGTATATCATCCTGTAGTATTTTCCATTGGATTCCCGCACTAAGTTCTGTAACATTCCTGCAGTATTCTTGCAGTATGTTCCCGAAGGATTCCTGTACTCTCCATGCAGTATTTCTGTAGTATTTATGCAGCATCGATGCAGTATTCCTGTTGTATTTCCTGTCGAATTTACGCAGCATTCCTGTAGTATTTTCCATTGCATTCCCGCAGTATGTTCTGCAACATTCCTGCAGTATTCCCGCTATGTATTCTGTTTGGATTCATGCATTACGTTTTGTAGCGTTCGTGTGATATTTTCTGTACTATTCATGCAACATTCCCATTGTATTTCCTGTAGAATGTATGCAGCATTCCTGTAGTGTTGTCCACGTATGGCTGCTGCAGTGTGTTCTGTAACATTGCTGCAGTATTCCTCCTATATATTCGGTTGGGTTCTTGCATAACATTTCGTATAGTACAGAAAATATACAGTTCACGTGATATTTTCTGTAGAATTTATGCAGCATTCCTGTAGTTCAAGGTTCAAGGTTCTTTATTGTCAAACTAACATAGCTACAGAGTAATTATGTAGTTGAAAATCTTATGTCACAGGCTTCTCCAACAATGCAACATAATAACATAATAACAATAAGAGCAAGAGCAATACAAAAAGAATAATAGTTATAAAATAAAATAAAGTGATGATGTGGAATAGTGCAGTACGAGTCTATATACAAGTTATTGGAATGATATATATATATATTAGGTATTAGATACATAATACTGAGTAGCAGATGAATGTTTGAAGTTGTTTCAACAGTTCAATTTTTTAACAGTCTCACTGCCCGCGGGAAGAAACTGTCTCCGAATCTTCTTGTCCTTGTATAGTATTTTCTGCTATAATTTACTTTGTTGAGATGCAATTATTTTTGTTTAAGTGTTAAGTTTAATTATAACTTGATTATGAAGTGAATGAAAGTATGTTTTGTGTTTAAGGTGTTCAACCTGAATGATGCATCAGAAGGCTATCAAGAGGCTAAATGAAGCAGAAATAATTCTGCAATAACTCAAAATAAAGAGGAATGATGCAAATCTGAGTTGTCCCATGTGTCCTTTTGGAGGGAATCGGGCCGTTTTCAAGTTTGGGCAGGAGTCAATCATGAAGACCAGATCATAACTTGACAAGCATTCCTGTAGCATTCCTGTAGTATTCTCCATTGGATGGCTGCAGTGCATTCATTAAGATACCTTTAATATTGCTGCAGTATTCTTGCAGTCAGTTCGCTATAGGATTCCTGCTCCATCCATGCAGTATTCCTGATATCTTTTCTGTAGTATTCCTGAAGTATCGGTATCGTATTGATCAGTATTTCTCTGGTCATTTCTACAGTAGTAGTCCTGTGATATTTCTCTGCAGTATTCCAGCGGTATTTAATGTAGTACTTTAGTTCTGGTTCTCAGTGTCATGGTTCTCGGTACTTGTGTCTAAAGTTCAGCTCGTATCAAATGTTTGTTTTCCCAAGCTGTGAGTATGAAATATTAGACGTACAGAGTCCATAAGGTGCAGAGGAGGATAATGTGATACAACTGAGAGCTTCATCATACGTGAAATATGGAGGCCTTCTCTGTGTGAGTGACACATGTGGTTAACAGCCTGAGATCAGAAACATGTGGGACTCTAAAACTGAGATGTAAAAACGTAACGAAAACCAAGTTTGAGTCAGCCAACCGTGAAAATAATGTCACCACTTTTCAGAAGAATACTTTGAACAGTGTATCTGTAGAGTAGTCGAAGTGTCCTCGTACTACGTCACTGTGTGCTGCAGAGAATAAGCGGTAATTGAAGGACATATTGTATTTTTACAGCAGAGTCTTTCTTTTACATTCCTGCTAGTTTAAGTGTGTGCAACTTCAAACGTTGAGTGTTTTTAGTAGAGGAGCTGCAGGATTTCATCACTACTGTTGGACAGTAATATGCGTCAAATGTCGTTTTATGTTGTAGTATTCTTATAAATCATGATTTCCTAAGATACAGAGAAATAGCACAACGGGGAAATTAAGGAAGTTACTTGATGACTGGAGAAATGAAGACTTTTTGTACCAGAGCTGCGATCAATAGTCGATGAATGGATCAGTAGTATTTGTAGGACTTCCTTCAGTAGTTTTCTACAGATTCAGACGATGTGACTGAACGCAGTCACTGAATCTGTGTCAGGTCAGTGGATCAGAGCAGAGGTCGGCACATTTACCGTAGATTTACCGTAGAAATGGCACCGTTTTTCTATCTTAAGTACAGAAATCTATTTGAGTAATTGTGCAAACCTGACCTCATCACAGTGTCCCAGTGTGACAAAATAACCCCATCAGTGTGAAGCTCATGGACCTCCCTCATCATATATTGTTCAACTCTGGAAGTGAATTTTGCAGAATTGATAATAAAAATAATTTGCAAAAGAAAAAAGACGTTTTCAGATTTTTTCACAAAATGTCCTGAGAAGAAAATCCCAGTTTCTACACAATTTCAATTTCAAAAAAAGCTACCGTAGCAGCTTTCATCAACTTAAAATATAGTCTAGTCCAAGATGGATATAAGCAGCATTAGATTTGACATCGCTGGTTCTCATTGAGCCATTTGACTTCAATTAGTAATCTGATAGGCGCTCTCTAACTGCTGTTATTGATTGTTTCATTAGGAAGAGCTTTGTAGCGCTGATGCATTAATAACCCTCCGTCATTAAGTTCTTATGATGAGTTTGTTGAAAGCACAAGATCATTAATCACAAGTTCATTGACAGTGAGTCTCACACAACATGGTACAGATACAGTATCATACTGTTATATACACAAATATATATCCATAATATAATCAAAAAGTACAATATATATATAAGAGTAATTATCAACAAAGCATAAGAAAATATAGAGTCCAATTAGAAGCTTACAATATATTCAATTTGCCAAATATCTTACAACAAGGTGACCATTTCTCTAAATACACTTCCATTTTGAGTTGTAGTTTCGCTGTTACATTTCCCATACAGTTTACAACCGTAAGTCTTTCTGTCCATTGTTCCAAAGTAAGGGGGTTTGAGGTTTAAGACTTCATTTTATGGGCTGTTAATACCAGAACTCTGAGCATATATACATCCCCTTTACTGTTTCTGTGATTCAGTCCACCCTCACTGTCAGAAACACGGTGGACAAATACTAGAAACACACAGAAGACAGTCTGACGTCCAGGTGAACACGTGTACACCCGGACACGTGAAGTTATGATCATGGGACTTGGTGAACATGAGAACACGTGAACACATGAAAACGTGAACAAACATGCACATCGTGTTCTTGCAGCAGCGTCCTCGCCTGACCTTCACAATAAAAGCAGCCGAGGGGTCCTTCAGTAACAACACGGTAAATGTTTAATCAGAGCGCGGATCTATTTCTGGTTCATGGGGACGATGCACTCAGAAACATACACAATATAAAAGATATCTTCACCGTGATGTCATGGCGGCTCTTTGTATTTATTTACGGATATCTGTTCGCACTTTGCAGCTGTTTTTCTAGAATAAAATAGCAAAGAAACATGAAAAGTCTTCAGAAATGTTTTGTCTTGGGGTTGTATTGAAACACTCCGCTTACAGGAAGTGATGTCGCTCGGCAACTCACGATAATTGATTGTTAATCCGTCAATTATTTAACACATATAATCACTTAACCTACCTCTACCTCTGAAGACATTAGTACATTTAAAACAGAATGATAAAACACACACAATTATTTACGAGAAATCAACAACCGTACCAAGAGCAGTGTAGTTTACAATCATGGCTTTCAGTTAAGGTTAATGTTATATTCCCAATTATTCATTTATTATCCGACAACTAATCGATTCCTTTTGTGAAACTCTTTTCACTGAACCTTTAGGGAAAGTTGTACGACGTTTCAACGTGTGCAGCACAAACCAAACTCAAATTAAGAGTGGTTTGAAATGAAATATAAACCTCTGCGTGTCACGTATTATTATTATTAGAGATGCCAAGATGCCGTGTGATGAGTAACTGAATCTAAGGGTGGATGCATAAAGTCGATTTAGAAGTTGCTTGCTAATTCCCATTGGAAAATGATCTCTGTTTCTGTAGGAATATACCATTTTCTGCAGCTGCTACTAAACAAAGTCATCCCCTTTTATTATTTGAAGAAGAAAACAGGAGAATATTCGCGTTTGAGAAACTTGAACCAGACGAAAAGACGAAACGATGGATAGATTTTCTAACTATCGACCAATTGAAGAATCGATCGACCGCCTAGGGTGCAATCAGTCAGGTTCAGGTTCAGGTTTATTTCCTTACGAGAACACGAGTATCTATTCATTGAGTGTTTCATTTGACTTATTGGTACTTTTGGTCCCTGCCGTGTTGCCGTTTCTGATATACCTTTTTGCTGATTTTGCAGTATTTTGCAATACAATGATACTTTATTGTCACTTAAATGTTTTTTGCAGCCCATCAGCTCCATTTGAGAAATCATTAAGGACAAATATTAAGACAATAAACAGACATTTAACATTAGATTACAATCACTGAAGACAAAATGTTCCAAACCCTCTAATGCAGGGGTGTCAAACTCAATTTCATCGCGGGCCACATTCGCATAAAGGTTGCACTCAAAGGGCCGGTTGTAACTATATAAATATATAATATATATATAAAATAATGTATTATATTACATTATTGCCTCTGAATTGGATTATTATCGGATAGGATAATAACTTAGTAATTAACTACGTCTGAAAGCAGAAGTCCAGGGCAAATAATTGCAAGTCTCTTCAGTGCGCATGTCACAAAACGAGATGCATTGTGGGACATG
Organism: Trematomus bernacchii; assembly: GCF_902827165.1. NCBI lineage: Eukaryota > Metazoa > Chordata > Actinopteri > Perciformes > Nototheniidae > Trematomus > Trematomus bernacchii. The sequence goes on along the minus strand of NW_022987792.1, from coordinate 2,294,114 downwards.
TAGTTTATGGGCAACCTGCTTCTGTAAAGTGGCATGTAACCGTATAATAAACGTATTATATTCTTTGCAAGCTCTTGCGGGGCCACATAAAATGAAGTCGCGGGCCGGATTTGGCCCCCGGGCCTTGAGTTTGAGACCCCTGCTCTAATGTATGCGTGATCTGGGATCGACTCCATATTTAATTTTAAGGTTAACTGCTGCTCAAAAGAGTGCTTCTGTCTTATCCTTTATCTGTGTGTACTGAAGCTCATTGTGTACTATTACTGCAGTGTTCTGGCTCTCTGCTCAGACTGATCTCCGCCCTGCTGCTGGTCTGGGGTCAGCTGTAGGTGACTCACTTTCAGTAAATGAGATGATGAGGACGTTAAGTGTTCGTCTGTGGCTGCAGAGTCACAAAGCCAAACACACAACAACCTCAAAAATGTTAATGTCATTAAAGTTTTCACGAGGAAATAAAAGTTCCCAGACAATCAGGAAAGCATGAGGTCATCCCGAAGAAATCTGATCTCAATCTGATCCACAGTTTATTCAGAAACAGTTAAATTAAGTGCAATCATCAGACATAATGGAGATTATTCCTAAATGAGCGGTTTGAAGAATGAGACGACATTAAAATCAACGCCCTATTCTGCTTTTACAGGGTTTCGTCTTCCTGTGTGTTCTGTAGGTTTTAAGTGCATGTAAATGGTCTGCAAAGGCTCAAATCCTAGCGCTCCAACACATTGTACGTGATAGGCTAAGGGGCGGGACATCTCTAAGCGGTTGACCAATCACAACAGAGCCGGCCAGCTAATCAATCAGAGCAGACTGGGCTCTGGTTTCAGACAGAGGGTGAAAAGAGGTGCTGCAGCACAGGCAGTATGAGAAAAATAAAGAGCTTTTTGAACATTAAAGCCTGGAGACATGTCTCAGTAGAGACACTGAATACTGATATACACCTGAACATCAGCAGGAGAGGACTCTTTAAAGTAGAGACACTACATACTGATATACACCTGAACATCAGCAGGAGAGGACTCTTTAAAGTAGAGACACTACATACTGATATACACCTGAACATCAGCAGGAGAGGACTCTTTAAAGTAGAGACACTACATACTGATATACACCTGAACATCAGCAGGAGAGGACTCTTTAAAGTAGAGACACTACATACTGATATACACCTGAACATCAGCAGGAGAAGACTCTTTAAAGTAGAGACACTACATACTGATATACACCTGAACATCATCAGGAGAGGACTCTTTAAAGTAGAGACACTACATACTGATATACACCTGAACATCAGCAGGAGAGGACTCTTTAAAGTAGAGACACTACATACTGATATACACCTGAACATCAGCAGGAGAGGACTCTTTAAAGTAGAGACACTACACACTGATATACACCTGAACATCAGCAGGAGAAGACTCTTTAAAGTAGAGACACTACATACTGATATACACCTGAACATCAGCAGGAGAGGACTCTTTAAAGTAGAGACACTACACACTGATATACACCTGAACATCAGCAGGAGAAGACTCTTTAAAGTAGAGACACTACATACTGATATACACCTGAACATCAGCAGGAGAGGACTCTTTAAAGTAGAGACACTACATACTGATATACACCTGAACATCAGCAGGAGAGGACTCTTTAAAGTAGAGACACTACACACTGATATACACCTGAACATCAGCAGGAGAAGACTCTTTAAAGTAGAGACACTACATACTGATATACACCTGAACATCAGCAGGAGAGGACTCTTTAAAGTAGAGACACTACATACTGATATACACCTGAACATCAGCAGGAGAGGACTCTTTAAAGTAGAGACACTACATACTGATATACACCTGAAAATGATAATAGGGCCCCTTTAACACATACTGTATGTCCCTCTGTGGTGCAGATTTAAAAAAATAAAAAGTTACTCTTACATTTCTTGTTGCATTCACACTCCCTTTAGTTTAACTCACCATGGCACTAAGGGAGAGGAGAAAGAGCACTAATGTAATGTGGTGCACTAGAGTTATAACAAGGTGGGGATGTACTGTAAGGAAGACTGACATTAAATAAATTGTCCCGGTTTAACACTTTATTTCTGCTGGTAAACATGAACTGTTGTGACTTTTTAATGGGTCAAAAGCTAAGTCTTATTGTAAGCAACAAGCTCTGGAAATGTGAGAGCTCTATGGATACTTTCCTACAATTTGTTTTGACTTCTTGTGGACAGGTCTGTTTCAGCAGCTCGTCTTAAAGAGGCACATTTTGGGTTTGCAGGCTTCCTTAATGCAGCAAGGAGTTCACTGAACTGGAAAAGTAGGAGCGAGAACACCCTTCGGGTTCATACCAGATAACTCACTGAAATGTAGGGCAGATGCTCAGATCTATTGATAATAGTGGTCTAAATATGTACAGTATATCAATAAGGGGGATGTTTGACCTATAAAACGTTCTGTCTGTTTGTTTCCTTGCAGATTATCATGTTCAAAAAGCGTGTTTTGTGTTGCAATGTTTGAGGATGGTTCAAGGAAAACAAGATACAATATTGAAATGACAAAGAGTCCCTGAACGCACCGTCAGTGTTGATCTCTGGAGGTGAAGCTGAGTTTAAGGACGTGTTTATGTCTGGGGGGGTCAGAGGTCAAACACACACTGTAAAAGCTGTTATCTGAAGCGACTCCCAGTAAAGAACCAATACGATGAACTGGGTTTGTTAAAGTTCACTGAGCAGACTAGCTTTCAAATTGTAGTTTTGAATGAATTCTGCTTTGAAATGTAAGTTTTATTTCAACCTGGCTTTTGATTTGGATATTTTTGTACAAATTCAGATTTAAATTTGTATATTTATTTGTTTCTTTTAATTCGTAGGTTTTCAACGCTTTGAGTTTTTTGTATCAGCGCATTTTTTATTGATTTTCTTAGTTGTTTTTCTTAGGAACACTGCTTTTAATATGAGTTTAAAAATGTTGTATGTAGCTTTAAATGTGTAATATTTTTTTACATGCAGATTTTTTGTATGAATTCATTTACAAACGTAGCTTTTATTCTGAACGTCTTGTTTTCTACGAATTAGTTTTTCATGTTTTGATTCAGATCGATTACTCTTCCTCCCCTCATTTCCCCCTCTTCCTCACCTGTCAATCAGCTGATAATCCCTGGTCAGGGCTGATTGATTAATTGGCTCATTACCTCGTTAACAGTTTGTCTCTTCCTCGTCTCTCCGCGCTGCTGGAGGAGAAAATGGCGGACGTTTTTTTTTTTTAATATTCCGAGTAAAAAAAAGCTCAGAGCTGCAGCCGCCATTTTGTTCTGCTTCTTAACTCCGAGGTCAAACCCCCCTCCTTCACCCTCTGTCTCCCTCCTTCACCCTCACCCCCCCCCCGACCCTCACCCAGACGGACAGGAAGCACGATTATCAATCATTACGGTCAAGGAAACGTTGGATTTCTGCAGATTTTTTATTGGACTACGATGATCTGCTCTTTATAAAAAACACCTGATCAGCCTACAGTAGTTTGATACTGGAGCATTTTGCTTTACACTTTATTTAAACATGTAAAAATCTCATACAAACTCTACTCTGTGCTGCTGCTAAATATCTATTTCTGTATGTCCGCAGACTTCTATCCGTTAATCTCTCCTATGCTGGTTCCCTCTTATCCATCTATACTTACATGTGGAAAAAACTGATATTCAGCAGATTTATCCTGCAGTTTTAGCCCAAAGTTTAAAATAGAATTTGGCAAAAAGGCTTTAAAATACGCTGTAATTTCACAGGAGAAAGAAGATTGGTTTATTGTGACCGCGTTTACGTTTTTTACTCAAATTGACTGATAGAGGAAAATATAGGAATTCCTTCACGTTTAATTTAAATAAACCGTATTATCGTTATCTCAATTTAAGACGTCAAACTAAATTGTTTTATAATAATACCTAATTTCTAAAAATGTTGTTTGTTGTTTTGCCGGTTTACTTTTAGTTTACGACGGCGGTATTTGTTATACTTTTATATTATTTGCGATTATTACTGCAACACAGTTAAATCTGTCCTTTGGGCCAGGTCACCCGTGAAAAAGAGATTTTAATTTAAATGTAAAAGGTGATTTAAAGGATATTGATAACTAGGATCAACATGACAGTCAATTGAAAGAATTGTGTAATTCAGGGGTGTCAAACTCAAATACACAGTGGGCCAAAATAAATAAATGGGTACTAGCCGAGGGCCGGACTGGTTCAATGTTTATTGCAAAACGTATTGAAATGAACTTATTGCACATATTAAACCTGGAACTAACAAAGCTTAAATTATTGCCTATAAAAACAACATGAAACATTAAATAATCAGTTGCATTCATTTCTTATGGCTCTATCTGGAGCTTTTCCAGAGTCATTTCTTATGATTACATTTTTCCACAGGCCAACAACAGCTTCAACAAAACTATTTCCCTCAAAGAGAAAACCAAACATGCCCTGCTGCCGTGAGAGAAAAAGTGCAGAAGGAAACATCCATGGAAACTCAGTGTGCTGCTCTGTGATGCTAGTTCAAGCCAGATACTTGGCATCTCATCTTGGGTGCAAGTTCATCAATGTTTGGGGTCAGGGTCTGAGCTGAGGAGACCCTCAGGATGGAGTGAAGGTGTGCGTGCAATATACCGGCGGGCCAGATCTAATAGTAATTAGAAATTATCCTGCGGGCCGAAATTAAATCCACCAAGGGCCTGATTTGGCCCCCGGGCCTTGAGTTTGACACATGTGGTGTAATTGTTTATTAAAACTCCTCTCATATTTAAACTTTTTTTATTACATTCTTATTATTAGACTTGTTCCTCTGTAGTCTGTTGAGACGGTAAATAAAATGTGTTTATTTGGTTTAAATGTGGAGGTTTGAGATGAGCTTTAAACCCACACACTGAGCTGATGAGGCTCTCTGGATATAAATGCTTCTCGTTATTATTCCGACACATTTAACGTCTCATTAAATCTTCGTAACTCTCTCAGTTTCTGAGAAGATTCAGAAACTGAACTGAAACCGCTTTCTTTCCTTTGACAGTTTTTATATCTGATTATAAATTGAAACGAGCGACATAAAATCCACAGTATAAATATCAAGTTTGTATTAATGAGTGACATCTTTTCGGAGATGGAGTGTCTGAGGATCAGTAAAAGCAAACGTCACAAAGACTACATTTATTATCATAACATTTGTTCTCATTGGTATTAAGTCCCATAATCTGGTATCATCATAGTTTGGTCACCTATCTAACAGAGCAACTTGGAAATGTGTGAATCGCCTAAAAACTCACACTTTTATCAATCGTCAAAGTCTGGATTTTTGTAAAACTTGGGAAATTGTGTTATTAAATGTGTTGCATATTCTTATTTTTTGCACTACAAAAAGGTTGCATGTCTTGGAAATTCAAATTTAAGGCTGCGACTTGCAAATATATTTTATAATGTTCCATTTTTTGTGTTAAACTTATCTGAGAACAACTCGATTTCCACCTTTTCTGTCTGGAAACGTTGCTTCACACACAGAGTTTGTCATGCTGCAAATGTATAGATATTTTTATCAGTGGATCATAATCTTTGTAACCTACAACAGCGAAAAAAAGGGACTCAACAGACTTGTTATTGATATGAAAGTCTTTGAGATACACACTTATTTTGCAACGTATATAAGTCATTCAATGCTCCTTTCTAAATCTGCTCTCACTCTGTGATCCATTAGTGCTCTGTTGCTTCTGCCTTCATCTTTATTACCATGCAAAGTGCATTGAGTACTTTTTAAAGTGCCATACAAATAAAATGTATTATTAATATTATCATTAATCCATCAGCTGGGCTTCACTTAGTGTCATAGTGTTTGAAGGATCACATGATGAGTTTCTCTGCTTCTGATTGGCTCACTGCCGGTGAATCTGCATTAAACATAATTGGTGGATTTTTTTTGGGGGGTAAAAATGCTGAATAGAACAGCTGGTAGAGTCTCCACAGATGTACAGTGAATATATACATATCTATTTCAGTCGACCGAAGTTGATAGTGACCTAACAGACATCAAATGTAATGAAAATCTGAGAGATTGACACTTTAAAAAGGGCATCATTTTCATTTTTAAATTGCTTTTAATGTAAAATCCATTAGTACATCCCTTATTGTTGTTTTAGTTGTTGTTCAACTATACTAAAGTGACTGTGAGAACCTCAAAGTGATACACAAATATTATGTATTATTCATATTATCATCCATCAGCTGGGCTGCACTCTGTCTCTTAGTTTCGTTTTTTTTTTTAATTGGATCACATGACAAGTTTCTTTGCACCTCTGCATCTGATTGGTTCGCTGGTAAATCCAAATTAAACATATTCTGTATTTTATTGGCTAATAATTGTTCGTTGTTTGAGGTCTTCAGATGTGTCTCGGTGCAGCAGCATCCTCCTCCTAGCTTTATTTTGGTGTTTTTTGGACCAATGAGGCGTCGGCGTGGCGTCAGCAGGGAGGGATTCTGTCGGAGGCGCTCCTCCAGTTATTTTTATATTCTCTTCTCCTCGTGTCTCAGCACTTCATCATGCTTTCTGCTCCCTGCTCATGCATTTTAATGTGTGACCCACATTTAATCTGCACACACACACACACACACACACACACACACACACACACACACACACACACACACACACACACACACACACACACACACACACACACACACACACACATACACATACACATACACATACACACACACACACACACACACACACACACACACACACACACCACACACACACACACACACACACACACCAGGGAAACTTTGAAGTCCTGGCTCCTGCTCACTGAGGAGGAGGAGGGGGGGGGGGGGGGGGGGGGGGGGCGGGGGCGGAGCTGCAACCTTTCTCTGCTTTCTGATGAAATCCGTCCTGAAGACGCAGGTCAGATCAGGAGACGAGCGTTACTGCAACAAAGACTAAAAGGAAAGATTGTAGATATTTCAGATTCCTGCAGCAAATCTCTAATTTAAAGGAGCAGTGCGACATTATTCCCAGGTGCATGGGGTTTAGCGTAGCTTGGCATAAAGACTGGAACCAGGGGGAAACTGTTAGCCACCCGCTAACTACTCCAAGTCCTAATATGTCAAAGAAATGTCTCTTTTAATGTGTTAATCTATTCCTAAAGAGTCCTGAAAATAATTTAATTAAAACAAGAGTTGGAGCCAAAGCTCATTTTCATTATCAATTAAGCAGCAGATGTTTTTCTGGGATAACGTACACATACAAACTGTCCAGGATTAAATGACACAAAAAAGCCAGAGCAGGTTTATTCCTTCTGGAGTCAATAGGCCGACACGTGCAAACACAATATCCATTAATAAATAACACTGCATTGAAAATATGTTAAAGTTTGACGTGTTTAGTGACATTAAAAGGTGTCGTAATTTTAAAGTGTGTTGTGACGTCAAAGTGTGTCTCCAGTAAATGTAAAACGTAAAAGTGACTTGACGTTAAAATGATGTTAAAGTACATTGTTACACTGTGTTGTGACGTAATAGTGTGACGTTACAGTGTGACATTAACATGTGTTGTGACGTTATTAGGACGTTACAGTGTGTTGTTACAGTTGGTTGTTACAGTGTGTTGTTTGAGTGTGTAGTGTCCTTAGAGTGTGACGTTATAGTGTGATGTTACAGTGTGTTGTTACAGTGTGTTGTTACAGTGTGTTGTTACAGTGTGTTGTTACAGTGTGTTGTTTGAGTGTGTAGTGTCCTTAGAGTGTGACGTTATAGTGTGATGTTACAGTGTGTTGTTACAGTGTGTTGTTACAGTGTGTTGTTACAGTGTGTTGTTACAGTGTGTTGTTTGAGTGTGTAGTGTCCTTAGAGTGTGATGTTATAGTGTGATGTTACAGTGTGATGTTACAGTGTGTTGTTACAGTGTGTTGTTACAGTGTGTTGTGACGTTACAGCGTGTTGTTAACGTGTGTTGTTGAAGTGTGTAGTGACGTTACAGTGTGTTGTTAACGTGTGTTGTTACAGTGTGTAGTGACGTTACAGTGTATTGTTAACGTGTGTTGTTACAGTGTGTAGTGACAGTGTGATGTTGAGCTGTAACCTGACGCAGCAGTGCAGGTGTCCTCTCTCTCTCTCTGTGGTCCTCTCTCTCTCTCCCAGCCTGTCGTTTGATTGGTCCGTGGGGTCCTGGCTGAGGGCTCTGGAGGTTTGTGCCGCTCAGAGCAGATGGTGACCTCCGACCCTCAGAGGCAGCCTGAGATTTGAGGAGGGGAAAGAAAAACATGTGGGATGTCTGATCCCTGAGCGCAGGCTGTCAGGCTGTCAGGCTGTCAGTCACCTGCCGCCTGACTTCTCCTTTTGGATGTGAAGTTTAGTGTTGCAGAGAAACATCTGTTTTCTTCTGTTTCTGCTTTTTGAGTTTAGCTCTTTTGTTTGCTTTGTCGTATCTACTGATCACGTAATGCAGTTTTTAAAAATGAACGCTAGCATCCTTTTGTCCCATCTGTAGTCACATGTATACCTTAAACTCAATTACACACCTTTACACAAATCATGTTGTTTTTGCACACAATAAACAGTACAATTACACATTTCTAAAGTTGATATTTTATGTGAAAAAGGTTGTTTTTTAGCACAAATGTAACTTTTTAGTTAATTGTGTGATTTAGTTTTGTTAAAGGAGCCTATTCTGCTCTTGTTCAGGTGTATATCAGTATGTAGTGTCTCTACTTTAAAGAGTCCTCTCCTGCTGATGTTCAGGTGTATATCAGTATGTAGTGTCTCTACTTTAAAGAGTCCTCTCCTGCTGATGTTCAGGTGTATATCAGTATGTAGTGTCTCTACTTTAAAGAGTCCTCTCCTGCTGATGTTCAGGTGTATATCAGTATGTAGTGTCTCTACTTTAAAGAGTCCTCTCCTGCTGATGATCAGGTGTATATCAGTATGTAGTGTCTCTACTTTAAAGAGTCCTCTCCTGCTGATGTTCAGTTGTATATCAGTATGTAGTGTCTCTACTATGACATGTCTCCATGCTTTAATGTTCAAAAAACGTGAGAGGAACACAGGGATTTTAGCCTCTGCAGACCATTTACATGCACACAAACCTATATAACACACTACAGGAAAGGTAGGGCCTCTTTAAAAGTTTAGAAAAAGTATCTACGTTTTGTTAAATGCTCGTAAGGAGTGGTATAAAACTGTAAAATAAGTTTAACATAGCTGCACATATTATATGAATGATAATGTGTGTCTACGGTTTCTAAGATAACAGCTGCCGCACAGTTTTAGATTTTCTTCTCCGACGTTGTTTTTTTTAACTTTCTGATTTCTGACATTTCTGACAGATCTTTACTCTTGAGTTTTATTTTGAAGAATCCTGAGAATCAAAATGACTTTCAGGTTAAAGAATAAAAGGAAATCAAACATGTTGACATGTGTATGTTGAATATCACAAATACACTGAAAGATGGTACACTTTTCGAGTCGTTTCTTCGTGTCTTAGAGAGTGAGTTTGACCTTGTTTTGATTGTATGAATCTCTGTGGTTTGTATTTGGTAAAAGATCTGAACGTGATCAAAGAAACGCCGGCTTAAAAACGTTGAGATTTAATTGAGATTTCCACGTCTCAGATCAGGGAAGACGTTGACAAGCAGTCAAATGTCAGTTTTCAACTCACTGATCTACAACCGGAGTTACTGACTGATTTATTCCAACAAAACATCTATTTTTATATTTTGTACCCACTTGTTGTGATAGAGAAAAACATCTATTGCTTCTGGTACTGTTATTTGAATTTCAAAGGAACGTTTGATTCTAATATATTGTATGAACTGATCATGTTATACCGTTTTTAACAATTGCTCACATGTTTTGTGAAATCTCTCGTCGTATTTACACTGTACAAAAACACCATTAACACAATTCCTGTTCCTGTTTTAAACAATATGCAGCCAATCAATCAAACATTTTCTAAATAAAATTAAATTCAGTGTACCTATACATGACCGGATAACGTGATTTGACACTAGCTTTATGTGACTGTGACATTTTGACGTATAAAACCCCTCCCTCACCTTGTTTTTAGTTGAGGTGCTGAAGCTATAGACTATCAAACTCAAAAAAATGGGTACTAGTCGAGGGCCGGACTGGTTCAATGTTTATTGCAAAACCTATTGAAATGAACTTATTGCACATATTAAACCTGGAACTAACTAAGCTTAAATGATTGCCTATAAAAACAACATGAAACATTAAATAATCAGTTGCATTCATTTCTTATGGCTCCATCTGCAGCTTTTCCAGAGTCATTTCTTATGATCACATTTCTCCACAGGCCAACAACAGCTTCAAAAAAACTATTTCCCTCAAAGAAAAAACCAAACATGCCCTGTTGTCGTGAGAGAAAAAGTGCAGAAGGAAACATCCATGTAAACTCAGTGTGCTGCTCTGTGATGCTAGTTCAAGCCAGATACTTGGCATCTCATCTTGGGTGCAAGTTCATCAATGTTTGGGGTCAGGCTCTGAGCTGAGGAGACCCTCAGGATGGAGTGAAGGTGTGCGTGCAATATACCGACGGGCCAGATCTAATAGTAATTAAAAATTATCCTGCGGGCCGAAATTAAATCCACCAAGGGCCTGATTTGGCCCCCGGGCCTTGAGTTTGACACATGTGCTATAGAATATTGAACTTTATTTGTAAAGATTGACACGCAGCATTAGGTCCGAGGCCAGATTTGGAACTTGGGTCTACAACATGGGAACCAGGTCTAGTTCATCTTTATAAAAAGGAGCATTTTCACACTTGAATCTATGCAAACATATGTGAAATAAGCAAGATTTAGGTCATAGTCCTCCTTCAACGTAAGAACAGGTACACTAGCTATTGAATAAAAGATTTCGAGTGTGCACAGGCTCTTTTTTTTATTGAATCTGACATCCTAAAGTCACATGTCTTCGTGACTCGATCACATGATGTGTCGGCTGCATGCTATATGACAGCTTCAATATGTACTTTGACACCGACTACGAAAAACCAGGCACAACAATATTGAATTCCTTGCATACAAGAGAATATTTCTGCCCTAAACCAGAAACTAGACTGAACCCTAAACCCTTCTGCAGCAACATATTTAAAAACCAATATTCAGATGAACTTGTTTCACAATAAAATCCTTAAACTGCCATATTTGAAGATCAATTCCACTCGTATAACCCCTTACATGCAGCTGTGCATACTCCACCACCATGAAGCCCTTTCCTTTCCGTCTGGTTCCAAGCTCCTGTCTCCTCCTGTGGTGTGACGGTGTTCATGTTGTGTTTGTAAAACTGTGTTCTTCAGGCTTTTCTGTTCACGGATTTGCACGAGAAAAGACAACAATGTCGTTACCGACGACTGTGGCTGCAAGGTAGTGCGGTCATCAGAAGGTTGTGGGTTCAATCCCAGTCTCTGCAGTCAGCGTTGAATGTTAGCCTACATGAGTGGCACATTGCTCCGTACGAATGAGGTGTGAATGATGACTTGCAAGTAAAGCGCTTTGAGGGGTTGTTAAGACTCGTTAAAGCGCTATATAAATACAGTACATTTATCATTTTACCATTCAAACTGTGGTAGGAAAAACATGGGGTTAAAATCTGAATAATAATGGCATAATTTCCGTGTCTTATTTGGAATTTTGGCCTTGTACTGAATATCAATAATGATATCCGGTATTAAATTAAGTTTTTCTTTGTCATATTCTAAATGTGAATGTGTTCAGTGATGCGAGGTAATGTGACGGCATGCTGGGTATCACAATGTGAGATTAACTCAAGGGAGAAATTATTATTTTGTGTAATTGATTCACATTTTTGTGCTTTTTTGTCAGTGTTGAGTCCCTGAGTCTCAATTCTGAATTTCTGTATCAGAAAATCTTTGGTTGCAGATTCACGTCCTGAAGCTTCGACTGTCTCCATGTTTCTAAAGCTTAAAAATGTGTTTGCAGAGTTCATATTCAGAATTCATAAACACACACATGTTGTGAAACTCAGATACACGACTGCAAACATGTTGCAGACATTTGAACAGTATAGCAGTGAGCAGAAATCCAGTGTGATATTTAAAATAATCTTTAAAAAGTGAATTTTCTATCTGTGTGAGGCTGACTGAGAGGGCGTCCGAGGACACACACACACACACACACACACACACACACACACACACACACACACACACACACACACACACACACACACACACACACACACACACACACACATTAAGGAGGTGAAACACGATGAAGAAAGCCTTTGAAGTTTGACGCCCAAAGCTGCATTTCACATAAAAACACAGAGACGAAACAGCAGGTCACTGTGTGATGATGTATGCACTGCATATTTAAAATTAAGATAAAAGTTGTTGTATCATCACAAACCTTTAGGACAAATGCATCAAAAACAACCACATCTTTAGTTCTTTACTGATTTAAAGCGGCCTCATATGAGTTTTGACAGGATGAATTAAAGAAAACGGTATTTATACACAACGTTCAAACTAGGAAACTAAGGGCTTCACAAATAAAACATCACAGCATCAGACAGCGACACACATGCTTCATAAAATACATTTAAATACATAATAGCTAAAACAGAAGAGTACAGGTCACAGTGCAGCGTGAGATACATAACAGTTATCTGTGTGTGTGTGTGTGTGTGTGTGTGTGTGTGTGTGTGTGTTTAAGTCTGAGGTTCTTTTTCACACGTGTTTGTCTTTATTTGTTGGGGTCTGTCTGTGTGTTTCTACAAGTGTGTGTGTGTTTGCTTTTCGACATGTGTGTTTGTTTAAGGTGTGTGTGTTTTTTCTACAAGCCTGTGTGTGTGTTCTTTTTCTATGAATGTATGCGTGTGTTTCTATATGTGTTTGTATCCGTCTTTAAGTTTGTGTCTGTTTGTGTGTGTGTTTGAATGTTTCTTCAAGAGTGTGTGTGTGTGAGTGAAGGTGTGTGTGCATGCGTGCGTGTGTGTCTGTGTGTGTGTGTGTGTGTGTGTGTGTGTGAGTGTGTGTGTGTGTGTGTGTGTGTGTGTGTGTGTGTGTGTGTGTGCGTCCATGTGTGTGTGTGTGTGTGTGTGTGTGTGTGTGTGTGTGTGTGTGCGTCCATGTGTGTGTGTGTGTGTGTGTGTGTGTGTGTGTGTGTGTGTGCCGTCCATGTGTGTGTGTGTGTGTGTGTGTGTGTGTGTGTGTGTGTGTGTGTGTGTGCGTCCATGTGTGTGTGTGTGTGTGTGTGTGTGTGTGTGTGTGTGTGTGTGTGTGTGTGTTAACAGGATTACAGCTCAGGTGTCTCTAACAGGATTACTGATTCCTCCTGAGTTCACTGTCGACGCTTTAATCCGAATTATCGACCGCTGAAAACAAAAGGTGTGTTTGTGTACGGAGCAGGGACGCAGGGCGGGTGGTGTTCAAACCCCCAAACACACACACACACACACACACACACACACTCTAATAACCACACACACATGGGGCGGGTGCGTTAGGTTCAGGTCCCTGCGGTCCAGCTGGGAGACATCAGCGTCCTCCAGCAGACTGCAGCGTTTAACCTGCTCACCTTCACTTCCTGCTGCACGACTCAGAGCTGCTGCTAGACTCCGACAGGAAGGACGGGAAACGCTATTTTAGACCTGAAGCTCGTTCAGAGTTAAGTAGAAAAATATATATATTATTAAGAAAAACATCTGGATATTTGTAGATGACGTTCAGGACGTTCGGCAATATTTTTGTGCTTTTTAAGATATATTTTAAGGCGGCTTTTTGGTGAACAAAGTAAAACAATTATATATATAAATTAAAAATAAATAAATATACTCAACCAAACTGCGTGGTCGATCAATCTGGGCCAGTCAGACTTTATTCTTAGAAAATAAATGATTATAAAGAAACATTTCTGGATATTTTTAATGACACTGCGTTCGGGAAATTCTGCATTATTTTGGTGTTTTTTAATTTTTTATATAAGAAGCCTTTTTTGGTGAAAATAAATGAGTATAATCAACCAAACCATCCATCCATCCATCTTCTCCCGCTTATCCGTGGTCGGGTCGCGGAGGTAGCGTCTCCAGCAGAGAGCCCCAAGCTTTCCTTTCCAAACCGCACCTCAAAAATGCGAAATATATACTTAAATAGAAAATCATATAAGATCATTTTACAAAAGAACAATCTCTTACATTTGTGTGATTTTCTTACATGGGAAAAAGGCTCAAATTGAGACGTGAAGCTTTACAATTTACACTGTACGAACACAGAAGACGGCTAATGTAACATTTTTAAACCGCAAATCAGACCAGAAATGATTGTTTTTGTCAAATAAAACTATACGTAAAAATAAAATGACAAAATGGAAAGAATAAATAATCATTAAAACAGATTTAATGCCGCTTTACTCTGTGGCTGCACCTCCTCCTGAGGGTCAGGCAAAAAAAAATAGAGAGGTTTGTTTTTGGAATCAAATATATTTTAATGATTTTCTTCAGTTTTTTCTAGATGCAATTGGAATAATCTGCATCATTTTGGTTATTTTAGATTGAAAATGCTTGAATAAAGATTTACTTTTAGGCATAAAACTTGTATTTATCCATTTAAATATTTTTAAAAGTCTCAAACTGAGAAGGACAGATTTATAATTTTCTTTAAAATGTCTAAACTTCTATTGTTTAAAGGAAACAGGATGTCAGATTGTTAGCCTCTGAAGTGATTCTCATCCTCTCCGCTGATAATAAATCCCAGCAGGTCCGTGTCTTCCTCCCATCATCAGGGTTAAACTGTCTTTGTCTCTGAAGACCCCCCCCCCCCTTTGATCAGCTGATCACAGAGTATTGATCAGCAGCTCTGAGTTTTGATCAATAATCCGACAGCAGCTCAAAGTCTCATTTACTGAAGCCTGATCGGACCCTGAACGCACCACCGAGACCTTCAGGGTCACATGCAGGACTGTTGTTTTTCAAACCATCTGTTACTTATCGTCATATAACGAATAAATATATATTTATATATTTTACCATAATGAGGGTTTATCTAATTGTTAAACTACCCACATAGTTTTATAATTAAAAAAAATATAAGCCTAGTTTTTCTCGTATAATATCTAATTGTAAAGAATGTTTTATCAGCTTCATATATCAAATAACTCATATTTAAATTTCGAGCGTTTGTCATATTCTTCGCGCCACCCTTCATTGTTTTAGCTCGACATTTCGTGCAGTTCTTTCAATTTGAACGTAATAAAATTATGCAAAGAAAAACTGGATTTTGTTCATAATTTCCCAATTATTTCAACAGGAAATTGATGTTATTTAATAGTAATAGTATGTCAATTCAATCAATCAATCAATCAATGTTTATTTATATAGCCCAATATCACAAATGTTACATTGGTCTCAGTGGACTTCACAGTTTGTACAGAATATCAGTATGACAATACGACTCCTTAGACCCTCACATCGTACAAGGAAACACTTCCAGAGAAACCCCACGGTTTAAAGGGGAACATGGGAGAAACCTCAGGGAGAGCAACAGAGGAGGGATCCCTCTCCCAGGACGGACAGACGTGCAATAGATGCCGTGTGTCAATCGAAGAGATAATACATTTACAACATAGGTAGCCCAAATGTTTGGAATTGTCAATTGCAGACAGTGTTGGGACACATCAGCCAGCTTAACATGAAAACATGAGGTTCCCATGTCGCCCATATTTAAAACCAAATTACATTTTTATTTAAGAAAACTTAATGGAAATCGGTTAAGCATTTAAGACCTTTAACATGATGTGTTTGTGAAGTCTAACACAAACATCCACCTGTACGTTGCTTTCCCTACTTCTTCTTCTACCTTGGATAAATCGTAGCTGTCCTGCAGACCTCTACGGTTTGCACAATGCTTCACAACCCCCTCCATCCCATAATAACATGAAACCCCCCCACAGAGTCCATGTACTGTAGAGAAACCGGAGAAGAAATGGTGGATGAAACACGTTTTAAATCTGCAGAAATGATAGAAAATGAATCAGAACTGAAGCGGAAATGTGCAGAAAACACACCGGTAGATTCTGATATATTCCTATATATAATATCATCTTTAAATACTGCGAAATCACTGATTATATGTAGATTAGATGTTTTAAAAATGACCACTTTACAAACTAAATTCAGCGTAAATCGTCCTTTCTCTGCACTGAATTTAGAATTTATTTTCACATCAACACTTGATTTTAAAACCCCTGATTCTTCACTGATTTCTATCACATTTTAATGTCAGTGTCGAGCTGAAGCTTGAGTGTTTTTTTCTCAAAGTGAATAAATAAAATTTGGCTGCCGACATGGACACGCTGCACATTTTTATTTTTGGTTTATTTTGCCCCGAATGTGGATTTGACATTGATGTGAAGGTGGATTTTAATGAGGAGCGTTTGAATTCTGCCTGGTGACAGCCCGGTGGGGCGGGTGGAGTCATGGTGGAGGGGGGTGGATGTTTGGCTCTTTTTGAAGCCCCTTCATGTGTTCGCCCTCCCCCCCCCCCCCTCCTCCCGCCCTCCCGCCCCTGAAGGTTAATTAAAGTCCTCGGAGCTGATCTGAGGCCAGTGTGCCTCCGACCTCCAGCCACTTCTTCTTCTTCATGTGTTTTTAATGGAGCAGGTGTAGAGACAGTTTGGAGGTGAGTGCAGCTTCTCTTATCAGGCTGGTTAATCGTCTTAAAACTTTATTGTCAATCTTCCAGTTTGTGTGTACAGACAGAGAGATCGAAATACCGTTTCTCACAATCCCGAATACAAAAATACAAATATTTATAAAAATATGTATGCAAATATGTATATACCTATATATACACAATCAAGACACATTTATACATATGCACACATTAAGACCTAAATAAAAACACGACAATCAATAATACCAAATAACAGTCACTTCAATATCTTTGGGATAACATTAGTGCAAGACAAAATAAACGAACATAAAAGATACGTATTTTGTAATGTTCCTCCTAAAGGACACATGCAAACGTCTTCTGTCGTCATCTGTCTCTTGCTTCAAAGGCAAGCACAACAAAATAATCTGTTTACTGTTGGAAAAAAAACGTAGCCAACTAATCATCAAGTGTGTGTCTTCTCATCTCATCGTAAAACTCACTCTATTAAAACTAGTAGCTCAATAAAACTGTTGTTATCTCCACTGTTACGAATATCTTCAATCCCAGTTTGGTTGAAATAAACTCGTTATTGATCTAGTAAGATGTGAAAATCTAAAATCGCAGAACATTGAATTAGTGATAAAAGACGAAAATCAACAACAACAAAAACATTGTATACACTGAATAATTCTGTTCCAGTTGCCGAAAAATGGTACTGAAATTGTTCTGACGTAGAATTTTTTATTGTATCACCAAACTTAGACAGGTTTCCAAGTGTGTTGTATGTAAAAAATGGCCAACTATTTTTTCATTATGGTTATTGTCTGCCGTATTCTTGCTAAAATGTCAGAAAATTCCGTTTCCATCCTTCCCAATATGGAGATGTTCTGCTCGTACTTTAACGTATCCAGTTTGCTGCTTTTGTGAACATGTGCAGACAGATTGAAAACAGAAGAGTCTGTGGTTGGTCAAATCTGGGCACGCAGTTTCCTACACTTTCACAATGAATGTGTCATTTAGTGTTTCTCTCAAGGTTTAAAAAACGTAACATTTATAAAAACACACTGTGATTCCTGAACATTATCTGAACGTCTTATCGAGATCCATTTCAGTCGAGAAACTCTGAACGCTGAACACAGAAACTGAGACGCAGAACATTTGAATTAAACCCGCAGAACATTTCAGACTGATGGAAACACACGCACACACACACACACACACACACACGCACACACACACACACACACTGACACACACACAGAGCTGCTGACTAAGCTGCGTCTGATGAGCTGCTCAGACCACATTGTAAAAACTAATATGAAATTACTAAATTTAAATCTGCACTGAAACCAGACAAATATCCTGCCAGACACACACACACACACACACACACACACACACACACACACACACACACACACACACACACACACACACACACACACACACACACACACACACACACACACACACACACACACACACACACACACACACACACACACACACACACACACACTGAGCTGCTTCTCTCATCATCTTGTCGCTGTTTCACTTTGCTTCTGAGGCTCCTTGCTGTGGTCGAGGCTGAAGAACGAGACTTTAAAGACGGAAAAGTCAAACGTGGGAATTTTTGTCCTCCTTTTTACTTGGAAATCTTGGATGTTTGAACCTTTTTTACATATTTCTTTTAAATATGCAAACTGGATTTTAGCCCTAGCCCTCCACGGAGAATCCCATTGTTTGTCTAACTTTGGTTAATGCTAATTTCCTTCTGATGATGAAAGATATTTTCCTCTGTAGTCAGCAGTAAACTGAGGCCAAATATCGAACAGAGGAACTATTTTAAAACTGGGTTGTTCCTCTTTCATTCCTTAAAAAAACTGGAATGTGTAAAAAGTGAAATCTCTGTCCACATGAAAGCACAAAAACACGATATGTCAAGGTCGTTGGGCACACACACAATCAGAAGTGCTGTGCTCCACATGTACCAGCCATTGTTAACCAATCAGAAGTGGCCCATGATAGAAGGTGATAGACAGATTGATCCAATCACCTGCCAAGTATTTTTGAAATACTTTTCCAAATGGCTTCCAATGGAGCGTTCCTAGATGGTTTGGTGAAACCGTCTGAGTCAGGTTAGTAATGCTCCATCACATGTTCTACATCTATTACAGGGTGAGTCTTAAACTGAAGCTTGACTTTAAAGCAACCCAACGGACGTTTCATGTAAGTTTAGTTCTTTCACTCGTAGCTCGGGCTGCGGGGGTGCTAGAGACGGGAGCACGTTGATACGACCTTCCTAGCCGGAGATATGGCCGCATTTTACAATAAACTTCCGTTGGGTCGCTTAAAAACAAATATCGCAAATCGAATCGCAATATCTGTCAGAAAAATCGCAGTTAGATTATTTTCCCAAATCGTGCAGCCCTAACACACGCTTCTTTTATGATTATGCAAACTTTCGGTTCACAGGCCCCCATCACCAACACTAGCTACATCAGGGACCCCCCCACACACACACACACACACACACACACACACACACACACACACACACACACACACACACACACACACACACACACACACACACACACACGCACACACACACACACACACACACACACACACACACACACACACACACACAAATTGAAACACGCCCCCTCTCTCCTCTGGGACCTGTTACTGTCTGATTGGCTCAGATGTTTATCAGTCGTCGGCTCCACGCCCACTCATCATTGGCTTGTTACAGTGACAGGCCCCGCCCCCTTCTGGCAGACTGAACTGTGGGAAAACATCACCTGCTGACTCTCACAGGAGGATCAATAAACAATCTTAATAATACATAATAAATTAAGTGTGTTTTAACACCTGTAGGCTTATATTTAACCTGCACCTACAATGTGTAGGTACTTGTACTTCACTGGAGTATTTGAACGCTCTGCTAATTCTCCTCGATTTAAATCTCAGGGGAAATTATTACTTTTTACGTCACTACATTAATCTGACAGGTTTAATTGATTAACAAACATGATATACATATGATTACATATTTTACTACCCCCAGTTATGCAAAAAGTCCTGATTATTTTTAAAATATTTTTCATTCTTAACAATCACAATTGTATAATACAATACCAGCAAATCCAACAAAACAAAAAACGGGCAACATAACAAACAGAACGAGTCCAGCGAAGTCATATCCAGCACTATTGTGTCCGCTTTTTTTGTGGCTTTTTGCTTTTATTATTAGACTAGCACAGACAGTATAAAAAAGAGATTGTATGACACCAAGCGATAGGCCAAAGGTTGGACTTGAACCGGGGCGGCTGCGGGACAGACTGCCTGGTTTGGTGTTTTTACAAAAAGTACTATTTTCATGCATTTAGAATGTTGTTCAGGTGTGGAAAAGAGGCCAAAACTAATCGAAAAAAGCCACGTTTTACAATGAAAACCTGTGTATGTTTGGACTGACAGCTGAGTCACATGACCGTCATCTGTCATCCTCTCTCTCCACGGTGTGTTTGAGGCTCACAGACACATGTAGTAAACAGGAAGTGATTTCTGACACAGCCCAGGCACGACCTACCTGTCACCCAGTGCGTTCTGGGATAGATTTAGGTGCAACTCAGGAAAATGGGACACTGTGGGAAGCAGAAAAGCTGCAGCCTCAGGGTCTGTGGAGTATCCTGCTGAGGTTCATGGAGACGAGGGCGTGTTCAGAGACAGAGACGGACCTGATTCAGTCAGTAACAGAACGTTTGAAATGACTAAACCCAGATATTTATCATTGATATTGAACTATTGAACCGTCAGGGGTGACCAGCTGATGTTGCTCCACTGGCTTCTTGTTGTATAGTGGAGTTGCTCTACTGCTGTACTGGTTTGTGCTCGTTCAGCTGACTCTAATGGTTTCTGGTTCTGCAACGGATGCTGCTTTGATGATTCCCTGTTGTATTGGTTAAGTTGCTCGACTCATTTCTGGTTTTTATAGTTGCCGTTGCTTCTCTGGTTTCTGGTTTTACAGTTGATGTTGCTTTGCTGATTTCTAGTTGTATTTTACACAAGTTAATGCTATTCCACTAGTCTCTGATTGTATGATTGTCACCTGAACTAAGAACATCCATAACATTCACCTGTTTGCAACTTACAAATTAGGTATCACTTGTATATAGACTCTTATGGCACTACTTCTTGAGTGATGCTTGAATGATTGCTGTTGCTTCACTGGTTTCTTGTTGTATATTGTTGACATTGCTTTCTGAGTTTATTGATGACGTTGCTCTACTGGTTTCTAGTCGACAGTTGACGTTTCTCTTCTGGTTACTGATGGAGCTGATGCAGTAGTTGTCTAGTAGATGAGTTGACGTTGCTCCACTGGTCTCTGATTGCTCAGTTCATGTTGCTAGACTGGTTTCTAGTTGTACAATTTATGTTGCTCCAATGGTTCCTATAGTTCTACAGCTGACACTGCTCCCCTTGTTTCCAGTTAAATAAGTAAAGCTGCAATAATGGTTTGGAAAAGTTGACATTTCCCCGCTGATCTCTTGATGTCTGATACCGTTCCCTCACTGGTTTCTATAGAGTTGATTTTGCTCCACTGGTTTCTAGTTGTAAAGGTGATGGGTGACGTTGTTCCACTTCTCTCTGATTGCTCAGTTCATGTTGCTACACTGGTTTCTAGTTTACAATTGACATTACACCGCTGTTTCACTGTTTCTTAGTTTGACATATCAGTTTCTTAGTTTGACATTTCACTGTTTCTTAGTTTGACATTTCACGTTTCTCTTCTGGTTCATGCTTTACTGGTTTCTGGTTCTACCTTTGAAGTTTTTCCACTGGTTTTTCGTTGTTTCAGTTGACTTTGCTCCCCTGATATTTGGTTGTAAAGTGCATGATGCTTCAATGGTTTGTCATGCTTTTTCCTCTTACAATTGTATCTCATAGCATCTGTACGTGTGTTGTATTTACATATTTCCACATCTGTGAGCTCAGTATTGGTGATATATTTATATATTTTACATCTGTGAGCTCAGTATTTGAGGTATATTTATATATTTGTATATTTCCACCTCTGTGAGCTCAGTATTGGTGATATATTGATATATTTCAACATCTGTGAGCTCAGTATTGGTGATATATTTATATATTTCAACATCTGTGAGCTCAGTATTGGTGATATATTTATATATTTTACATCTGTGAGCTCAGTATTGATGATATATTTATATATTTCAACATCTGTGAGCTCAGTATTGATGATATATTGATATATTTCCACCTCTGTGAGCTCAGTATTTGAGGTATATTTATATATTTCAACATCTGTGAGCTCAGTATTGGTGATATATTTATATATTTCAACATCTGTGAGCTCAGTATTGATGATATATTTATATATTTCAACATCTGTGAGCTCAGTATTGGTGATATATTTATATATTTTACATCTGTGAGCTCAGTATTGATGATATATTTATATATTTCAACATCTGTGAGCTCAGTATTGATGATATATTTATATATTTCCACCTCTGTGAACTCAGTATTTGAGGTATATTTATATATTTCCACCTCTGTGAGCCACGTCAGAGCAGAGCCTGTTTAATGTTTGCTGTTATTCATTATAAATGACCTGGAATTCCCGCTCGGAGACGACTCATGAATCATTGAGCGACGACCAATCAGAGCTGCAACCACAATGCTGCTGTTTTTATTTTGTTGTTATTATTCACGTCATTGGAGCCATATCTGGACCCGGGACTAGTTTACCTTCAAGGAGCTCCCTTTTGTTTTTACCTGACATTTATTCTGGGTTTCTGCTATCAATCAACACCTAGATCAATATGATAAAAGCCTATCAATAATATACATGACATAGATTTTACCATGCCGTTTATCCAAAAGTATTTCGCCCTTTAAAAATCTCTGCTAGTATTCATGTGGGTAATAATCGTAATGAAAGGATTTAATGATTTCAATGTGCTGAAGCCTCTGTATTAACTTCACCAAGGAGGTCCTGTTTTCGACTTTGTTAGTTTGTCAACAGGATTAAGGGAAGTACGACTGCCCTGATTTCCATTACATTTGGTGGAAGTGTAAAGAATTGGCCAAGAAAGACTCCACGACATTTTGGAGGAAATCTAAATTACGTACAGTAGCAGCTACACATGTTGAAGAAAGTGCATTTGTGCTGCATTCATTTGGTAGGAAAATAATCTGAAAAATCTGTTACGGACTAAATACAAAATAGTCACGCCCTCTCAAGTTGGTACAACAACTCCAAATAGATACCAATGTTCGGTATCAACACTCCTAGTAATATATAACACACACTTCTCCTTTGTTGCATCCATTTAATTCGGAGAAGCTTGAGTCAAAGACACTTTATGTACATGTACAGTAAGTTCTATTTGATGGTATAGCCGTGTTTGAGGAGCTTTTTCCCCCTTTGCCATCCAGGGAGTTACAATTATATCCAATCAAATCTGTGATTCAGTATTTGACGATTTAATAAGGTTAGATTTGTCAAATAAAATACAGAGTCAACCCCAGATCAAATGGACGTTAAAGGGTTTTGAACATACTGTCGTTGGTGATCGTACGGTTATATTAAATGTCTGTTTCCTTGTTTCTTATCTTAAATATTTGACCGTGTCGATGTTGGAGGCGTGTGGCGCAGTGTGGCGCAGTGTGGCGCAGTGTGGCGCAGTGTGGCGCAGTGTGGCGCAGTGTGGCGCAGTGTGGCGCAGTGGGTTGTGCATAGGTGTTCGGATCAGGGGGTCAGGTTCAAACCCCACTGCAGTCAGCCTGTCGTTGTGTTCCTGGGCAAGACACTTCACCCCAAATTGCTCCTGTGGGGATTGCCCACAGTATTGAGTATGTAAGTCGCTTTGGATAAAAGCGTGTAACATGTAATGTCATGTAATGTAATGTTGCAAATGGAGCTGCTGCGATGCAAGAAAGAGTTCAGACTTTAACTGAAAACATATTATCGTAACGTTACTTACTTACAGTGAATGCACCATTGGACCTGGCACTGGTGTGCGCTCTGCCTCAGGTTTTTAAAACACCAAAGGCAACAAAAACAGATGTTAGTTAGAGGTTTTTGAAGCATTTTCTCAAGAGAATTCATAGAAATATTTTTCTATTATAGTATTCAGAAGATATTGTTTTGGCTCCCAGGAATTGTTCCTCTCAACTGAAACTAAAGTCCATAAAAATGTCGCTCTAATTGTCGTACATTTGGCTTTTGATGTTTTGATTGATTGGTCCATTACGTTGAGGAATGTGTTTGATATTTTACGGTTCTGTAATTTTTCATTTTTAAATGATGTGTTGGTGCCAAAAACATTGTTCTTTTTGCTGCTGTTGGTCGAGAAAAACAGATTTTAAATCTTAATGATACTCTCGTGGTTAAATAAAAACAACTGTTTTACGTTAACAAATATAATGTGTTTTAAAGGAAACGTCACTCTTTTATCAGCAACATACGGTGACTTTGAAATGTTCCAACTAACATCTGACTAAACATCACGATGAAAGCTTTTCTGGTTAAATACTTAAAAAGTCAACAATGGTTTGGTTTACTTTGCTTTAGTTATTCAGGAAGTGTCGCTCTCTTGTACAGGAGACACCACCTGAGACCTAATTACATATACAGTACACACACACACACACACACACACAGACACACACACACACACACACACACACACACACACACCAGCCAAATTTGACATAGGTGTGTGTGTGTCGTATGAGTGAATGTAGCAGTGACATCTGTTGTGTTCGTCTGTCCCCCAATATAGTAGACACAACTGAACACACACACACACACACACACACACACACACACACACACACACACACACACACACACACACACACACACACACACACAGATATTATTAGAAACGACAGTAAAGTACTTTAAAGTCCCTCAAAATAATGAGTCTCTAACTGCAGTGGGATTAAATTAAAGGTTGCGTTGATTTTTAAGATATTTTTACCAAGGTTACACTTTACAGTATATTAGGTTTTCCTTATACAACGTTGGAACTTCAGCTTGTGCAAAAACAAATAACGAAAGACTGCGACGTTGCTAAGGATTTTATTTAATTACTTTATAGACAATTTCAGGGAAAAAAAGTATTTTCAAATGTCTTTCTTTTTTGTGCCTTTTGTGTGGAATTGTATCCTCAATTTTTTCAATATAAGTGGAAAATGTTAAATTTGTATTCAGCAAATTGATGAATTAAGCAGTACACCAGAATCAGAGAAAAGCCGAGTACACTTTATTATCATTTTTATCTATTACAAGTATTGCCATATTGAAAAGAGTAACCACACATTTCCCTCTTATCATATTTCATTTTTGAACCTAAAACCATCACCATAAATCCCAGCAGCCTGCTTCCTCCTCGGCGCTGTGTCCAGATGAGAAAGCGTTTAGCAGCAGACATGTTAGCGGAGGACATATTTTGACCCTTTATTACCTCGTCCCACATCATCCATCTCCCCCCTGACCTGCAGACCCCCGAGCTGCAAACAGAACCAGTGGTTTTCCTCTCTGAGCTTCATTAGTGTTCCCCTCAGGAGGCGTCTGCACTTAATTAATCACCAAAACCAGTTTCCTGCTTTTTTTATCGACCTTTTGATCTGTGATGGATGTTTCATTTCCGTCTTCACCTCTGGATCTTTACTGTGACGCTCAGGTTTATTTATAAGTAAAACTTAAACTGTCTGCGGCCTGTTGGAGCTGAATGAATGAAGGTTTTTTTTCGGTGTGATTTGTGAGGAGCGGAGCGAGCTGCCAGCTGGTGTTTTACGAGCGTCAGCGCGGCGGTGAAACACCCGGATTTGGTCTGAATTTAAATCTGACCTACTTTTCTTGTCATCAAAAAGCGTGAATCTGTTTTTCTTCTTCTTCGTCGTCTGTGGAGGAGGAGGGGGGGGAGACAGGAAACTCTGTAAGCAGACTTTTCCCCAGACGGAGGGGAAGCACCAGCAGATTTACACCAGGATGAAGCTTTTAGAATAAAAAGCTTTTTTTCTTTCTTTCTCAGAGCTGCTTTGGCTCAGTTTCCAACGCCGCCCTAAACTGTCAGTCCTCTCCTTTTTCCTCGTCCTTTCCCCCTCATTCAGGAACCTGACAGAAACTAAATCTGCCTTTTCTCTTCTGCTACTTTTTCTTCCACCTGAGCCGAGGATCCTGCTGGTTTCGGCGGCGTTGTGCCGACCCAGCAGAGTTAATGGGATTATGCAGATGGCAGCGCTCCTAAAGCAGCCATTTGAAGTGTTTAATGGAGATTATGGAAATGGTCGGGCGGCTCAGACCTTCACTCAATGAATGAAAAGACGACACAATGACAAGAAAGGAGACGAGTAGCAGCTGCTGGGAGGGGTCGGCGCGGGGAAGTCAGGGTGAAGGGTCGCCGGGTGATTGACAGCTCGATGCCTGGCTCTGCAGCACTACGGCAGGGCGGGATTTAAGGAGATAAATCTGGGCCCAAAGTTTTAGAAATAACATGAATTTAAAAGTTCATGTTTTGACAAATACATAAAAATACAAAATAATAATAAAGGTATTCTGATTCTAAAACACAATGATGTAATCAAAACTAAAATTATGAGATTTTTTTTTACTAGGTTGAATATTATTTTGATAGAGAGGCGAAGTCCCTCCCCTTCCGGTTGAGCTCCATGGGACCTTATTTCGGAAAAAGTATGTATTGAAGTCAATGGAGAGAAAAGTTATCTTTCGATCCCGTTTGAATTGTGCCACGAATTACACATATGATGTTTGTCAATTTAAAAGATAATTTTGCAAGTCAAAAAAATACAAATTTGTCGTAAAACACATTTTTTTGCGTGAAACCGCTCAATGAACTACTTCTCCCGTCTCGCACCACACACCAAGACGGCCGTCACGTTGGCACATTTCACTTCTTTCTTTCAGAATGAGGCGAAAAGTATTAAAAGAGGTGAAAATCACTCCAAGTCTGGGCATGTTGAGAGCTGTACATACACACAAGGGGAGTTAGTCGGTTCCGTAAGAGCCAGCATGCGGGACCGGGACTGGGATTTGTAGTCTTTCTAGTTGCGTATTTTTCATAGTCTTATATTTCAACAGTTTTACGACAAACTGTGAATTTTTTGACATGGAAATTATTTGTTAAGATTGACAAACATCATGTGTAATTCATGGCACAATTGAAACGGGATCGAAAGATACGTTTTCTCTCTCCATTGACTTCAATACATAATTTTTCCGAAATAAGGTCCCATGAGTCGGAAGTAGAAGAGCGGGACTTCGCCTCTCTATTCAGCTTAGCAATATTTTGGATCATTTTTTTTATTTTATTTATATTAGCTTAAAGTGCGGTTGCTGAACTGCACCTCTTATACAGTGATTGTTGCCAAGTATGATCAAAAACAGCTCGGCAAATAAAACCTTGTCACTGGCATCAGTCAACATAAACATTTAGCACTTTTAATGGTATATTTTGTACGTTTTTTGAACAAAAATTTCAAAAAACGATG
The DNA here is from genome assembly GCF_902827165.1 of Trematomus bernacchii. Taxonomy (NCBI): domain Eukaryota; kingdom Metazoa; phylum Chordata; class Actinopteri; order Perciformes; family Nototheniidae; genus Trematomus; species Trematomus bernacchii. The sequence goes on along the minus strand of NW_022987792.1, from coordinate 2,266,900 downwards.
TAGGGACGTCACAGGACCAGATACTATACTGTACTTGGTCGATGCTAAAATGTGTATAACCTTTCTGAAGTAAACTATCACTATTGCGTCATCTAAATGCAGCCTATTTATCCCGTATAATTCTACATTGTGAACAACAAATCTGTGTCTAACTCTACAGGAGAGCAAGACTGAGTTGCTTTCATGCTATATTCATTAAAAACGAAGTATTAGGCAAGTTACATTTTACGATTTTTAGTATGCATTCGAATGTTGCCTTGTTTTTTTACTATAAACTTGAATAAAAACACTTTTCATAGTGATATATAATAGGCAAAAGGAAAGAAGAAGGGAATTATGACCTATTTAGGGTCTTGCAAACCAAAGAAGGGAATGCAAACCATAATAAAGAAGTGTTTAAATGCATTGGATTGGTAGAAATACAGTGTTTTTGTTACAAACTGTCATCAATTCATTGCAAAACCTCATTACCTTATTTTGTCCATCTTGGTTTCCTTCACTGCATGCTTCATCCTCATAAGATACAAAGGAGAGATGCAAAAACTCAAAGGTCTAGTAGCTGTTGCGATAACACTTTTTAGGAAATAGGAAGTCCTTTAAAATGGGTCGTCTGGATCGATTCAAGGTCGAGTGGTTGAGGAAGGTTATTAGAATAAACCTCAGGAATGGTTGCTTGCTTTGATGTGACACAGGTTCATATTTTCTGCCGGTGACACACTGGCCTCATTCAAACCAATCAGCTGCCTTTGTTCTTTTGCTCAGGGCAATAGTCAGAATGAATATTCACACACATTTCTGATGTGAGAGTCTGTTCTGTTGTTTCACTCATCGGAAGAGAAACTGGTCTGTTAATGCTTAATTTCGTTAGTTCTCAACATAAACAGTTTCAATGTCTTGCTTACAAATACTCAAGTGCTTCTTGTTGAATTGATTTCCTCAACGTCAATTCAAACCAGAACCAGAGTTTAGTTTCTTCTCCTGATCGAGGACGATGAATGACCGGCCAAGCCTCGGTTTGGAGGAACATTTCTGACTGGAAAGTCACAAATTGACTTAAAAGAGACAACACATCTACAAGGGAATTCGAAACAAACACAAACAGTCCCAAAGAGACACACTCCCACAGAGACTCAAAATCTCCAATAACAGACACAAAACATCAACATGGAGACAAAATACAGCTATTAAGAGAAACCAAAGCACCAAAAAGACCACAATCTGACTCAAACCAAAACAGACATAGAAAGACCACAGAGACAAGCAACACATCTACAACCACACACAAAACAACCGAAAAGATACGCTTAAGGGCCGTAAAGAGAAACAAAACTACCAGAGACTCAAAAGGACCAAATAAGAGACACACAACATCCAGAAAAAATCCACAAAAAACTAAACAACAACCAGAAAGACCAGAAAGAGATTCATAAAACCCACACACAAAAAGACCACAACATGCGTATAAAGAGACACAAAACTACCTCAAAGACACAAGAAAACCAAAGAGCAAATCAAAAGAACCAAAAAGAACAAAACCAGATGCAAAAGAACCAAAATAAATATAAAAAGTTCAATTTTCCACACAACAACACCAACAAGAAACTCAAGACATCCGTAAAATGTATGCAAAACAACCACAAAGACCGTGAGAAATTACCAAAGAATCCACAAATAGATGCGAAACAACTAGAAAAGACACAAAAAGAACTCAAAACCTCTACAAAGAGACAACATCTACCAAAAAGAGACACACAAACAGATGCCCCTTTCACACCAACGCGGTTCCAGGGCGGGTTCGGAGCTAGAGCCTGAAAAGCACCGGTTGTTCCTGTTCACACCGCAGTGGAATCCGGTTCGTTTCAAGCACCGAAAAGTTGTCGGTCTAGAAAGCAAGCACCGCGTACGTCACGCTTACGTCGGAGGCGGGGGCAGGCGCGGCATCCGCCTTTCCGCCAGCTTCAACATGATCTGTGGAAATAACATTGAGAATCAGTTTTAATGTTATACCATAGTAATTAATGCTGCAAAGCTGGGTATTTTGAGCTTGGCACAACAGCTAGCTCTAACGCCATCGAATAGGACTTATATATGTACCTTCTTTCTCCTACGGAATCGTCGTTGAAGTTGATGATGATGATTGTAAAGAAGTCTTGAATGTAACGACTGTAAAGTTGGTAGTAAAGTCGTCCCATTTCTTCCATTTCGTTTTGACAGAGCCAAACCAAAACGAGCAGCGCTTCAATACAATCGGCCATTGTTGTTGTTGACGATGTGAGGGGTTTCCGCGCGGTTTGGCTTTATGAAGCAGGCACGCAAACGGTTACGTCATGACGCAAACGATGACGCAATGACGCAGCACCAGTCGGGCTCTGAGCGGTGTGAGCAGAGCTGGAGCTGAACCGAAGAACCGGTTCCGAACCAGAAAAGCTCTAGCACGGAGCTAGAACGGGAAAAGCGTTGGTGTGAAAGGGACATATATGTTATTTAGGCATCTCCTTGTAGTAGTTTTGAGTCTCTTCACTGTGTGTTTGTGTCTCTTTTTGGTAGATGTTGTGTCTCTTCGCAGAGGTTTCGAGTTATTTTTGTGTCTTTTCTACTTGTTTCGCATCTATTTGTGGATTTTTTGCAATTTGTAGTTGTCGTTTGGTTTTTGTGGATGTTGTGTGTCTCTTATTCCTTAGTCCTTTTGAGTCTCTCTGGTAGTTTTGTTTCTCTTTACGGCCCTTAAGCGTATCTTTTCGGTGGTTTTGTGTGTGGTTGTAGATGTGTTGCTTGATTTTGTGGTGTTTCTGTGGTCTTTCTATGTCTGTTTTGGTAGTTAACATTTGCGTCTTTTTGTGTCAAAACAGGAACGTAGAGATACAAAATGTCTGTCTGAATCTGTGTCTCGTGTTTTTACTGTATGTAGACGGGCTGCTGGGGCCTCAGGCCATGTTCCTGATTATTTAGTTTAATCTAAGTTACTGCAGAAACACCAGAGGAAATGTGCAGCAGTGAAGCTCCATGTCTGGATCAGAGCTCTCTCTGTTTGAACCCCTCCTGTAAACCTGCGCTGATTGGACAGTAAACGGAGTTTCTGCCTTCATTTATTTTCTCTGTGCACTCGACTCTCTGCAGATGTTTCTCTCGGCTTCTTACTCATTCATAAAAAATGCAGCGTGTCAATAATGAAAACCTAATATTTCTTGTGTCGGGCGGCGAGGATAAACATGGCGGCAGAACAAAAAAAAAAAGAACGCCGTCAGTGTTTCACGCTCTGATTACTGCGACGTCTTAACGAGGTTTACATGACGGAGCTGGCAGGTCCTCACACACTCACAGACACACACACACACACACTCACACACACACACTGACACACACTCACACACACTCTCATCTGTCTGCAGCTCTTTAAACGACCATAACTGCTGATTTTTCAAGATTTATTTCAACTTTTTCTCCACATTCCTGTGGATTATTTCTCAGTCTTTCCTTCCAGATGGGTTTGGTTTCTCCAAACTTTGGGATGAACTATTATTTAATCACTAACATTCGGAAATTGCTTACCCTCGTTGCCCTTTTACCATCGAAAAAAAGCAGATATATATATATATATATAGAGAGAGTTCAGTTGCTGTATATACAACCTATTCTTTCTTTCTTTCCCTTATTTGTACTGCTGTGATTGGTCAACAGCTTAGACATTTACAATTTGTCGGAACGCTAGCCAATAGAAGCACAAGTCTTACATAGTGATGTCATTATGTTACAGAAGTAAACAAGGGAACAGACCATTTACATGCATTAAAACCTATACGAAAGGGAAAGCCCAGAAGGCATAATAGGGCCTCTTTAATGCTTTAGAAAACACATTAGATGTTACATTCATTTTTAGACCCTGAAAGGTCTCGTTGGTACTTTTTAAAATCTTAAAATATCGCAGAACAGTTTCGATGTGGCTGAGGTGTAAAAGTCAGTGTATGGATGAAAGCAAAAGTGCAATGGAGACAGATTTAGTGAATAAATAATGATGTACATGAAGCTTCTGCTCCGCTGAAAGAAATCTGAAATATTTTCCTCACCGCTCCGCACAGATCTGATGAAACCTGAAACTCACACACCTTTAATGAGCGCTTTGCATCATCCTGCCCAAATCACTCTGAAATCAAATGAAACAATTGTTTAAAAATAACAAGATTTCTGTCTTTCAATTCTTCTGATTGTACACTGCTCATGAAAAGGAGCACACACACACACACACACACACACACACACACACACACACACACACACACACACACACACACACACACACACACACACACACACACACACACACACACACACACACACACACACACACACACACACACACACACACACATATTTTGCAAGTGACTGCAATTAGGGTCGTATTTGTAATACATTCGGATGGAAAATGTTCCCTTTTACTGTTATATGAAAACACTCCTCAGATACAGAAAGCAGAGACGATGCATTCAGGTGTCATTGATCTGTTAAAAGGATCGAGCTGTTATTGTTTGAGATGTGTACGTTAATTGTACTATGCCAACTGTACTGATGCATAAGTTCATACAGCAGTTTAATCACACACACACACACACACACACACACACACACACACACATACCATGTATACATCACTTCAGGGGACATTACATTGACTTATCCTAACCTTAACCATAACCAACACATGCCTAACCCTTACCCTAACCCTAACCCTTACCCTTACCCTTACCCTAACCCTAACCAAGTCTTCACCCTAAGATTCCACTTATGGGGACCCCATTATGTCCCCATAAGGGGGGCGAGTCCCCACACGTGACTGTGTAAACAGATTTAGGTCCCCACAAGGATGGTAATGCTAGGCCACACACACACACACACACACACACACACACACACACACACACACACACACACAACACACACACACACACACACACACACACACACACACACACACACACACACACACACACACACACACACACACAACCTTGAATTAATCTTACTCCATGATAAACTAATGTGTTACAGCTACAGTAGTTTAACCTGCTCTGGGAAACGTTTTTTACATTGAGACTCATTTACATACGATTCTGCTCTGGCATTTTTATTTATATACAGTTTAGAGTCACATTTCACATTAATAGACATAACTGGTAATGTGCCAATTCATCCATATTGGCTAACTCTCAACTGCTGTCCTGAGGCAGGGGTAATGGCAGCTAAACACACACATAAATAATACAGCGATAATACTTTATATACAGTATTGCTATTTCTTATTTATTTCAACACGTGCAAATATCACAGGGTATTTGGGAAGCAGTAAGGGGTGAATTTCACCATTTAAAGTGCATACAAAATGTCACGTTTTTCATATTTCTGTTGTTTTTGTGCAGGTTTAGCTCTGCAAAAGTCGCGATATCCTTTTTTAATTTGGCGCTTAGTGTTGTTTTATGAGTTTTGCATATTAAAAAATACATATATCTTGTTTTTACTTGAGGGAAATTAATAAGTTTCCGCTTTATTATCTGACAAGAACAGATCTGACCAAGTTATAATAATAAAATACTTGATCTGGGAGTTACATTGCAGTTTATTTAATATAAAATATGAACAAAGTATTTTATCTGTTGGATTTTTTGTTGTATTATTTGCACAAATACTAGGAAAAATAAACCATAATGCTTTAAAGCAGTAAAAAGGATTGTGTCTAAAGAAAATTACACAAGATATTATTATTTAAATCAAAATCAAAATGCAAAAAATGAAAATAGAAACCATTATAAACACACAGACTCAATTATTAAACAATCTTGCCGTTACGTTGCAGTTTCTATAATAAACAATGACGCAAAAAGTCAATAAATAAATTATAATTTCACTTATTTTGTAGTGACGTGAGAGGAGACAAAAAAACATGTAAGATGAGGAAGGGAACAAGGAGAAGGATTAGGAGAGGAAGGAAAGGAAACAGGAGAGGTGTTTGGCCCCTGGTTACTGTGATCTCTGCTCTCTGATTGGCTGACAGCGATGAAGCTCTGTGATTGGCTGCCGGTCTACAGACTGTCTCTCAGCAGCCAGTAATAATTGATGCACTGTGTGTGTCTGTTTTCCATAAATATATGATCTGCATTGTCCATCGCTGTTGTTTTTATTTATAGCTTTCTTTTATATTTTCCACATTCCTTTCATTTTCTCTCCTTCTTCTCCCTTTCCTTGTTTCCTCTCCTATCTCCTTGCTTCATTTTGTAACCCCTTTCTTTCTTCCTTATCCCCTTTTTCCTGTCTCCTTGTCTCTTCTTCTTCCTCTAGCCAAGTCAACTTACAACAACCTTCATATCTTCAAAACTTGCTCGAGACATTTTTGTGTCTCAAATTAGTGAGATTTGTAGTCGCCGAAAGTCATCCTTGTTTCTGAAAAATCACATTTTTATCCTGTTGTAGTTTGGGTTTTTTGCACACATAGGAAACAAATCCCATAATGCATTAAAGGAGATTTAAAGAGTGTGCTGCTGACACTTAAAAAAAACTATTCATACATCAAAAGACGCAATTTACCAATTAAAAAAGTAACCACCAAATATACAGAAGAGCAATGTTTAAAATTCAATTTGTACCATCAAATAAGCTTTAAACTTAAGGTTTAATTATAAAAGCAGGATGATATGTATTCCTTACATTAACTCCACTTACTCAGTTTGAAAAGACTCACTTTTACAGCCTCGACTAACAATGAAAACAATTCTACATCTCATTTTAAATGATTTTTCTACTATTAGATTATGGTTGAATATGACTTTAAAGCCCTTGTTTTCCACCTCTTGCTATTTTATTTTTCTTAAAGGTCCCATGTCATGGCCATTTCTACTGATCATATTTCCATTGTTGAGGTCTACTAGAATAGATTTATATTGTGCAATTTTCCAAACTCACATTGGTTTCTCATACAGCATCTCTGTATAGTATGTGTATTCACTCTCTGTCCTACACGGCTTGTTGGAGCTTCTTCCCCCCCCCCCCCCCCCCCCCCCCCTCCCTGTGAGCCCAGTGTGCTCTGATTGGTCGGGACGTTGCGAGGCTCGTTGGAGAGCATTTCTACGCGATCCCAACTCGTCTATTACCAACCAGGGAGCTCTATGCAAGTCAATGGGACGCCCTGTTACTTGAAAATGTACGCTAAAGGTCCTGGTGTGTGAGGAGCTCCGCGGATTGGTCCATTTTGGTTCCGGGAACCGCATGACGTCATGCGGTTCCCGGAAGAAACAAATGGAAAAAGAGAAATGTCCAACGAGGCGTTCTGGGGCAGCATAGACAGGTATTTTCTGTGTTAGAGTTTTACTCGCTACAGGGTGTACTTTGAGGGTTTGTGACTCTGCAGACCGTTTACATGCATAAAAACCTTCATAACACACAAGGGGACGGGTAATAACCGGAAAAGCATGACATGGGACCTTTAATCTATAAATGTAAATTCAATATTGACTATGGTGTTACACATTCCCATGCCTGAAATACACACACAAGCACAAACAGGATCTCTAGAAACACGATCTAGGCGGTGTAATGCCTTGCTCAAGGAGACTTTTAGAGTGCTTATGTGGCAAACTGGCACTTCTCCAGCCACAAGTCCACACTCTGTACTCTGTCCGTTCGGGGACTTGAACCGACGACCTCCTGAATCCCAGGATAAAATCTCTCATGAGCCGTTAAGTCCCTGAGCGGACGAGGTTACTTCCTGGACAGACAGGTGTTCACGAGGAAAGCAGCTGTCCCTCAGACTGTAATTCACCTGAAGACTGGAGGTGAAGACAGGTCAGGGCTGTCTCTCTGCTCTGAGCCCTGAGGCATGCTGGGAGCTGTAGTCCTCTCTCTGCAGTGTAATGATGTGCAGGCTTGTTAAACTGCAGGGCGATGATGATCTGTCAGCGCGGTTTGACAGCAGGGATCCGTTATGTTGTTTATATAACTTTATATGTTCTATATTGAACACTTTAAAATGTTTCACAAATAGTTAATATTTTGATTTTACTAAATGTTTATGTCATGCAAAGAAACAGCCTTACTATCACTGGTTTAAAAGAGACCAAATATACTGTATATTGGCCAGAAATGTATTTTCTAAATTGCATTTTCTTTTACTACTCAGTCTTAAACTAAATATTCTGCCACGCTTGGTTAATAATCTTTTACAAAAAAGTTTCCTCTGCTTAATAACTCACTAATATTCCCATCAGAGGTTGCGCTAGACTTTTTCGCTGCCTGTCATTTTGACGGACAGGATCGTAACATTTCTGTCAAAATTCAGTCGGCCTTTACACAACTCTGACGAGGGGGCGGGGGGGGGGAGAGAGCACGCTCGTGAACTGTCAACCGGGGGGGGGAAGAGCACGCTCGTGAACTGTCAACGGGGGGTGGGCGCACGCTCGTGAACTGTTAGCGCCGTGTTATGCATACCCACTGCACCTCGCGGGAGTGCGCACAGCGTAAAGCAATGCTTTGTACGGCAAAGTTAGGTTTGGAAACGTTATCCTTTCCTTTTTGGCGGGCATGCATAACACGGCATAACACCTGAGCCTCGCTGCAGGGAAGCTTTGGCGCTGTTCCGAGTTTGTTCTAATCTGTCAAAATCAGATTTTTCCGTCATTGTTAAAAAAGAATCGTCATAGACCGAAAATATTCGGTTAACGTGACCTCTGATTCCCATATACTCCAGCTAACATGACGTTTATAGCATCAAAATATGCATATAGGCGAAACCGATTCAAATAATGCTCATAAAACCCAGCAAAATATTCTCATATCCCAAAATCTAAATTTGGAAAATGCTGCATTCGAAAGAAAGCCTACAACTGAATATCCAAACCAAATATGAATTTTACACGACCTGCAGCAAACTCACAATATTGTCATATTCTAAAACATACTTGTACTTACTTATGTATACATTTTCACCTATTACTTTGTGGCTATAACTTTATTTCTTGTAGTACAGAAGAAAGATGTAATGGTTTATAGCCAGAATAATCAGAGTAAATATGGCCAGTTATTCCAGTTCCCTTAAATTGAAGAAATTATGTAATGTCATCACTATTATGATATTGGGATTACTGGGATTAAAGAAAAGGTGAAAAGGTCTAAAGAGGTGATTAAATCTACCTCAGGATGTTTGAATGTAGAGTTTTTCAGGGATCTGATGTTCTTGTTTTGAAGGGCAGCAGAGAGAGAGGATAATGTCCTCCGTCACTCCGCTGCATGTTTATCATTTCCCATGAATACCAATGGAGCTCCTGTGATCCACATGAATATCAAACAAACAAACACACACTCTCTTTCTGCTTCCTGTTTGTGCTTCCTGGTCTTCTTCTTCTTCTTCTCTCTGCTGATTGCGGCAGCAGGAGGCGGCTTGATGCTGCTCCCCTACCCACAATGCACCTGGAGAGACGTTTACTGTCTCCATGGTCGTCTTGTTGGACGAGCAGCTGAAGGACGACTGAAGCTGAGAAAATGTCTGAACCGATGCCTCTGTATCTCTATATTTGTCTTCTTTAAAGAGGCAATAGACAGCTTTTTGCTTTAAAGGTCCCCTATCATACTGTTTTTCATCAATATATTATAGGTCTCAGATATATACAAAACATGTCTCTGATTGGCTCCAAACACCAAACAGATCATTGCAGCATCCCATAATCCCCTCTGTTTCAGCCCTGTTTCCAAAGTGCTGATTCTCTGTCTGTTACTTTAGATGAAAATAAGGAGCCCCTCCCGACGCCCCTCTGAGAGATATTTACTATCTAGTAAATCGCGTTCACACCGGAATATGTCCCTGAGGGAGCCGCTGACGTCACGTCTTCTTCTTCTTCTTCTGCTTTGGGTTTACTGGCAGCCCGCAAACAACTTCACGGCGTAATATGCCACCCGAAGTCCCCGGCCGGAAGTCCCCGGAGTTGGGGCCTGGCTTCAGTAGAAGCTGCTGGGACTCCCAGCAGCTTCTACTGAAGCCTTCAGAGTAAATCTCCAGAACGCCGACACCTCCTCATCACTCCACCGCTCCCATGTTTTATTTTGTGTTGCCATAAGTTAGTCTCTCTCCGTTGGTGCGCTGGGCTAATGGTTACCTTGGTTGGTGATTGGCTAATGGTTACACAAGCCAAAACATCGTTATGACATCATAAAGTGACCAAAATCTGATCAGCTCATTTTCAGACAGGTTTCTATATAAATGGATCAGGACAAAAAGAGAGAGAATCTTTGTTCCTGAGACTTTCAGAATCTCTTTATACAGAGGGGACACATGTTGATGTAGAAGAGACATGAAGAAGAGGGGACACATGGTGATGTAGAAGAGACATGAAGAAGAGGGGACACATGTTGATGTAGAAGAGACATGAAGAAGAGGGGACACATGTTGATGTAGAAGAGACATGAAGAAGAGGGGACACATGTTGATGTAGAAGAGACATGAAGAAGAGGGGACACATGTTGATGTAGAAGAGACATGAAGAAGAGGGGGACACATGTTGATGTAGAAGAGACATGAAGAAGAGGGGACACATGTTGATGTAGAAGAGACATGAAGAAGAGGGGACACATGTTGATGTAGAAGAGACATGAAGAAGAGGGGACACATGTTGATGTAGAAGAGACATGAAGAAGAGGGGACACATGTTGATGTAGAAGAGACATGAAGAAGAGGGGACACATGTTGATGTAGAAGAGACGTGAACAAGAGGGGACACATGTTGATGTAGAAGAGACATGAAGAAGAGGGGACACATGTTGATGTAGAAGAGACATGAAGAAGAGGGGACACATGTTGATGTAGAAGAGACATGAAGAAGAGGGGACACATGTTGATGTAGAAGAGACATGAAGAAGAGGAGACACATGTTGATGTAGAAGAGACATGAAGAAGAGGGGACACATGTTGATGTAGAAGAGACATGAAGAAGAGGAGACACATGTTGATGTAGAAGAGACATGAAGAAGAGGGGACACATGTTGATGTAGAAGAGACATGAAGAAGAGGGGACACATGTTGATGTAGAAGAGACGTGAACAAGAGGGGACACATGTTGATGTAGAAGAGACATGAAGAAGAGGAGACACATGTTGATGTAGAAGAGACATGAAGAAGTGGATTTTGCATAATAGGTGACCTTTAAGAAAATCCAGATTGCACAATGTTATGCCTGCAGAATAATGAGACTATCTGTTGGTTCCTTATAAGCTTTAAAAATGCAATGCCTCCTGGGAAAATAAAGGCTAGTTTTAACGCACGAAGGAAGAGGATTGTACTTGAGTTGCGGTTATACTCGTGAAGTTAAATGGTAGTTAAACAGAGGCTTTGTAGTCTGAACAAAAACAGCTAAATCTTAATTCTTACCTTTCACAATAAAAGCATCAACCTACTCGATGCATTACAGCTTCACAAAAAGAGCATTATGCCAAGAGACAATTCAACTTAATGTCAAAGCTCAAACTAAATATGTTATTATTTCCACGTAGTAATGTAAACTGTGAAAACTCTACCTGGCAACAGACAGTTGAGGAAAAGTTGACAAAGTGGGAAAGCAAATAAGAAAAAGTTCTACCTAGCAACATCATTAAGAAACAATTGCCTACTTTTTCCCTCCGGACCTTTTTTTTTTTTTACATTTTCCTCATGTTCTCACGCCATGCTGTTTCTGTTGTTGTGGCTCTCACACACACATTCTCAAACACACACACACACACACACACACACACACACACATTCTCAAACACACACACACACACACACACACACACACACACACACACACACACACACACACACACACACACACACACACACACACACACACACACACACACACTGCCTGCTATAGGAGAAGTCAATTCAAAGTTAACTTCTGTCCACACAGGAGAGTTTTGAGTTAAGGCAACACAACTACTTGGTTATGGCTGTAGGTTATAATCGTGGCTAATGTTAACTATGATGGATGTAACAAAAATATTCAGCTTTTACTTTCACACTGGACGTTAACATCTTCTTTCCGGGTTTAAGTACTATGTCAATTTAATGATTGGCTCCATGGTACTCTGCTGGAGAGTTGCATTAAATGTTTTGAGCCATCAGGTCCACAAGGGGCGGCTATGGTCTTCGTTTGGCAAATGATGTCATCTCCCATGTCCATGAGGGTCCACGTTCAGCCCAAAATGTGTGAGATCCCTAACTTATTTCTCGAAGCTAACGCTAATAGCATCCTCTTCGTTCCACACTCCTGTCCTTTTGGTGGTAGCTCTTGCTGGTTTGAGAAAGGAAAGAGAAAGCATTGACAAACTGAAGGAGTGTTTTTCTAGAGAGGTTGCTGCTGCTGCCGTTCCCCACGTGAAGATGATATAAAATGGCGTTGAATTTCTCTCAAACAAAGGGAAGTGTTGTGCATGCTTGGAACGGCAGATATTGCATTATGAATTGAACCAGGTTTACTTCTTCGAGACCGGCAGCAAAAGTTTGTAGTATTGTTAATTGTAGACTGTTAAACACCTGAACTAAGAACATCCATAACATTCACCTGTTTGCAACTTACAAATGAGGTATCACTTGTATATAGACTCTTATGGCACTACTTCTATTCTATTTTATTGTATTTACTTGCACTATTATATCTGTTTTATTGTGTTGCACTGTTGGAGGAGCCTTGGACCTAAGATGTTCATCGACATAACTGTAGCTATGTATGAATGACAATAAAAGCCTTGAATCTTGATTAGCATGAGATGTTTTTCTTGGTTTCCATGGCTACAGTATGGTCAAACAAACGTTAACATAAAAACGTGTAGGAAAGCACAACACAATATCCATCCTTTCAACCATTATCAAGCCAAACACAAATGATTCATGCAAATATATGATATCTCCTCTCCTCTGTTGGAGTCTGTTTAGTTTCAGCAGAGATAAATGAGAACATGAATGTGTCTCCTCACGTCGTCACCTTTCCTTCACCATATTTAGATTAAATGTCAGTAAATAAAGTTTCCCCTCCATCAGCGGCTCCCATCATGCATCACTTCGGGACGGCGTGGGCGGAGTCCCGCTGTCAGGTCAGAGGAAATCGCTTCAGTCTTCAATGAATACATAAACAGGCCCCCTCCGTCCTCCCATGATGCCTTGCAGCGCTGCGCTCACTGTGTTTGAATAGAAGCGGCGCCCGCGGAGCCCATTTTCCCTCCAGAACCGACCCCCGCCCCGCTGCATGCTGGGAAGACACCTTCATCTTGTCATTCAGCGGCCGTACTCGTCCTGCTCTCAAGGAGAAACCTTCCTCTCCGCTTTGTGTCGTGTGGATCGAGGAAAACAGTCCGGCCCGTCGGGAATCAACCCGTGAATCTGAGCTGTGATTTTATTCAACAGCGACCTCATCAAGAGGAGGAACTCAGAGACTAAATAAGAGTTCAGAGTTCTTTAAAACAACAAGAAAACTCCACAAATATTCACATGAATTAAGGGTTTAATAAACAAGACATCCTCTTTAAATTGCCTAAAACAATAGTTATAGTTTTTGTTGATTTGTTTACTGACAAAGTCGCTCAAACCAACAAGAGAACACCAACACATATTCACATAAACTATTAGAGTATAATAAGCAACATTTCCTCTATGAAATGCCCCAAAAACTAGACCTATAGTATGTTTTTAGTTGGTTTTTGTACTGACTATATCAATCCCAAATAATCAGAATATGTATTTAAGGACAAGAAGAGAAAGCTCTCATATTTATAATACAAAGACAAGAAACTGAACTCGGAAATTGTCTAACAATAACGTTTGTTTTTGTATAAGGCCCACGTTGATTCCTTTCAAATGTACCAGATTTTGAGTTTTTTTTAAGAACGAAAACCCCAGGGCTCTGTGAAAAAACAATAATTTTAACCTTAAATCATATATACGTTTACTTTAATGGTCTTTAAAAGGCGTTTAAGTTTCCTCTGGTCTCCTGTAATAGCGTCATATCCCCTTTGAGCAGCGTTACCTCTAAGAAGCTGTCATAAAGTGACTTTTTTTATCCAGTTTTAGCCACATTTGTACTATTTCTAGAGGTTAGACCTAGATTCTACGTGTAGTCATGAGACATCTGGGTCTTAAGTTATCAAAGAAACAGCCGAACAGCACGCAGGAAGAAACCCTTTAACTGCTTTATTCACTTTTATTACCACGATTATTCATAGGAGAGGAGGTGAGAAGAAACTCCTGAACACTGAAGGAATCGTGAGAAACTGCATTGTTGAACTCCCATCAGATTAGATCAAATGTACTTTATTGATCCCAGATTGGGAAATGTTTGCGTTGCAGCAGCATCACACACCAAACAAGGCATTGCACATAAATGGAAATAAACAATTCTTGAATTTAAACATCTCAAAATATAATTAAAACAGCATTAAAAAGTAGAAAATATACAGTAGATAAGTAAAACCTCTATAAACTCTGCCAATAAAACACTATTGAAGGGCTTAAGACACAATATGAAGCAGGATGTTATTTACATTAGGTGTGTAGCGAATGGATTATTAAATTAAATATATGTGTCCAGTTATCCAAAGATCAGTACTTCCCTTCCTCACCAACAGTGGCGGCGCCAGAGTATTTTTGTTGGGTAATCGATGGTAGGGCTAACCCATACAGTGGTGGGGCTCAAGTCAGTATTTGCAATGTAATTACATACACGCTATATCGCCCCCCTTGACAGTGAAACGCCACGCGGGAGGTTTAGATTATTTCCCTGTCTCAATCAAAATGGAACTGTATGAAATAAAACGGTACATTTGTCTTGTAGTAAATAAAAAGGGATCACTGTGAACGTGACGTATGATAGTACACGTTGAAGATCCAATGGGGATACTGAATGGCGGTTCCGACTGATCTCAATCAATAAGGCATGACGCAGACCCAACGTTTCGTTGCTCTGATTGGCTGTAGGTCTATTCAAATTGCATTCGGAGGCATTTTGATCTGACCGCGGCCACGCTGATATTATAACGGGAGAGAATTTCCACACCTTTAGTGTATAAAACTCCCCCACTACTTGGACTATTCCTTGCACCCCTCTTCTAGCCCGAATGGTCTCAACCAGGGGCGGACTGGCCATCGGGACGTTCGGGCCGAATCCCGATGGGCCGGTACTGAAGTGGGCCGGTCGGACGATGTGGGCCGCTCCAGGGGCCTCATTTATAACGCCTTGCGTAGGATTGACGTAGGAAGGTTGCTTACGTAGTACAAAGCACAAAAATAGGTACATACATTTTCCGCCATTTTCCGATTCACAAAACATTGCGTACCGGCGAGGGAAGTGCGTACGGCACTCCCTACGCCTGTTTCCCTTTATAAATCACAATCGACTCGTAACGCCCATATTTGCCTATACATAGTCAAAGAAACGCCCATTCATTCATTCATTTTGACTGACTGCATGAAGAAGATCGCAGGAAATTACGATAGAACAGCTAAAAAAGACATCTCACACCGTGTCAGATTTTGGTTATTGTGGGGAGGTGGAGATAAATCATATTGTTTGGTGGATGCAGTTTGAACCAGAGTAGCAGCATGGAGGTCGGATCGTCACCAAAATAAATAAATAAGTGGTCCGAAAAAAGTTAATGACAAAAAAAATACACATAACCCTCCTCAGGCAGAGTGTTTGTCCCGGGGACAGGAGACACCCCCTTGATGAGAAACTGTAATATCGGGGAATCCCTCCGGAGTGGAGTCATGACGACTGGATCTGAATTATTTTGTTGTATTTGGTGGTTTGTGTTCCAGCTGTCGATCAGCAACTATATATCCATAATCCACCAGTTAAAGGAAATACAACTAATGTGTTGTGTTATATTAGCTGTACAATTTACCACATATGGTGTTCTTAGTTTCCATACCTCCTGTGTTTTACGAGCGACTTATCAAGTCTTGGCAAACGGCATAAAACACGATTAAACGTGATAGTATATAAAACCATGCTCGTATCTACAACCTATAGAAATGCAAAACGGCGTCAGTTTAGACGTAATTCTGTCCTCCTGCTTACCGCATCATTTATGAGAAAACATTTCATAACATTAACACAACATATTCGAGGTGGTTTTAAATAGCATATCCGTATTTATTTATTTCTCCAAGTTATGTTTTTGTGTGCACTGAGGAGTCTCAAACAGGCGTTTGTTTAATCATTTAAAGATTGGCTTTAATCAATGTTTGAAAATGAATTCTTCATATTTGATAAATGAGAGGTAACATTTTATTTATGGTATTATTTCCACATATTTCTCTCCATTCTTCCTTCTGCCAACGGTGTCGCAGTTTCTCGTCTCTCCCGTTTGTGTGCTTAGTGCGTACGCATGGGATAGAGTTTGCGTGGAGGACAGCACATTTTCCCGTCAAGTTAGTATTTTATAAATCGCAAACATTGCGTAGAAACTGGCGTACGCCATTTTTTGAGCGTATATCCCTTTATAAATGAGGCCCCTGGTCTCAACCATATTACATCAGTAACGTGCACTTGTTGTTACAGCAGGATCAGTTTGAGTGTTGTGCCGTGTTCTCAACATTTAGCATTTTGCTTATTATTTAATTTAATTTGCCGACTTTAACATAATTTTTCATGGTGGGGCTATGGTGGGGCTAAGGTGGGGCTAGGGTGGGGCTAAGGTGGGGCTAAGCCATTTCTTGGTATGGCTGTAGCCTACCCCAGCCATACCCTGGCGCCACCACTGCTCACCAAACTCCAGCTCTTATAGTTGTTCTGATTCTCCTCATGATGGACTCACATATTGTGCATTTTTAGACATTTATCTGAGCGCCAACAGGAGGAATTCAGTTTATGTTAATGATGTTAGTGTGACGGTGATCAGCGTGAAGGACAGTTTGTTCTGAGAGAGAGAGAGTCATCCAATTCACCGTAATTACATTTGAAATAAATTTGAGGACATCTTATCAGAACGGTGACCCTGTGGGCATCTGGGTCTCTTCCAAAGTTTGGTTTAAAATCTCTTCCTTGTGTTTCCTCTCTGAGCTGCAGGAGAAACGGTATCACACACAGAGAGAGTTTAAACTAGAGTGAATTTAATTAACTAATGTGTTATTGCATGCAAAGGCAGAAATCCTAATTTGGTTTGAATTTTCCAACCAATACAAAATGGTTAAATTAAGCCAAACAGGTCAAATGAATTCAGTTCAATTGTACATATTTTTTAGTATTATCATTTTGATTGTAATTTTCTTATTTAGAACTTTAATTTTAATTGAGATATAATCTATATATATTCATAGTTTTTTTTATAGTCAGATTTATTCTACATATTTTTGTATTTTCATATTTCCTAATATTCTCGACTCTGATAAGGTACTTGATTTTTTTACTATTTGTAATACTTTTTGTTGTTGCATTTGAAGTTATGAAATGGTTACAGTGAATACAAAACAATATAATATGATTTCCATCTTTATTTTGATTTACTTTGTATGCCCTGATTACGTTTATTATCATTACAGGAACAAATACTAATGTTTTAGCCTCTTTAAATCACATCCTGACTAGGATAGAAAGACAGACATGTGTTTATAGTTGTTGCAGATGCTCAGGTCAGTGTGTGTATCAGTGTGCGTGTTAGTGTGTGTGTGTGCGTGTCAGTGTGTCCGTGTTTGTGTGCATGTCACTGTGTGTATCAGTGCGTGTGTTTCAGTGTGTGTGTGCGTGTGTATCAGTGTTTGTGTTAGTGTTCGTGTGTATGAGTGTGTGTATCAGCGTGTGTGTTAGTGTGCGTGTGTGTCAGTGTGTGTCCGTGGAGACGCCACAGCGACACTAATTTGCCGTTAGGTGAAGCCTCCGACCTCCCGCCTGTAATTATTTGTCCTCTGCCATCAGGGGACCCCCCCCCCCCTCGTTAGGTCATCTTAATTAGTCCCATATTAATAACCCCCCCCCTCCTGCTCCACTGAATAATCACAGCAGGTCTATGATGACCAGCGGGGCTGAACAATTAGTGTTTCTATTAGTGTTTGGACAGGAAACACACGCACACACACACACACACACACACACACACACACACACACACACACACACACACACACACACACAGTAATTAATTAACTGTAACTGCCAACAATCCCTCATTATGATCAAAACACCTGTTTTTATCCTCCAGCTGCCAGAACACAAAGAGCACCGGACATATGGCATCGTATTAAAACACAGTTAATTAATGATAATGCTAAAAATTAAATGATCCCATACGGAGGCCCTCGGGGGACAAAGACATTTTGGACACGTTTTTTTTAATTTCGTCCCCTGGGGGCGGGTTCAAACTTCCAATGCCCCTTCAATGTCATGATTTTTAACATTTCCAATGAACTCTCTCTGCTTGAATTACAGGTATTTACGATAAAAAACAGATACAATAGACACAAATGCCAATAAAGTAAAATTCGGATATTTTAATACAAATATACACAGTTACAAATACAATTTATTTTTTATAAATACCAATGTTTTGGATACTAATATAGATTTTTAAACGCAAACATGGATATTTCACATACAAAAACAAAGATTTTAGATACAGATATATCAGATATAACTATATATATTTCAGATACAAATACAGATATTTAAAAAAAATACACATTTTTTCCGATGCTAATACAAATGTTCCAGTACCAACGCAATATTTCAGAGACACAGACAAACACTTACAGATATTACAGACACAAAAACTAACATTTTAAATACAAATAACGATATTTAAGATAAAGATACCGATATTTTAGATACAAATACAGATATTTCAAATACATATTTATAATGAATGTTCATATTTCACCTTTAACACCTTTGAGAAACCTCCTGTAGGATGAGCTCACGGGGACTTGTGGTTTTACTGAAAGTAGTGAACTTAACGAGTAACTTCCACAGAGTTAGTACTGTGTATACTCTGTGTACTTTGTGTACTCTTCGTCCTCTGCATGTCCTTGGTCTCTTCGTCCTCTTCTCTCCGAACACTACGTCTCCTCTTCATTAATTCTGTCCCACGCCGCCCCCCTCGCTGCTCTCTGATTGGCTGCTGGGCGGCCCGCTGTTATAAGACGCCACATTTATACAGGAAGCTCTCCGACAAACAGGAAGCAGCAGGGACGTTAATGAACTCAGAGGAGATTATGAGATCTGAACCAGAACCAGGACCCCAACACACGTCCCAGAATGCACTCTGGCTGAGATCGGAGACAAACTCTGGACACGTGCAAATATTTCTGCACAAATATTAACGTGAAAATGCAAAATTAGTGGAATATTTAGACGAGAATTTGTGATTTCTGACTTTATCACAAACTAGGCGCTGTTTCTGCAGAGAGGGATTACATTTGATATTTTTCTGAATTAATGTTAATGTATTTTTGCACGTAAGGCAGAAAACTACTTGTGTGCAGCACCGGAAAAATACGATTGCTCCTAAATTAATTTTCCCATTGACGGAAAATTCTTCTTTCTGTGTATTTGTAGGCACCATTTACACCAGAGCAAATTCCTCGTACATGTACTTGGTAATAAAAACGATTCTGATTCTGAAATGATAATGCAAGAACAATAATAATATGTAGTTGTTTATATTTAATTCATAAGTAATCTGTGAGGTGGGGTATCTTTGATATTTAACCCTCTTTTTTAAAATATAGAAACCTTTATTTCCGTCTGGATTACACTCACTAATTGAGTTTTAATTTTCCAGAGAGTGTTCACTGTCTCAACTTTTTAGCAGGTTAATGTCAACACGATTCATTCTCTATTCTTCATAGTTTTGTTTAAATATGTTAGGTTCTGTGTGAGCTTTGTGTCGGTTCTGTCTGGTTCTCTGTGGTTGTCTCGGTTGAATCTGGTTGTGATCGGTTCTCTACGTTCTCTGTGGTTTGCTGGAGGATCTCAGCGTGTTTGAGGTTGTCTGACGATCTGAAGCTTTCACTTCTGGTTGTTTCAGGATTTCTTCTTCTTTGATTTTATCTCCAGATGTGTATTTAGTTTGGGTTTCCAGATGTCTGTTGTTCTGGTTCTCAGGGTGGTGTCTTTATCAGAGAGAGGGGTGAAGAGATTTACTTTTTTTTCTGATTCTGAAATAATATTTACGAACAATAACTCGGAGACTACAGAAACAAAAATGTCGATAATTCAGGTATATACACAGCTCAATAGTGACGTTATACATTACATTACTATCCAAAGCGACTTACATACATTCAATACTGTGGACAATCCCCACAGGAGCAATTTGGGGTGAAGTGTCTTCAAGGACACAACGGCATGCTGACTGCAGTGGGGTTTGAACTTGCTATCCCCTTAATCGAAGTCCAGCACACTATCCACTGAGCCACAGCCTCCCACATAGTCTGTGTTGCTGTGTGTGTTGTGGTCTTTAAAGAGTGACTTCCAGACAGTGTTAGTGATTTAAATATAGTGATTTTACAACTCAGTTTATTGATCCTGGCTCATTTTTAAAGCAGGTATTTCCCAGTGAGTTTGTCGTCTAGACGCGAACATCTCTAGCTGTGTGTCTGTTCATGAAAGATGTCTCAAACTGGGTGTTAAGTTGCTTTTTAAACATCTTTTAAAGAAACATATCACTGTTTTCACTATCAGGCGTCTGAAGTTCCTCCTGGTTCAGATGGGAAAAAACGTTTGTGGTGGTTTTCTGTTTAAACCTTTTTTCCCACTCGCTCGCTCATATTTCTTTTGTCTTCATATAACACTGAAGCTTCTCACGTTACACACTTTCTCTCACACACACACACACACACACACACACACACACACACACACACACACATACACACACACACACACACACACACACACACACACACACACACACACACACACACACACACACACACACACTGTGTAATCCCTGCAGAGGTCTGGTTATTGTTTCCTCGACTCTCTCACACTTTTCTTCTTCTTCTTCTCTCTCTGAACGTGCAGAAGCTTTTTTGTGGTTTTTCTGGATCTCAGGGTGTCAAAGGTCGTCTCTGGTTTCAATCTCACACTGACGAGAAGATCCTTTTTATTAAAATGCTGGAATAATTAAAGCATATTTTAACACCAGGAGTGGTTTAAGATAACATTCAAGTCTGCAACTCGAAGGATTTACTGATATGAGTTAAGTGATGTGACCTTGTGATTTATGAGTGAGGTCCAGCAACTTCTTTATAAGGATGTTCTGTACTGTAAATTACATTTATATTACCACAGTATATATTTTGGAAAGTAAATCGTAAAAAAGGCCATTTGTTTTACGGTTTTCTGTACATTTTTTACCTAGTATCAAAATAAGCTTCTTGTTTTGGTGCATTGAAAACATACATTGCATTGGACTAAAGCAAGAGCAGCAGACACTCATGAAACATTAATGAAATAAAGTAATAATATGAGTTACATTGGTTAACAGCAAGGAGCAAAACTACACCTGAACATCAGCAGGAGAGGACTCTTTAAAGTAGAGACACTACATACTGATATACACCTGAACATCAGCAGGAGAGGACTCTTTAAAGTAGAGACACTACATACTGATATAGACCTGAACATCAGCAGGAGAGAACTCTTTAAAGTAGAGACACTACATACTGATATACACCTGAACATCAGCAGGAGAGGACTCTTTAAAGTAGAGACACTACATACTGATATACACCTGAACATCAGCAGGAGAGGACTCTTTAAAGTAGAAACTCTATATACTGATATGCACCTGAACATCAGCAGGAGAGGACTCTTTAAAGTAGAGACACTGATACTGATATGAACCTAAACATCAGCAGGAGAGGACTCTTTAAAGTAGAGACACTACATACTGATATACACCTGAACATCAGCAGGAGAGGACTCTTTAAAGTAGAGACACTACATACTGATATACACCTGAACATCAGCAGGAGAGGACTCTTTAAAGTAGAGACACTACACACTGATATACACCTGAACATCAGCAGGAGAGGACTCTTTAAAGTAGAGACACTACATACTGATATACACCTGAACATCAGCAGGAGAGGACTCTTTAAAGTAGAGACACTACATACTGATATACACCTGAACATCAGCAGGAGAGGACTCTTTAAAGTAGAGACACTACATACTGATATACACCTGAACATCAGCAGGAGAGGACTCTTTAAAGTAGAGACACTACATACTGATATACACCTGAACATCAGCAGGAGAGAACTCTTTAAAGTAGAGACACTACATACTGATATACACCTGAACATCAGCAGGAGAGGACTCTTTAAAGTAGAGACACTACATACTGATATACACCTGAACATCAGCAGGAGAGGACTCTTTAAAGTAGAGACTCTATATACTGATATGCACCTGAACATCAGCAGGAGAGGACTCTTTAAAGTAGAGACACTGATACTGATATGAACCTAAACATCAGCAGGAGAGGACTCTTTAAAGTAGAGACACTACATACTGATATACACCTGAACATCAGCAGGAGAGGACTCTTTAAAGTAGAGACACTACATACTGATATACACCTGAACATCAGCAGGAGAGGACTCTTTAAAGTAGAGACACTACACACTGATATACACCTGAACATCAGCAGGAGAGGACTCTTTAAAGTAGAGACACTACATACTGATATGAAAGAATACAAGACACAGATGAGTTAAGAGATTGACATTTTGGCTTTACTTCAAGGCGTTTTCATGATAAAAGCAAAATAGTAAACGTTATTTTTACGGCGCCATCTTTAGGTCATTTTATCTTTCGACTAGTGGATGGAATTTGCAGCCGACCTGCACATGTTGATGTTTTTAGGTCTTACGGGTTTTGCGGCAAGAGGAGGAGGATAGAATAAAATCCATAGGGGTCTGAAACCCTAAATACTATAAAAAAAATATGTACAATATATCAGTTTTAGAAACGTTGAGTGATGTATGTTTATCCAAGAACATAATCCACAGATAAATCAATAAATATCTGGTAACCTCCTCCAGCCGGAGACCTCCCGTGTTCCTGAGTAAACTTCAGTCGGCTACTTCAGTTTCAGCTTCGTCTCCACAGGAAGCAGTGCATTGTGGGTGAAGCAGGCCATGAATTGTGGGGGAACGATGAGAGATGAAACAGGAAATGAGACGTCTCACCTGACCCCACCTGAAGAGTTATAGTCGCACTGAGAGAAGAGTAAAAATGTAAAAAAATATGGTAAAGCGACAAATATACTTGAAGATATGATCCTAAAAGCAAAGTTCTTGAAAGAAAAAGATACAAATAACAAATATATTGTATTTTATAAACCCAAAATTTGTAGATCCGAGAAAGAAAAGGTAAAAAAACACAAATAAACTGAATTTTATGATTTAAAAAAGTAAGATTTTTAAAAGAAAATGACAAATATTCTGTATTTTATGATCCTAAAATACAGAATTGTTGACAGGAAAGATGAAAAAGCAACAAATATACACATTGTTATGATCCTTGAAACAAAGATCCTAATTTAAAAAAGTATGATAAAAACAACACACACTGAATATCATGATCATATCAATACAAATTCTTAAAACAATCGATGAAAAACAACAAATATATCCTATAATAGATCCTAAAAACATTATTTTTTAAAGATAATATAATAAAACAACAAATATACTGAATGTTAATACCCTAAAATCCAAAATATTTGAAAGAACAGGTGATAAAACAACAAAAATAGTAAAAAACAGTTGATGATTAAACAACTCCACTACAGGCCTCATTCAGTGACCCATAATGCACTGCAGCTGTGAGGCGCACGGGTCACTTGAAACCACCAGCTGTCAGTCAAACTAGACGGGTCAGGGTTACCAAGGGCAACGAGACAAAACAGTGGTGATGAGGTCATTGAGGAGTGTGTGTTGACCTTCTAAACACACATACTTGTTAACATGTACTTGTGGGGAACCTCAACGACTACTTTTACACAAATATATTGTTTTAAAAATGTAGGTTTTTTTATGTATCGAATAAATAAATAAAAATTCTACTAAGCTGTTTTAATTTATAAACTAAATATCGAAACCTAAACCTGACTGCAGCATGATATTATATTTAAAAAGTGGTTGAATCCCGTTGCAAAAATCACGATAGAAATATGAAAAGGTACTTTAAAATGACTATAACAAGAACACATATCTATTATAGAAAAATCCAATACAAATATGAAAGAGATGCAATAAGAGATACTATTATACAGCCAACAAAATAATCACTAGGAATATGTATAACCCAGAGTAGTTGAGCTTACATACATTCAGATATACATGTAGATAATTATAAATAAATATGAATACATGTCTTCAAGTGGGAGTCCTAAGTAGGTAAACAAGTTGGTATCGCAGTATTAGCACGGCTCACAATAACACTGTTAACATGTTGTTGCAGTGTTATGTAACCTCTTATGTCATAACTTAATAACTTGTTCTGTGTGACTTCCTGAACTTTGGGGAGATAAATCATTGCAATGTGACGTGGAAACAGATGTGGATGTCTGTGAGTTTCTCTGCATGTTAAAAGAGTTTAAAGACCTTCGCTGTTCTGCAGAATCACAGAGTTGTTGTGAGAGAGGAGCCTCGAAACTGCACCTACTGATTTCACATAATAACTCAATTAAAATTCAAAAGGGAGGTGGATAGAGGGTCCTGGGTATCGTCCAATCAGAGCGCAGGGAGAGCGTAGCCGTCCACTCAGAGCGGCTCTGTGGAGTCCAGCTGCTCACATCTGGATCTGATCACAGCGGCCTCATCACTGTGAGGTTTATTAAAGTTTCACTGTCAATAGTCTGAGAGCGGAGATCAGAAATACAAACAAGCGCAGATTATTTTCCAACTTCTCACTGTTTGAAAAAGATTTGTTGTAAATGAAAGCAGACATGAGGACAGTGTTGTGTCGACACTGGAGCTGTTGTCATTGTTTCTGTCATAATACTTTGGAAAGCGATTGAAATACTGCGGCTCCTAACAGGAGTTGAGTGGATGAGAAATGAATGAATGAAAAGATGTGATTGTTTTGTAGTGAAAGAGAAAGAAGGGAGAGTCTGAATGTGGACGTTATGTCAGACCTGTTAGTGTTTGTTTGAAGGAAGGGAGAGGAGAGGAAGAGAGAGAAGGATGAAAGGAAGGAGGAAAGGAGGGAAGGAAGGGTGTGAACTCTAACTCTCCATGTGACCCTCCTGAAACGTTCCCCTCTGCTCTGATCATATATTAATATGAATTCTTCTTCTCTGTTTGTTTTCCCGCCTGCTGCTTCCTGTCCTCCTGCTGCTCCTCTGAAGGTAAGGAGAGATCTTTTATCCACTTCTTCTTTAAACTCACGGTGTCACATTTCACTCTCAGTTTCACCACAACTCCTCTGATCTGAATTTATTGTCAGAAAGACGAGCTGGAAGTCTTTAGTTCGCATATTTCTGGATTTACTGAGGAGAGGCTCTGCATTAGATCAATCATTTAGTCTGAAACAGGAAACCAGAAGTTAGGCTTATGGCTGTGTGTCTGAGCAAAGTACGGAAAGCCAGAAGGGACATAAGGGTCAAAGTGTGTTTTTACTGAAGTGTTTATGGTCATACATTCATTATATCTAAAGCTAGCTACACACCAACACGATTTTGGGAGTCAGAGGCCTTCAGAGGCAGTCGGGCATTCGCGGCACCCTACTCAGGTTGGTGTGTCCCGCACCGTCGTCTCTTTACGGCACCTTTTCAACATGTTGAATCAGCCGCGGGAGGTCAGAGAAAGTCGGCCCAAGCAATCACTCTGATTGGCTGTTCACACTACCGCTGCCTGCTGGTAAGGACAGTTATTGCCACTCGTCGACTGAAGTATTTGCGGTGTGTTCGTAGGCGGGCGGCGTAGCCGACGCAGGCGACGTAGCTGACGTAAAAGTCGAGACGCCTTCGGTACGCGTTCTTTGGTCTCAGGTGGGTGTGTAGCGGCCTTTATACAGTTGTTGCTGTAAATAGTGAGACAGGAAGGAAGGAAGGAAGTAGAGCGAGGTAGGACACAAGGCGAGGGATAGACAGAAAAGAGGGAAGCATTCAGAGAGAAAGAGAGAGACATGAAGGAAGGAAGGAAAATACGGAAAGCCAGAAGGGACATAAGGATCAGATTAAAGTGTGTTTTTACTGAATGACCAGGAAAGTGTTTATGGTCATACATTCATTATATCTTATACAGTTGTTGCTGTAAATAAAAAACACATCTACGTACACTATTATTATAAAATGGAGATTTTTACGCAATCATAGTTTTTATTAAGGGTTTATGGTTAAATTGAGGTTAAAGTGGCTATGGGTTGCTTTACATACATGTGTTAATGAAGGGGATAAAAGCGCTAATTTCACAGCCTTATGTACAACCACAGCTAAAACCACAGAAGAAGAATCCTGCTGTGTGCGTGCGTGCGTGCGTGCGTGCGTGCGTGCGTGCGTGCGTGCGTGCGTGCGTGCGTGCGTGCGTGCGTGTTCGATGCAAATCCTCTGTGATGACCTTTAATCATGCTGGCTGTATTATAATGACAATATATTCAACATAAGCCGTATACTCTTTGTCTGTCTGTAGTTTAAGTTCATATTTTATATAACGTAAGATGTAAAGGTCTTCGCCCAGTCGCAAAGATACACACAGATACATTTCAGACGGTAATAGGAGCCTCACAATTTGAGTAAAAAGTGAATTATTTGACAAACGTTTTTAATTATTTCACAATATTCTCAAGTAATTGGTATGTCTGCAAATAGATGACTGAACCTGGCCCTACTACAAATTGATACGAAACAGTCACAAAGACACACAAAATGATTAGAATAAGACTCAAAATGGCAATAAAGAGGCAGAAAATGGCTACTTAGAGACTCAAAATGACTACAAATAGACTCAAAATGACTACAAATAGACTCTAAATGAATTCGAAGACTAAAAATGACCAACGAGAGACTAGAACAACTACAAAGAGACAAATTGTATCTACAAATTGAACCGAAATGACCAAAAATAGGCTCATAATGCCTGCAAAGGGACTACAAATGACCAAAAATCCACTTGAAATGACAATAAACAGACTCAAAATGGCTACAAGAGACTAGAACAACTCAAATGATTGCAAAGGGACTCTACAATAATACTAAGACTCAAAATTACCCAAAAAAGACTCAAAATGGCTACAAAGAGACTAAAACAACTACAAAGAGACACAAAATATCTACAAATAGACACTAAATGACCAAAAACAGACTCGACATGACTACAAAGAGACATACAAATATAAAAAAATGTACACAGAAACTCTAACGACTAGAATCTATTGTTCGTATTGGCTTCTCATAATGGGTAGTTCAAAAATAGAAAAAACTCAACTGATAGACATTAAAATATTAAATATATATCTTAAATTGAAATATAACTATATCACTCACCACCAGTACGAGTAAAAGACTGAAAATCTGCAGCACGAGGTCCGGTGTTTGTTTTCTTTGTGTTTATTTGTTGTTAAACTTCTGTACAGTGAAGTCAAAGGTCGGTCTGGGGTCGCTGCGTAGTTTCCTCCCTGCGCTCCGACTGCCAGGCTCAACACTCGGCGGTAATCGCTGCAGCTGATTGGCCGGTCAGCGAGCCGAAACGAACCGCAGCGCTGGCTCCCGGCCAATCACGACGCAGAGCTGCGAGTCCGGCGTCTCCTGGCAGGATTTGTGTTAAATATTAATGAGCGGTCAGATTAGCAGAACTCCCAGAAGCCACTGGGGCCGTGTAATCCAGGCCGTGTCGGGGCGCTGATAAGAGCGAGCGGGGGTCCATTGAGAACACCCCCCCCCCCCCTAAAAAAAACCTTCTTTACTAACGGGTTTACTAACACTGTCAAAGGGTCGAGGAACAGGACGAGGAAGTGGGTTTTATTTGGAACAGTTTGTGGATTTGATGAAGCTCAGAGGGATTTTTACTGTAAGACTATGTATTATTATGAAAGCTGCTTCACTGCTGGAGCTCTTTTGTTGCTGTCCTCATTCTTTCTTTCTTAGTTTTCTTCGCTAAAAGTGTTTGTTCAGCAAAAACATTGAAGACATAATCATACCAAAATTGGCAAAATGGGTTGCAGATTTCCCCCGCCACTCAGGCACATCAAGGTTCAAGGTTCAAGGTTCTTTATTGTCAAACTGACATAGCTACAGAGTAATTATGTTGTTGAAAATCTTATGTCACAGGCTTCTCCAACAATGCAACATAATAACAATACAGATAGCAAGAGCAATACAAAAAGAAAAATAGTTATAAAAAAAGGTGAGCATGTGGAATAGTGCAGTACGAGTCTATATACAAGTTATTGGAATTATATATGTTAGATATTAGATACATATTACTGAGTAGCAGATGAATGTTTTTGAAGTTGTTTCAGCAGTTCAATTGTTTAACAGTCACATTAAATAATACTCATTGGTTGCACACATAAACGCATATTAAACAGGATTTTGTCCAGATCGAGTGTATCGATATGGATATTGTAATATGAAACTAGATATCGTCTTTACATTTTGGATATCGTAATTAGGACTGCACGATTAAGAAAAAATAACACGATTTAAGTTTTGTACTCATTGAGAATGACCTGGACCAATACCATACTTTATAGGCTGGGACTTCTCTGCAGCTCCACAATACATTCAGATTGTCGCGTTTGTTGCATTTACCAAATATTCCTCTTCGTGCAATTTGGATATTTCCCTTGTCCATACTGAGATTTTTTGGTAAAATGTTTTAAAATGTCTATCTGTTAAAGTTTGCATTTTCGCAGTTATCTAAAAAAATGGCTTGGTTTAGAGTGAAAAATCAGAATTGGAATTTCTTAATTAGGCGTTACTCAAAATAGTCGACTGATTCTCACACGTTGAAACTTTCTACTGAATTTTTTTAAATATACATTTTCAATTCATGTTTTTTTCTTTATTGTGAACATAATTATTTTGGGAAATATTTCTTCTTAGTGTTAAAAACGTTGAGGTCTTATCTGAATATGTTGTCATTTTTTTATATTTTATACGTCAGTGCTTATATTAGCAGTAGCAGCAGTGTGTGAAATTAGTTTGAGTTTCATATTTTTGTCTTTATTGTGAACCGAGTTTTTTTGTAAATATTTCCTCCTAGTATAAAAAAAGGTTGAGGTCTTATCTGAATAAGTGTTTTTTTAATATATTTAATATGTTAGTGCTTATATTAGCAGTGTGAGAGTTTAGTTTGAGTGTGTGTGGACGTTAAGTGTCAGCAGTGATTTCCTCTGGTCGTCAGACATCGTGCGGTCGGAGATCTTCAGAGGAACGTCTGCGTCCTCTCCGGGAATTCTGGGAATGATGGCAGCTATTGTTGAGTGCAGTGTGTGATTGGTGGAGCGTATCCATGGCTGACAGGCGGGACAAAGAGGGAGGGGGGGGGGGGGAATCGACCAAGGAGAACTAATCCACCCCTCGTCTCAACCCTCGTCTCACCCCCCCTCCTCACCCGACACCCCAGACCCTGAGACCCCCTCTGACCCCCCCCCCCCCCCAGAGCTTCTGCAGGGTCACAAAGAAAAAACTAAAAACAGATTTTTTTTGCGCAAATCGAGTTTGTGGTCGATTTTTAAACGAGTGAATAACAATTCTGTCTCTGTAGAGTATGTCCGACGAACAAGACAGACATTTGATTTACTTTTATTTCTTTATATACTAAATAATTGAAGGGAATCCTAAACAGATTTAAGCAAACTCAATATGAAGGGGAATAAAAAAAAATTCAAAATTGTTCAGGTTTTTCAAGTCAAACTAACAAATAGAGACATTTATTAGATTCATAAAAAAAAATGTTCCAACTATTTTCCGACAATTTCAAGAGAAACTCATAATGAAAATATAACACACAAAAATATGAATATGTAATAATGTGATTTTATTTTTGGTGATTTCTTAGAGCTCTTGAATCTCAATTTTTATTTTTTCGTTTTTTTAATACTCTGTTTTTGTTCCCCTAAACATTTTAAATGCTTTGTGATTTTTCTGTTAATACTGGTATGATACAATACCAACTATATAATGTAGAATTTAGATTTTTTTTTTTAAATGATATAACACCTAAGATTTGTTATAATGTGCAGTTTCCTTTTCTTAAATGAATCAAATGTTTTATAATTGATTATTTTGTGTAAAGGGGAAAAAATGCACTTTTAATCTGCTGTCAGAAATTACTCATCGTATGAGTAGATAATAGATTGAAATAGACTCCTAAAATAAACAAAGAAAAGAGTTCAAACAAACACTTATAATATAATAAAATAACTCGTAATTTCTTCACCAGTTAAAGTCGTTTTTGTCCTGCAGAGCTGAAGCAAACAGCTGCTGTAAACTCTGACCTGCTGAACCATCACTCAGTTTGTCGTCACTGATGGTTGTTTAATCGTTGCTGTATGTATTAATGTGTTAACAATGAGTCTGAAACAGCGTTAAGAAATTAAACGTCTTCTCCTCTGGTGGAAAATCGTCCGACTCTGAGGCAGAGTGTTTTGAGGAAGGCGACGGCGGAGGGAACAGATTTACACTTTTCCAAAAATAAGGCTTGGTTTTGCACGCGCTCAGTGCGTCTCTGCAGGCCGAGGGGTCTCAGGTTTCACACTCCAGAGAGCAACAAATCAAACGCTGTTGACCTCCGACCTTTAACACCCCAACCCCCCCCCCCAGCTCCCCAAACTCACCCGCTAACAGACAGCAGAGCCTTCAGTCCTGGAGAGGTTTTATTTAAAAAAACAGGAGTCACTGTACAACCAGATTTCTGATCTCAATTGGGTTCATTTTATATAATAAATCTCTTAAATCAGAATTGAGATTTTACAGTTTCATATTTTAGTCCCAAACGATCCAGTAAAGTCCTTTTAAGTAAGGCACATTTTTATTTTGTGTACATTTTTTGTCCTACAGTTAAAGCAATAAAGTTGTACATTCAAATGCAAAGAAATGCATCTGATCTGGATCCCTCTCCCCTTCAAATTATATACAATAAGTTTTCATCCTTTTTAGCACAAGATAAAATGACGTTGTCGCTCCTTGCAGATCCATCTTTTATAGTAATGCTTTAGATTGTGATTGACTGCATTTGTAGAAGTGTGATTGGTCAAGAAACATAATTTTGCTTCTGTGGTTTTATATCTACGGTTTGGAAGCGTATGTAAGTTGCTTTGGATAAAACAGTCCTCTAAAATGACATTTAACGGTGAAAATGTTCATTTTTTGTTCGGCAGAGCGTCTAATCTTTGTTAAATGTTCAAGTCCTGACCCCAAAAGTAATCATCTTGGTCTTTTATGGCAGAGATTTAGGGTTAGGGTCCGTCTCACCTCGCTCAGAACAGATTAGGGATCCAACTTCTCATTGTCTTCCCTATGGATTATTTGTTTGCCTGATCAAATGTAAAAGAATTATGATAAATGTCCATCCAAACCCCCAAAAGTTAAAGCTGATGTCTTCAAATCTCATGTTTTGTTAGAATGAAACAAGTCTTAACGTGAGTATGATATGAAGCAGATAGAAGACAGAGTAAAAAGTACAAATGCATAGCAAAAGTCAAACTTATATAAGCTATTAAAAGATAAAATAAGAATGAAAATATTAACGTTTATGATTTTGTTTGTGAATATGAAATCAGAAAAATATAAAAGTAGATATATAGAGATTTGGAGGGTCTCAATGGGAACACGGTGTCCTCTCAGTAACCCCCCCACCCTCTGTGGAGGTGGGTCGGCCCAGACGGCCCCCCCCCCATCAGTTTGTCACGCTCTCTCCCCCCCCCCCCCTCTCTCTGGGGCAGATGGATGTAAATCAGCAGCAGTTTGGACGTCCTGCTGAAATCTACTTCCTGTTCAGACTCAACACAAAATCTTCCCAAAATGGACGAGTTGCGTGTCATTCCCATTTGATTAACGCTTATGAAATGACTATAAGGGGGATTTATTTTGCCATTTTGGGGGTAAAGTTTCATCAGTGTGTGTCTGAACACAGGGATTTCATCCTTTGCAGACCATTTACATGCACTAAAAACCTAAATAACACACTACAGGAAAGGGAAAACCCCAGAAAAGGCCCCCTTTAAGGCAGAATGAGTAGGATTCTCCTTAAAAGCTGTGCATTTTACATTACAGAAAGGAGAAACTAAAAGTGTTTGGTAGTAGCTGTAGAGACCCTGCACCAGATTTGATTTATTTTGCCGTTTTAGGGGACATTTCGGCTTTTTAAAAATGTACCGAAGCTGCAAAAATGTTCGACACAATGCCGAAATAACGCCAATATACCGAGGAGAAGCACAATGTGGATAAAAGCTCAATCCAAAAACGAGATTGAATCTAACGCCTACTTTGACTGTTGGGTTATCAAAACACAAATCCATCTTATTCTGCCTTAAAGGTAGAATAGTTTAAACTGTTTTAATGTGCCGTGCTTTAGAGGACGTCTCTTCAGTGTATGGCAATAAAAGAACACATTTTATTGACTGATTTCCTCGTGCCTCCCCCCGCAATTTTATTGGATGCCATTGGCTCATAGTTTCTATATCTTTTAAATAAGGTCCCCGTGCAGAATGTAGATTATGTTCGACAGCGTGAATTTAAAGAGAAACCTGAGATGAAACGGCGATGCCCACCAGCTGCAGGACCGTGTTATGAACCAAACCTCTGGTGAACACAGGCAGAGTTAAAGAGGAGAGGTGTGTGTGTGTGTGTGTGTGTGTGTGTGGTGTGGTGTGTGGTGTGTGTGTGGGTGTGTGTGTGTGTGTGTGTGTGTGTGTTGTGTGTTGTGTGTGTGTGTGTGCGTGTGTGTGTGTGTGTGTGCCAGTGTGTGTGCCAGTGTGTGTTTGTGTGCATGCATTGGGTTGCAAGTTTTGTGTGTGGGTGGAAGCAGGTAGAGTGGGTTTTCTGTATGTATTGAAGGTACCAACATCTGTCAGACACTGTGCTTTCTGTAAATGTAACTTGAGCTGTGTGTATGCATGTGGTGTTGTGTGGTTTGTGTGTGTGTGTGTGTGTGGTGATGTGGTGTTTGCGTGTTGTGGTGTGTGCGTGTGGTGTGTGTGTGTGTGGGTGTGTGTCAGTGTGGTTGGCAAACTGGCAAAGCTAGTAACAAACACACACTCTCAACAGTGCAGATTGGCAGCAAGGGCAAAGTGAAGCTCTGATGACAGGAGCTAAGGGAATACACACACAGAGACACACACACACACACACAACACCACATCACCACACACACACCACACGCACACCACACAACACAAATATAACAACACACAACCCACACACACACACCCACACACACACACACACACACACAGCCCATGTCTCCATGTAGTGTATAAGAAACATTGAATGTCTTCAGCTCATTTTTACGGCAGCTGCTCACGGTTAGATTCAGCTTCTGATCCATAAAGCTCGTAAAGACTTTATATTTGAAAGCTTCCAGTTTAGCAGGTTTCTCGGGTTGCAGGTCAGACGTTTCCTCCAAATACCCAGAGGCCAATAAAAAGCTACAGATGAGACTGTGACGGATGAAATCACAGAGAATATACGGCGGCAACATGAATTGTTTCAAGGCAGATATTAAGCCAATGATATTACAAAATGCCTTTGAATACTTGATCCTGATTGGTCAATTTGGACATTTCAGAGTTTGTTAACACTTGATAATGACTATGTGCAGTCATATCACTCCGCAGAAAGTAGTCCGGCTGATTAAACTTCTCTGGACAACAAACATGAGTTTTCCTCCGTCAGAAAACACCATGGAATACTTCTTGAACATTATTTTTCATTTTTGCGAAGGGTAGGAAACTATAGGCGCGTTCACATCGCAGTACTTTTCCCACTTTAGTTCCGATAGTTCCGAAATGTTGCGTTCATACCAAAAATATCCGGAACTAAAATTAGTTCATGAGAACCTTTTTACCCCCTGCTCAGAAAAAGGTTCCTATGTCTGATTGGCTGAGCGGATTGCAAACCACGCCCCGTAAAACTCCTAAAAAGTTTTGTGAAGCCGCCATTTTATTATCCTCGCATTAGCATTATTAGCATTAGCATTAGCCCAGCGCAGAAACTCAGAGAGACTAACTTATGGCAACACAAAAGAAAACATGGGAGCGGTGGAGATGAGGAGGTGTCGGCGTTCTGGAGATTTGTCCCTAACTCCGGGGACTTCCAGCCGGGGACTTCGGGTGGCAGTATACGCCGTGAAGTTGTTTGCGGCCTGCCAGTAAACCCAAAGCAGAACAAGAAGAAGTGACGTCAGCGGCTTCATTTGCCTAATCCTCCCCCAGGGAACTTATTCCGGTGTGAACGCGATCTGTACTTAGTTCATCAGAACTAAAGAGTTCTGATGAACTAAGTTCTGATGAACCTTTGTGGGAAAAGTACTGCGGTGTGAAAGCGCCTTTTGGGACCGTGATAATATAAAGTTTTGCTTCTGAATGAATTATCCATGTGGTAGAGTTTAAAAAGTTTCACAGGCAGAACAATGTCAGAGACAGAAAGATGAGTTTAATTTTCAGAGAGCTTTGAAGAGGTGCAGAGCATCCCTCAAAACTTCAGCACAGGAATTTAAACGAGACAGGAA
This sequence comes from Trematomus bernacchii, assembly GCF_902827165.1. Classification (NCBI taxonomy): domain Eukaryota; kingdom Metazoa; phylum Chordata; class Actinopteri; order Perciformes; family Nototheniidae; genus Trematomus; species Trematomus bernacchii. Next base: position 2,232,213 of record NW_022987792.1, on the reverse strand, counting down.
GAAACCCTTTTTTTGGGGACTTAAGCTCCCGGTCTGTCAGTGAAAATGCTCCTAAATTTCCACCTGAACTCTTTGAAGACTTTTAGTATTTCACTTTAACTGCCTGGAATTGTACGTTTTTAATCATTAAGGCTCACATGCATGAAAAGGACAAATGTTATGCCTCATTTCTGATAATGAATAAGAATCTCCAAATATATTTCTATAGCTTTGTGTAATGTGCATAATGTTTTATTACTTTTATGCACACTTTTTTGTGATTATTGTGTCATACAAATGATATCAATCACATTGCAATTCAAACATCTAAGATATATCATACGTGTGAATCCCTTCAGTTTCCTGAAGCTAAAAAAGTAACACGTTGGGTTTAGGGCTGTACCCGAATATCCGAATATTCGTTCGTTGGAGTACTATTCGGGTTTCAATTTCGTTATTCGGATATTCGTTTTTTTGAATTTATTGAAATCTCCAATATCAACGTAAGAGCTTGTGCCTCTTCGGGGGGTGCTAACACTTAACCATAAACTTTATCGTTTACTTTCTCCGTCTTTATATGTAGATATGACTTTTCTCCGTTAATCTCCGTCACGTTGTTTCCATAGCAACAACAACAACTTCCTGTCAACAGCGCTAACTCTCCTTCAAAATAAAAGCATGTCCATAAAAAATAGGAAGCCAAGCCAAATTACACTTAAGACGTATACAACTGCAACGAAAGTACATGCGATATCCTTTTCAATTTCAAAGAACACAAATTGGGTTAAATACATTAACAAATAACTATAAAACAACAATACTGTAGAATAACAAAATGAATGCCGTGAATAAACCGAAATACACGTGATGAAGCGGTTCGCTGCTGATTACTACGCCAGGCCCCCCCCGGGCCGAATATCCGAATATTCGCTGCTGATTACTACCGAATATCCGGAGCCCGAAAAATGGTATTCGGGACAGCCCTGGGTTACACTCTTTACATTTTGTACATATTCCTGTGTTTTTCCCTTGCTTCCTTTGAAATGTGGCATAAGGTTGATTTATTTTTTATGAACAACGCTCTTTGTTAATGTTTTTTTAACTCCCTTAGGTGTAGACCTTTTGAAGTATAGTTTTGACCTTTGTCAAGCTGTGGTATCTTTAGTCTGTGTACAGCCTTTGGTTTCATATTGATCAAAGATAATCGTGGTTATCCGTTTTGCCCGTAATCGTGAAGTTCATATTTTCTGTAAATGATGATAATCAGACCTGATCAGTAGCTGTTGAACCAGAACACCTTCTCTGTTTTGGGTGGTTTAGATGTTGGGGGGGGGGGGGGGTGTTCAGACATCCTGAAAGTCTTCAGATGTCTGAACATCAATTTTCTACTGAGAGGAACCAGGAGTTTAATTACACATGTTTTTATACAACATGATGTGTTTATGGACAGTCCCTCAGTGTTGAATGGATCTGAGTTTGTTGAACAGCACAAAATCAAATCACCAAAACTCAGAG
>NW_022987792.1:2183219-2225719 GCF_902827165.1 Trematomus bernacchii | reverse complement strand
CCATCCGGATCAGATAACACACACACAAACACCCACACCCACACCCCCACACACACACACACACACACACACACACACACACACACACACACACACACACACACACACACACACACACACACACACACACACACACACACACACACACACACACACACATACTCTAGATGTGTTCCCCCCCCCTTATGTGCCCATTCCCCCCATGTGAATCACACCTGCCACTCACAAACACACACACACACAGAACAATTTGACACATTTCCCGCTCTTATGTGCCCATCCCCCCACATGGATCACACCTGGCACACGCAAGACATGTTCAGTGTCTATTCTTTGTATATTTACTGCAGTTGTTCATGTATACCAGTAGTCTGATACAATATTTACAGTTTGAAAGGGTGTTAAAATGAAATTTGGTGATGATTAATGGTTTTTGTGTTAATGTAATAGCAGCTAAAACAGGACCGGTCAAATGTGACCGCGAACCCCAAAGTAAGGGGGGGGGAACGAAGACAATAGGAGGGTTAATTCTGAACAGATTTTCATTCAACTATTTATACTAAAGCTTTATTGCTCCATATGTAAAAGTAAAAGTAGTGTTGATATTCAGCAGCTCACGTTGACCATCAATAACCAAATGAAATCCTCTGTGATGTGTTTAGAGCGCCGCCCTGTGAGGAGAGTTTATCAGGAGGAAGGAGGTCATGTTACTGCGTCTCCTGTATCTCAGTCTAAACTCTGTGAAATGAGTCTAAAGTGTCTGTAAGCTGATTTCAGAGCAGCAGCTTGTAATTTCTGGATTTTCCACAGTGTGAAGTGTGGAGCGCCGACTCTCGGTTAATAGACGTGATAAAGAGGCAGCCAGCTGGCAGGAAAACTCCTCAGTGAGCGCTGATACTCTAAATCTCTCAGAGGGAAGGGGGGGGGGGGGGAGGATCCTCAGGGAAAACTTCTCCAGGACAGAAATGCATTCTCCAGGATATTCTGGCTTTATGCTGTCTTTTTGTCCGGGACTTTCTTTTTTTGTGAGACCTGGAAGATCTTAACTCCATCATGACCTGGATTCAAATTCATAAAGAAGCTTTTCCAGTACATTTTTTCTGTATCCCATTATTCGTCCAGGAGAAATTATTTTACACATTTATAGGACAATAATTATTATTCAGGGTTTTTTTAGGACATTTTTCTAAGACCTGGAAGACCTAACTCCATCCTGACCTGGATTCAAATTCAAAAAACCTTTTTCGAGAGAGTTTTTTATATATCCATTTGTCCTGGACAGGTTTTCTAAACTCGTCATATACATTTTTTCCAGGAAAACTCTTTATCTCTTTGTCCAGGACATATTTGTTTTGTCTAAAGGCCCGGACACACCAACCCGATTTTGGCCGTCGATAGATGTCTGGCCGTTGATGAGCGTCCTGTCACCCTACTCAGATTGGTGTGTCCCGCCCCGTCTTTTCGGCCGTGCCGACACCTTCCGCCTCCCGATTCGACATGTTGAATCGGGAGGCTGTCGGCTAAAGGCCGTCGGCCAAAGAAATCACTCTGATTGGCTGTTCAGCTTAGCGAATCAGTGCATGAGAAGCGAAACGGAAGTGAGGGACCCAAACAAACGATTAAGAAGGCAAATCTGAGATTTCATTTAACTCCAGCTCTTGACACAGGTTCGAGAAAGCCCCATGAGCTTCTCGCTGTAGAGTGAAAATGGAACGCACACGCTATTTGTTGTTTGTTTATATCACGCAGTCTGTTCTTCTTCTCTCGGTGTATCACGCAGTCTGTCTTCCGGTTGTTTCCTCTTTTGAATGACGAATACACACTACCGCCGCCTGCTGGTAAGGAGAGTTATTGCCACTCACGCATGCGCAGTTCGTACGTGCTACTTGGCCGTCGGCTGAAGTCTTTGTGGTGTGTTCCAGTGTTGGCCAAGACGCAGGAGACGTGAGGCGACACAACAGTCGGGTCCGTTGGGACGTGTTCTTTGGTGTCAGATTGGTGTGTAGGGGCCTTAAGACCTAGAACACCTAACTCCATCATGACCTGGATTCAAATTCAATAAGACAGCTCTTTATTTTTTCAAATATTTCCTGCTCTATATATTTTTTTTCATAGACCTGGAAGCCATGTCTGCACAAATATATTTCCAGGATATTTATCCAGGAACATTTTGACATATTTTGTGATTTTTTCCAGGACTTTTTGTTGGACATGAAACATGTCTTGAAGAACTTCAACAAAGTCGGGGACCTTGTCAAATCTCCTCAACTTTTCATTAAAAGAGTTTTCCTTTCAACTCTTCATTTGTCAGGATATTCCTACTTTATTTTATATCCTTAAGCAGCAGGATTCACCAAATGTGCACTCAAAAACTTTTATTGGTCCAGGAATAATCCAAGACTTTCCTTATAAACTAGCGCTGCATTGAGTCGGCTCAGTTCTCCATCGTGACCTGGATTCAAATTTAAAAAAAATGAAATCCCAGGATGTTCGCCCAGGAAATTATTCTCTGTGATCTGTTATTTGTCCAGAACTTTTCTAGGATTTGGAAATCGTCAATATTTCCAGGTTCTTTTTGGGAGCTTCTCAAATATCCTCAACCTGTCTTTCAAAACTTGATCAGGACATTCCCGCTGGACTTTTCACTACAACCTGGAATCTTGGGAAGCAGTTCTCCCTTCTTTCAGGACATGTGGTCCCCTGACCGTGTCCATCAGGATTCAGAAAATATGCATTAAAAAAAGCTGTTTTCAGGATTTATCGGCTGTATTTAGTTCCAGGAATTCTCCAGGACTGGAAAAGTCTCTTTAAAGAAGGCATACTTTGTAATTGTATCCAGGAGTTGCACACTGTCCTGAAGAACATTATATTTCCCAGGTTCTCCAACTTAGAAACCTTGTCATACATCTCCGACCCCCTTTAGTCCCTCAATCCACGTGACTCAAAACGTCTCCAGGACAAAGAGCTTTCTCCGGGCGTTGGGAACGTCCTGTTGATTTGATTTATTGTCCACTTTTTCCCCACTTTTCAAAAACTCCTCCTCCCACTAGTCCTCCTTCTCCTCCCCCTCCATGTGTGGGATGACTGACAGGACTAAAGATAATAGAGAACCATGAGGGGCCAACAGGGGCCACATGAGAGGAGGGGAGGGTCCAGTGTGTTTGTGTTTGACAGGCTTCACCTCTCAGATCAGAACACACAAAAGCGTGAGGGAGGGAGGAGTTTGATTGACAGTTTGCAGATTTTAGGGCGAGTCCTCTTCTGTGAAATGTGTCTCTTTTCATGCTGTTTCCAACTTTAACCCCAAACACTGAGGCTCTCCGGAGGTCTGTTAATTACAGCAGTTTTGTGCTATGATGGATTTATTAAGTGTGAAAATTGGACATTTTTATGGGGTTAATACATGTCAAACTTGTTAATTATTTATGAGCAAAACCTCATTTGGAAATGTTCCCCGTTACTAGAGAGCTAGAAACTTTCTGAAATCTGAACAACTTTGCAAACTAACAGGCTAACAGTTTCCCTCCACTTCCAGTGTTTGTGCTAAGCTACGCTAACCAACAGATCAGTTTTAAAGAGTTCCACATGCTAACTGTGAGTTACACTCGCACACACACACACACACACACACACACACACACACACACACACCCACACACACACACACACACACACACACTGACTGACTCACTCAAACACACGACATCATGGGTCGCCGTGGTAACTAGAGACAAAGAGACCGGAGTCGTGTTGCATTGAACATGTGGTGTGTGTGTGTGTGTGTGTGTGTGTGTGTGTGTGTGTGTGTGTGTGTGTGTGTGTGTGTGTGTGTGTGTGTGTGTGTGTGTGTGTGTGTGTGTGTGTGTGTGTGTGTGTGTGTGTGTGTGTGTGTGTGTGTGTGTGTGTGTGTGTGTGTGTTAATATGATCCCACATATTCAGAATATAACATGGCTCAGGAATCTGTTGCCACCATAACTCCTGTCAGTACTTCTGTAACATTACTGGAAATACTTGTACGCGTGAAAGTTCACAGCCAGCAGCAAACATGTGATACTTTTATTTTTATAGCACTTTAACTTTAGGGAAATATACATTTTCAGCTGTTAAAATGTCCATAACAGCATTTACATAAGATGTGTTTATTAACACTTTATTGTGGAAGACACTTCACCCTAAATTGCTCCTGTGGGTATTATCCACAGTATTGATGTATTACATGTTTAATATATGTAATATAATGTAATGTAAAGCGCTTTGCATTTTTTTTGAAAGTCCAGGGCCATTCTCCATCTAATGAAGGGGATGCATGGTGGAGTGTGGCAGGGATACCTCTCAGAAAACGAGAATAAGTTCATTAGTAATTAGCAGAGGGGGAAGAAGTACTTAGATCTTGTACTTGAGTGAAAGTAGAAGTACTTAGATCTTATACTTGAGTAAAAGTAGAAGTACCAGATCTTGTACTTGAGTAAAAGTAGAAGTACCAGATCTTGTACTTGAGTAAAAGTAGAAGTACTCAGATCTTGTACTTGAGTAAAAGTAGAAGTACTCAGATCTTGTACTTGAGTAAAAGTAGAAGTACCAGAGTGTAGGAATACTCTGTTACAGTCAAAGTCCTGCATTCAAAATGTTCCTCAAGTAAAAGTAGAAAAGTATTATCATCAAAATATAGTGAAAGTAGCGACAGTAAAAGTAGTCATTGTGCAGATTGGTCCATTTCAGAATAATATATATGATATGTTTTATAATGATTGATCATGAAAGTGTTCTCAAAGCTGGTAAAGGTGCAGCTAGTTTGAATGACTTTGTATACTGCAGGGTAGCTTGTGAATTTACTCCAGGTGGAACTAAAGTCTGATTTAACACTTGATTATATTTCACATCATTCATCCACATCTGTAAAGTAACTAAAGGGAAATACATGTAGTGGAGTAGAAGTACACCATTTACCTCTGAACTGTACAAAGTAGCATAACATGGAAATACTCAAGTGAAGTATCTCAAAATGGTACTTAAGTACAGTACTCGAGTAAAGGTACTTAGTTCATTTACACTATAGTAAATTAAATAGTTTGTTATTCAGGATGAACTCTTTAGATTGTAATGATCTTTCCTCCAGCGCCTCCCTCAGGATAAACGTTGCACTACTGATCAGGCAGTCCCTCTGACATCTAAAAACGATGCTATCATAGTTATATTATTATCCTATTATGAGTTCATATTTCTTATGCATCTGTATTCTTCTACTAAACTATATCAGACAGACAAAACTGAACTAAGTACTAACTCACTAATAAAAGTTATAATACCACATTATGCGGAATAAATGATAACTAAATATTATTGGATGACAAGTATTGATTCATAAATGTGTTCATCACTGGTAAAAAAAACGTAAATATATGAGTTTATTAAGTCAACTAAAGCTGTCAGATAAATCAAGTGGAGTAAAAATAACAATATTTCCTGGGATCTAGTGGAGAAGAAGTGTAAATTAGCAGAAATTGAATAAAATATGATCCAGAAAGTCACGTTTTGAAGGATTTCTATCATATTGAACAAATAAGTTTAGTCTGGTTTGTGTGAATGTTTGAGTGGTCGCACAGGGAGAGGATGGAGGTTTCTCATTACATAAAAAAGAGAGCCTGTGTGTGGCAGGATCAGGTTTTTGGACGTCAGATCAGATAGTTTTGTCTCGCAGCTTGTAGCTTCTTGTCTGAACCTGCAGAAAACACTGCGGGTATTGTATCTTAGCCTGTCAGGCAGCGCTCAGGTTACAGTAACACAATGGAGAGCGGAGTATCTCCAGAGGGCATCGTACATGTGACTGTGGGACAGAAATAATAAAGCTGCTGTGGGAACATGGTCCTCATTTCAACCGCTAATTAAAGAGCTTTACATAACTACAAAGGAAAGTTATGTTCTGGAAAAAGATCTCCGTCAGACTTTTTATATGGTGTTTTAACTTTGGTTTGGTCCAGAAATTACCCCATGTTTGGTCTGATAACTTGTGGTGTTTTAACTTTGGTTTGGTCCGATTACTTATGGTGTTTTAGCTTTGGTTTGGTCCGATTACTTATGGTGTTTTAACTTTGGTTTGGTCCAATTATTTCTAGTGTTTCAGTCTTGGTTTGGTCCAGTAGTTTCTGGTGTTTCAGTCTTGGTTTGGTCCAGTAGTTTCTGGTGTTTCAGTCTTGGTTTGGTCCAATAGTTTCTGGTGTTTTAACCTTGGTTTAGTCCAATAGTTTCCGGTTTTTTAACCTTGGTTTGGTTCAATAGTTTCTGGTGTTACAGTCTTGGTTTAGTGCAGCATTTCCAGTTTTTTTTAGTCCTGTTTTTTCAGGCTTTTGCCCTGGTTTGGACCAGAAAACTTCCCTGGTTTGATCCAATATTCTCCAGTGTTTTAGCCTTGGATTGGTCCAGAATTGTCTGGTGTTGCAGTCCTGGTTTATTTCAGGCTTTTACCATGGTTTGGTCTAACTAGTTCGGACCAACATTCACTGCTTTAGCCTTGACCCATATTCTCCGGTGTTTTAGGCCTGATTTTTACGAGAATTTAGCCCTGGTTTGGTCCAATATTCTCTGGTCCTTTAGCTCTGGTTTGTTTGAGAATTTAGCCCTGGTTTGTTTCAATAATCTCTGCGTTTTAGCCCTGGTTTGGTCCAGCTTTCAGCCTTGTTTCAGTCCTACATTCTCTGGTGTTTCGTCCTTGTTTATTTCCGCCATACAGTAGTTTAGTCCAGAAAATTGGTTCAATATTGTCTCATCTGTTGTTTCTTGTTTGGTCCGGTATTATCTGGTGTTTTTGTCATGCTTTTGTCCACAATTTAGTGCAAGTTTGGTCGAGTATTACCTGGTGTTTTGCTCTGGTTTGGTCCAACCCTTTTGAGTTCAATAATGTATGATGTCTGAACCCTGGCTTGGTCCAGCCCCTTTTGGTTCAACAAATCAAAAGTGCCTTAAGTGTGTTTACAACCTGTACAGATTAAAACACCCTCAGGCCTCTCAGATGATGAAAACCTCCCCGAAAACACAATCAACATAATTTAATTACAGTCCAAACAAACCAAATGACCGAAAACAAACATAGAATCTGAACATGTATGAAGGATATGGATCCAGGTGTACCGCAGCTACTAAGAATACATAAAGGAGGTCCTTCAGCAGATCTGAACTTTAATCCGTCAGCAGGTCACTCCTTCATTGTTTCTGTCAGGACTCGTGACGGACGACCTCGACCCGTCCCCGTCATCACGGACCGGATCTAATCCACCGACCTTCAGAGACCTGGGCAGATTAAACCGTAAATCACAACGGCGAGGCATGCTGGGAGATGTGAAGGGGGTGGAAATATATTCACAGATTCACAATGCAGCTGCTGGACGGTATAACTAGAGAAAAACATATCAGATGAAAACGTGAGAAGAGACACCTGTTCAGATTCTGTCTGCGCGACGGCGAATCAGATTCATTCAACGCTCAATCAACGATGAAAACAAAGATTAAAAACGTTGGATGTGTCTCAGGAAAATAGTTTAAAGGAATGAAGAAAGTTGGGAAGGAAGGAAAGAGACCAAAAGAACAGAGAAGACGAAGAAGGGAGCAAGAGATGAGGGAAGGATGGAGTTAAGGATTAACAGATTAAAAAATAGGGAACGAAGGGGGTAGGTTGTAATGAGGGAAGAACAGTAAGAGAGTAAGGAAATGAGATGTAGGAAGGATGAAGGAAGGAAGAAGGAAGGGAAGAAGATAGGTACAAGTTAGGTACCTTTATAGTATTGTACTTAAAGTGGACCTATCATGCTATATTTGAATAATATAGTGTAGGACCATACCTATATAAGGCATATTTATACTTTTTTTTTTTTCAAAATACCAAACAGATCATGCATTTTAGCCATGCCTCATTTCGCTCAATTTGAAAATGTTAGCTCTGTTTTTGCAAGGGCTGATTCTGTGAGAACAGCACCACCTACAGGCCTGGCATATGTACTACAGCGTCTCCAGCGCTTTCGAACGGCAATGGCCGTGGCTGTCTCCTCCTGATTGGTGGAGTTGGCCCAATAGCCGTAGCGCCACCGTCCTGACGTCAGGACAGTGTTCAAATCTGGATCAGTTTTTATCAGATCCGTTGCAGCCCCTTTTTTAGAGATTTGGGTATGGAGGAAAATAGAGAGGGTTGTGTTTTCTGACACTTGGTGAGTTCCCTGGAACACCGGGGACACATATTCATGTTTAAAAGACGTACAAAAGTGCATTTTGCATGATAGGTCCCCTTTAAAGTACCTACAAATTGTAAGGTTAGATATTTAGTTACTTCCTGTTGAAATTCAAATTTTACAATAATCTGCTCGGTTCAGTTTAAATGATGATAATGAAGCTTATGATGGGATTAAGATGATGAAGATGATGGTGATAATGAAGATGAAGATGATAAAGAAGATGGTGATAATGAAGATGATGAAGATGATGATGAAGAAGAAATAGAATATGATGATGATGAAGATGAAGATGATGGTCAAAAGGAAGACGAAGATGAGGGTGAACCCGCTGGTCCCTCGGCCAGCTGTGAGGGACACAGCGCTCTCTCCATTAGAGTGATGAGTGATGATGTGAGCGCTGAAGGGTCCAGAGTTCAGTGAACGCACCGCCTGTCAGCGTCACCCTATCCTTCAGCTAACTCGGTTAGCATGCACTTTGCTAATGGTGTTAGCGGAGAGGCAGAGGAGAAAGTCCTCGTTCAGCAGGATGTTTCCAGCTGATCGACCTCCATCAGGACCGCGCCCCGATGCTGCGTTCAGGTCACACGGGAATAATCATCGCCGTGATTCAGAAAACTCTGAAGGGAAACTTAAAGTGTTTTCAATCATTAAGAAAAACTCAATTATACGGAGCTCCATTAGGGCCAAAAATAACTGCTGTGTTCATCCAACGTGACGCTTTCAGGAAGCTCGGCTAAAAATACAGACGGAAGAGGCTGTAGGGGAAGATTCATTTATTTATTACCGAACTAGAATAACATCGCAAAGTAGACGTCAGAAACTTGATTCTGTGCATTGCATGTGTCACAGTGATGGATGGACATTTAAATATAAGACATGATTATGCTTTAACAACAAGATGAAATCAGAATCTGAAGTTCATTTATATCACTTTATGTTACATTATAGATTACATGTCACTTGTTAGACGCTTTTACCCAATTGATTGATTGATGATCGATGATTGATTTGTTGATTGGTTGATTGATTGACTCAAGTGCTCCACTGAACCACAGCTTCCTCTATGTAATCCTAAATTACAAAAACAAAAGGTTTGCTGGATTTTCAAGGAACTGCAGAAGTTCATAGTCTTGATTTTGTCCATTTATCTCATTTCTGTATAAAAGACATTCTCAGTAGCTAAACTAAAATGTAATGAAATTATTGTGATTGTAGTAATGTGTTTTTATTACATGTACAGCACTTTGGCTCGACCAAAAATCGCTTTTAAATGTGCTTTATAAATAAAACTTGATTTGAACTTTTATTTGAAATCTAAGTCATAATTATGCTATAATAATCACAATATGGTTAAATGTCAAGTTGGTTTTCACATAAAGGGAATATTAAGTCTTGTGTTTTGGTGAATGTCACACTAAATAAGAGAAAAGGACACTTTAAAAGAGCAAACATCATGAAAATTACCATCAAAATATGAAACAATAATACAAGAATATGTCCAATATATCAGAACTTAAATGAAAAAGCTATGCAGTCTTCTGAAGTGCAGAAATATGCAACATTTCTCATCAAATATGCAAACATTGTACAGCGAAAAGCATAAAAATAACCTGCAATGCAGACAGAGATACGCTTTAAATATAAAATAGTAACCAGTGGTAGAAGAAGTACTTTCTTACAGCCGTAAAATGTGTAATACTACAGTGTTTAAATACTTTAAATAACTCCCCATCCTACAAGTCATGTAAAAATACTCATCATGGAGAATGACCCTTTTAATTAATATACTACTAATGTCAGAATAATATATTATTAGTATAAAAGCATACTAGATTAAAATCATTGATACATTGTGATTTGTATATATAGTGACAGTTGTTTGTGGGTTATTCAGCCCTGAGTAGGGTCTGCAGGTATTTATTTAAGGCAAAATGAGGGGGAAAAGGCATACGAAGCAGTTTTTGATGTGAGCTGCAGGATAAATGCCCTCCCTAAAGTATTCTGAGAGAGCGCCCCCTACAGACCGAACTGATTAGGAGCAGAAATCAGTCAACACACTTTAATAAGATGGGAGTGTGTGACGAGATGTTTTACTTTGTGACAGATCAGTTTGATTGCATGGGCGTCAAACACACTTGTCAAACATGTAAATCAAACCTTTATTTTGTTAAATGAAAGCTGCATTTTAAATAAGTTGTGATTAAACTTGGATTGATCAGCCAATCAGGAAGCACCGTGGGGAAGTAAATCAGCTTAAACCTCATTACCAGAATCTCAATTAGCTCTGTTGATTGGACTTTAGCTCCAGTGTTGATTGTTGTTCTGACATGAATATTCAGAGACGCTGGAAGTTTGATTAGTTTGTTTCCCCGGATCGATCGCTGGATGACGATCGTGTGTAATAATAAGGAGGTTTGTGTGACAGAATCTGTGTTTGAACTCAATTACATTATGTAAATTACAGCAACAGTGTCACGGAGCAGCTGTGAGAAACAAAGAAACGCTTTCTACAGATTCACTCGACATGTTTCACATATATTTATTTCTGCTACGAGGAAACTTTATTTCAGTGTCTCGACTGTGTCTCGACTGTGTGTGTGTGTGTGTGTGTGTGTGTGTGTGTGTGTGTGTGTGTGTGTGTGTGTGTGTGTGTGTGTGTTGTGTGTGTGTGTTTATATTTGTCCAGTTTCCCTAAGTCTCTTTGTCTTTGTGAAGCTGAACTGTGAAACAACTGTTGATGTTCAAAAAAAAACGTTGATTACCGTCTAAATATTTCAAAGCGGGCAGGAAGTGAGTCAGATCTCCGTCTTGTAAACACGACAAATCTTTGATAAACAGTTAGTTTTGATTAATAGAAACCTCGGGGGGGTCTGTAGGAAACACACAAACACACACACACACACACACACACACACACACACACACACACACACACACACACACAGGCATTGAAAAATGGTTTCCATGTGTTGGAGTCAAATGGAGGCTCTTGGTGTGTTTAGCAGCATACTTGAATGTATTTATACAGTATTTAAATACGTATTTTCTGGTAAAACAATAAGTACTGTTGGAAGGAAACTAACAAATACATTATTTAGAAAATAACATATGCAAGAAGCCTGTGGAAATAATAACTGATAGAGAGATGTGAACTACGATTCCCAGAATGCATTTCACTGACAAAGATCCAATCACTTTTATATATGTGTTAACCTCTGACTTGCTTTTAACTGCATAGCAACCGCAACAAAATAAATAAATTGTATTTAATTGACAATTCACTTATTTTATGTTTATGTTTATTCGTGTTTTATTCATGTCCTTACTTCATTATTGTATTTATTTTTTGTTTGATTTATTACTTACTTTAACAGGAAACAATAGATACATTCATTAATTAAACAAATTACATCATTCCTCTTCCTCCTCCTCTTCAGGTTTTTCCGGGGCGAGTACACGGTTGAGGTGGCAATCAACGACTACCTGGACATCTACTGTCCGCACTACGAGTGGCCGGAGCCCTCAGACCGCATGGAGCACTACATCCTGTACATGGTGAACTACGACGGGTACACGTCCTGCGATCACCACCGAAAGGGCTTCAAGCGCTGGGAGTGCAACCGGCCGCAGAGCCCCAACGGGCCGCTCAAGTTCTCCGAGAAGTTCCAGCTCTTCACTCCCTTCAGCCTGGGCTTCGAGTTCAGGCCGGGACACGAGTACTACTACATCTGTGAGTACACACACTGAGTACTTATACACACACAACAAGTGCTCCTACATCTGTGAGTACACACACTGAGTACTTATAGACACTCCAAGTACTACTACATCTGTGAGTACACACACCGAGTAGTTATACACACACAACAAGTGCTATTACATCTGTGAATACACACACTGAGTACTACTACATATGTGAGTACACACACTGAGTACTTATACACACACCAAGTGCTCCTACATCTGTGAGTACACACACTCAGTACTTATAGACACTCCAAGTACTACTACATCTGTGAGTACACACACCGAGTACTTATACACACACAACAAGTGCTATTACATCTGTGAGTACTACACACAAAGTACAGATACACCTGTAAATACACATACTGAGTACATATAAACCTGTGAGTGCACACACCAAGTACTACAACACCGTTCATCTGTGAGTACGCACACCATGTACTAATACACACACCAAGAACGACGACATCTGTGAGTACACACACCAAGTACTACTACGTCTGTGAGTACACACACCAAGTACTACTACGTCTGTGAGTACACAAACCGAATATAGATACACACACCAAGAACGACTACATATGTGAGTACACACACTGAGTACTACTACGTCTGTGAGTACACACACCAAGTACTACTACGTCTGTGAGTACACAAACCGAGTATAGATACACACACCAAGAACAACTACATATGTGAGTACACACACTGAGTACTAATACATCTGTGAATAAATACAATGAGTACTACTACATCTGTGAGTACTACACACTGAGTACTAATACCACAGTGAATACTATTCTCAATTCATAATTAGTAACACTTTGAGAGACACTATATCCTACTGATCCTCACTGAGTACCACATCTGTGAGCACTACACATATAGAGTACTACTATATGTGAATATAACACACTGTAAACTACTGAGCATAAGTGATTACTACCACATCTGTGAATACTTAATAACTCTGAGCACATTCAGCATCCATGTATTCTTTTTATTGCTAATATATCTGTTTATTTTGGGTTCATGGAGGGTGAAAATGTGCTTTGTATTTACCACTAACACTACATAAGGTGAATTCAGACTGAATCGGACTGTTTGAACCTTCTGTCCCTCTTTCATTTGAATGAAAAGGTATAAAAGTGTGTTTACGGAGGGAACGTGTCCTCAACTTGAATTGACCCCCCTCTGTCTGCTGCTTCCACTTGACCTCAGATGGCCTCTGTAACAAATGTCACTTAGTAAACAGTGTCCTCTTCCCAACATGCTGATAAGAGCTTTAATGATGTGTTTATCAGACAGATTATGGCGTGTGTGTTTGTGTTCATGTGTGTGTGTTATCATTACAGGCTTTTAAACATGTGGTGCTAAAAGCATTATCATTAGCACTGAGGGACAAACAGCTTCTGGTTTTAATAAGGCGATTACACCCCCCCCCCCCCCCCCCCCCTCCTTTGTTCCACACCTGCTCAACATGTTAAGTACATCAGTGTGTAACAACGCGATGCAACATGTGAAACACACTCTCTGAAAATCTTTAAAAGATTGTCTTTATCTTTTAATGGAGCCAGGCTAATCATTTCCCTCTGCTTCCAGACTTTTTGAAGTGTCGATCAGAAAAGCATTTTTAAAATTGGTTATATTAAAGGGGACCTATCATGCAAAATGCACTTTGTGATGTCTTTTATACATACATATGTGTCCCCGGTGCGTCGGGGAACTCACGTAGCGTCAGAAAATAAAACCCTCTCTCTTTTCCTCCATACCCAAATCTTTTAAAAACGGGGGTACAACGAGCGGATACAGATTCCATCCGAACTGACGTCAAATCGGCAGCGGACCCACAGAAAGTTGCTATTAGAAACAATGCCTGACGTGTTTTGGACGTCTTTGTTTACATTAGCAAGGCTCGCTAACACTCAGAGCTAACCTGTACTGTAGAGCACATGTGTTTAAAAAGCAGGAAATAAAAAAAGGAACTCACCTTGTGATAAACCCGCAAGAGAAAAAGCATTTGAGCTCCATACGGTTTCAGAAATAATCCTTGATGTGGTTTAGAACAGGATGGCGTTTTATCACAGCAGAATTTAACTTTATCTCCGGTAGAATTCTGATCAGGCATTAGCTCCGCCTCCTCTTTTTTTTTTTTTCAAGCTAAGGACACAAAATCTGCATTTCTCTAACAGGGCTGCAAAAGAGGGGTTTGAGCAGTATGAGGGATGGCTACAATGGGTGATCTGTTTGGTATCTGAAGCAAAAAACTTCACAGACATGTTTTGTATAGGTATGGCCCTACAATATATTTTTCCAATATAGCATAATAGGTCCACTTTAAATTAACACTTCTCTTGCGTTAGGAGGTCATACCCCCCTTCCCATACTATTTTCGGTCAAAATTGGCCGGTGTGTTTTGCACAGTGATATTTCTGGAATACATTTCAACAGTTTTTCTACTCTAAATCTCCGGTTTATAAAGGTATTTTCGGGCCAGAGATGTATACAGTTGAAATGGGGACACAGAGGGGAGGACATTGCCTTATTTACAATTGTATAAATAACTAAAGTACACAGGCTCTTAAACTATCTATCTATCTTACATTATCTCAAATATATGTTTATATTCACCTTTGTTTGTGTTTTTCTTAAATAGCCATGTCAGGTTTATACCACACGCTCACACACTCTTAGTATTTATGTGTATAAAAGGATTAAAACAAGGTAAAAAATAGCATCAGAGCTCAGTAAATGTTTATGTGGCCTAATATAACCAACATGTTCACGGTTTGAAACACAGAATCACACACTGCTGCCATTACGTGTGTTACTGAGTGTGTGTGTGTGTGTGTGTGTGTGTGTGTGTGTGTGTGTGTGTGTGTGTGTGTGTGTGTGTGTGTGTGTGTGTGTGTGTGTGTGTGTGTGTGTGTGTGTGTGTGTGTGTGTGTGTGTTTCTGTCTAGACATAATTTGTCGTCCAACCTGGAAAATATTTTCTAAATTGTGCCTCATTTGGAGCAAAAGAGCTCCCAGAAGAGAAACTGGCAGTTTGTTTTAAATGACACTTAATGACTGTGTGTGTGTGTGTGTGTGTGTGTGTGTGTGTGTGTGTGTGTGTGTGTGTGTGTGTGTGTGTGTGTGTGTGTGTGTGTGTGTGTGTGTGCGTGCATGCGTGTGTGTGTGTGTGTGTGTGCGTGCATGCGTGTGTGTGTGCGTGCCTGCGTGTTTGCGTGTCAGGGTCAAACAGCTGCTGCTCTCTGAGTTACAGCAGAGAAAACAAAGAAACATCAGGCTAATGTTTAAATAACGACCATTAAGTCCAAATGTTTCACATACTGTAGTTTTTTGGAGGTACGTGTGATGTACTTGAGTATTTTCTTTTAAAGAGGCCCTATTCTGCTCATTTCCAGGGTCATATTAGTATTTAGTGTCTTCACTGTGACATGTTTCCATGCTTTAATGTTCAAAAAGCTGACGTGTCTCTGTTGTCTCTGCAGCGTCTCCACATCCAAGTCTGGCTGGGAAACCGTGTCTGAAGCTCAAAATCTACGTCAAACCCACCAGTGAGTCTCGTTACATTACTTTTTTTTGTTCTACAAAACCTGTGATTTATTCATATATATACTATGACTTATGACATATTAAGGAAATTAAATATTAAATGCTCTACAATATTGACTTTTTATGCAATACTAAACGGTTACATTTCTATGAAATCGTTTACTATGACAATTGTTTTGTATGTCAGAAAGAAATTTGGGTAAAGTGTGTCATAAAAAGTTATATTATTGTATGTCAGATTATTTTTTACAAAAGAATAGCATGTCATATTTTTTTCTTTAAAGTCATTGATAGGTATGTCACAAAAAGTAATCTAAGTAATGTCTATTATATCAGAAAGTTTCATGGTATGGCATTAAAAGTGAAAGTATTATAAGTCATAAGACATTCATACAAAGTCATAGTATAGCACAAAGAAAATATTATGAAAAGCCATAGTGTATATTATTCCATAAAAAAAGTCAAAATCGGCAACCAAGGTAACCCCCCCCCCCCTTATCACCTGAATCTCCTCCTAGAGCACCATTGTGTTCTTTTTAACCAAATATCTCTGAGAGGGGCGTGGGGAGGGGCTCCTTATTTTCATCTAAAGTAACAGACAGAGAATCAGCACTTTGGAAACAGGGCTGAAACAGAGGGGATTATGGGATGCTGCAATGATCTGTTTGGTGTTTTAGCCAATCAGAGACAGGGTCTGTATATATCTGAGACCTATAATATATTGATGAAAAACAGTATAATAGGGGACCTTTTAAACATCTGATAATAAATATTTGTCTGTCCTTTCAGATGACTCGGTGTATGAGTCTCCGGAGCCCTTCCTGACGGACGACACCACCGGTGGATGCAGCCTCGTTCTGCCCGGTAACTCCCTGCTGCCCGCCATGTTGCTCCTCCTCCTCTTCATCTCCTCATAGCACCTCCTGCTCTGCTCCTCTTCCTCCTGCTGTTGGACTGCTCTCCGTCCTCCCTGAGACAGGAAACTAATACAGCAAGGCCCTCCTCTCCCTGACCTCCGACCTTCACCTGAACGCCACTCAGCAGCTCAGCCAATCAGAGGAGGCCAAGGTCAATGGGGGAGGAGCCAGGAGACGCTCTGTGATGGATGTTTCTGCTCCGACAAAGTCCAGACTCCATTGACCCCCATGTTAACACTGATGCATACAAATATATATATATACAAACACATATATTAAGGCAATGACTAAACATTATTTTCCGCATTCATTGTTTATAAAATGCCTGAATAATTGTAAAAAAGGCAACATCTTAAAAAGTCCCAAAACACAATATTAGAAACACAGATTTGTGCCAAATATTTGCCTGGAATCAGAATACTTTATTTATCCCGCTGGGGGAAATTAGGTAAACATGACGGTCAGTGGAGTCCAGTTTCAGTCCAAGGAGAAGTGAAACACATCAAGGCTGTTTATAATCTTTGGATTTTCATCACAGCTTCAATAAAAGACGGATCATCAGCAGCATAAAGAAACTCTAAGACGTCAGCTTCAGTCGGAGCAGCGTTCACCGGCAGCTCTCGGTTCTGCTGCAGCCTACATCCGTTTGATCTCTTTGCACTGATGACTACAGTCACAGAAACCAGCCACAACTGTCAAACACAGCAGGTCATGTAGCAAAAGTTAACATGGAACCTTTAACCCTTCATAAAGGGTGAAACTAACTTGTTGGGATGTCATTGGTGACATTTTCAAACTTACATATTTATCTCACAACTGCTGGTAGAACACATCTCACAGAGTTTGAGACCTGACTGACGGAAAACGAAATATTTGTACTTAATATTTGAACTTCTTGTCACGCTAATGTAGCATCAGACCAATGGGTCAAGCTTTTGTAGCTTCATAGACAAGGGGAAGAGCTAACGTAGTATCACAGAGGGACAGCGGGTTTATGTAGCTTTTAAAGTAATGCGTTACAAGTGTAGCCGCACAGACCTGCGCTGCTATAGCTTTACAGACCAACAGGACAAGCTAACGTAGCTTCACAGAAATATGGGAGGAGTTAACATACAGATTCACAGACATATAGGATGAGCTAAAGTAGCTTCACAGACGCACAGGACATGCTAACGTAGGTTCAGAGACATACAGGCTGAGCTAACTTAAGCTAAAAGACAAACAGGGGTATCTAATGTAACCTCACAGACATACAGGGATCAGCTAACACAGATTGACAGACATATGGGATAAGCTAACTTAGCTTCAAAGATGTAGGGGCAAGCTAACATACAGTGCAAGATAATGTAAATTTGCAGACATACAGGATGAGCTAAAGTATATTCTCAGACATACAGGATGAGCTAACTTAGCTTCACAGACATAGGGGCAAGCTAACGTAGATTCTCAGACATACTGTACAGGATGAACTAACTTAGCTTCACAGACATACTGGGCAACATAGCGTAGCCTCACAGACATACAGGTTAAGCTAAGGAATAAGCTAACAAGCTTAAGTAGCTTCAGAGAACCTGATGAGCTAACCAGTTTTAAAGACCTATGCTAACGTAGCTATGACAAGCTAACATATCTTCAAAGACTAACTTAATGTTACAAGACTTTGTATACAAATATATAGGCTACATGCATACATAATGACATATTCACCCTGAATCTAAAGTGTCTGATACATTTTCTGATCATTTCGGACATTGTGGCTCATTTCTGTGACAGTAATCGCTTTCAGTGTTGAATACAAAAAACAAAAAAGACTTGTCAATCTTTTTCATCATGTCTCTTGCCCAACTTCAGCAGCAGACGGCCTTTTATTTCTGTAAATCTGCCAAAGACTATTGTTAAACTTTTCTATTAGCAGGTTAAGTCATACAGCAGCTACAGGTGTCATTGTGGCCCCGCCCACTTCTGCCAAAAGGGGGTGGGGCTATATCAGGTGGAGGAGTCACATCCATTTTTTTTTCTAACTTGTGTCGTTTTGTGGTAAAAATTAAAACGAATGTCAAGCGCAAAACTAAATTGAACCAATCAAAAATGGCCTTTTTCCCACTGGTGCTGAATTTTTTGTGACTCAATGACTTGGTTTCTGGGAAGCAGCAACACCGTGTGGACGGGAGGACGTTTTGGTTTTTTCTCTTCATCTCTCCATACCGTCCCTCCGTCTTCATTGATGGAGGAAGAGTGTGTCCTTGTGTTTGTGGACGAGCAGGGGCATGCTGGGAAATGCAGTATCTATATAAAACGAACGCACTGTGATGGATGACGGACAGAAGCAAAACTGACTTTGTTTCGTTCGTTTAGGTAGAAAAAAAAGTGAAATTTCAAGTTTTTATTTTACATTTTTGTGCCATTTTTCAGTTTAAAAAAAACGCAGGACAAAATTCATATAAGATATGAATTTCATGAAGGAATCAGTCGGATGTTTGTTGTTGTTGTTGCTGTTGTTGTTGTTTTCCTCTTTGTTCCTGCTTGCATCACAATGCATTCTGGTCTTTGTAGTCCTGTGCTTTCTGGTTCTGTTGATGAATAAAGGTTTTTGGTGGGTTTTTTTCCAGTTCATCGTCCTTTTCGTGTGGATGGAATCAGTTTTTTCGTGGCGTAAGAGATGTTTAAGAAACTGCAGGAAAGAAAAACTACGGAAAAAAGTTCAGAAGGTGGTTTTATGAGCGGGGGTGAGACCTCCCTGTTGTCTGGTTTACAGTGTCTCTGAAAAGGAAATGTTTTTCTACATCAAAATGTCTGCATATTCTATTCTCTGAAAGACAAAAAAATCTGTTTTTGTATATTTTCTTATTGGATGCTTATAAAGTCATGTAAAAGAATGCATTTATCTGATTGGCTAAAGACCTAACGAGGGGGTCAGAGGTCATCGGGCCTCTTCAGGACATTTTTTTCTGCGCTGCATGAGCAGAGAAAAAAAAATACATTTACTGAATTTACTTTGAAGATAATTTCAGAGAGAAAATGTTAAGAAGTGTATGAATCTGTGTTTGATAAATTCACCAATAAAACAATGTTCCACTAAAAATAAACGTTGTTCTTTGTCCCATTTATTCCTACGAGAGACAAAAAACGCCTAATTTGTATTCACAATCCAAAGTAATTAAACGAGTGTGTGTGTGTGAGGAGCACGTTTGTTGTAATAAATACATTATTTATGCAGCCAAACTTTATTTGTATCTTATTTCTTCATATTTGTTTCAGTAACTTTCAAAAAATCCCTGTTAACTTTGTTTTACATTCATTGCATTATCATAGATTTAAACTTTTGGAGGGGGGCCACAGGGGAGTTGGCCCCGGTTGGCCCCCCCTAGAACCACCCATGGGAAATACACAACGAGAGATGTACTGTGGAAATCGGAAGAATAATGCATAAATAAATAAAACAGAAATAAATTATGGGGAAATGCAAAGTAAAAATTATACATAAGTATATTTAAAATGAAAAAAAATACAGTAAACGTATTTTATCAGATATACATTTATGTATAAATGAATAATAAATAATAAATATATGGAATGTTATTTTAATTTATTTGGTACATGTAATGGCCTGTTCATGAATTGATTGAGTAATTTATTCATTTATGTTTGGCAGATTTAACTAACTCCAGATGTTTCAACTTTAGAGAGACACTGACACCTGCTGGTCTGCACCGATCACTACAACCTCACTGTCATTCGTACAAAAGTATCTAAGATGTAAATATCTTTATAATAATAATGTATATCCAGAGGTGGGAGAAGTACTCAGATCTTGTACTTGAGTAAAAGTAAAAGTATTCAAATCTTGTACTTGAGTAAAAGTAGAAGTACTCAGATCTTGTACTTGAGTAAAGTTAGAAGTACTCAGATCTTGGACTTGAGTAAAAGTAGAAGTACTCAGATCTTGTACTTGAGTAAAAGTAGAAATACTCAGATCTTGTAATTGAGTAAAAGTAGAAGTACCAGAGTGTAGGAATACTCTGTTACAGTAAAAGTCCTGCATTCAAAATGTTACTCAAGTAAAAGTAGAAAAGTATTATCATCAAAATATATTGAAAGTAGCGACAGTAAAAGTAGTCATTGTGCAGATTGGTCCATTTCAGAATAATATATATGATATGTTTTATAATGATTGATCATGAAAGTGTTCTCAAAGCTGGTAAAGGTGCAGCTAGTTTGAATGACTTTGTATACTGCAGGGTAGCTTGTGAATTTACTCCAGGTGGAACTAAAGTCTGATTTAACACTTGATTAGATTTCACATCATTCATCCACATCTGTAAAGTAACTAAAGGGATTACATACATGTAGTGCAGTAAAAGTACTAACAAATTGAAATACTCTAGTAAAGTACAAGTATCTCAAAATAGTACTTAAGTAGTACTTGAGGAAATCTACTTAGTTACTTCCCACCTCTGTTTATAACCATATATAAACAACTCTCTTACCATGGAAACAGTCTCTAGATCTCAATCTCCATCCAACCATGATCAATACATCATTTAATTTATGGATTAACTGAAAACAAACATCCAAATATGTTGCCAGCATTTTCAAGTTGAGACTTTTTCTTCCATTTGAAGCCATTTTAAACTCATGTGGTGATGCCCCAGGGCTTGACAATATAAAGAAAAGAAAAGAGCAGTATTGTATGGATGAGCAGTGTGTCCTGAAGCCAG
Source organism: Trematomus bernacchii (assembly GCF_902827165.1). Taxonomy (NCBI): domain Eukaryota; kingdom Metazoa; phylum Chordata; class Actinopteri; order Perciformes; family Nototheniidae; genus Trematomus; species Trematomus bernacchii. The sequence continues at coordinate 2,204,557 of NW_022987792.1, read as the reverse complement.
CAGGGGGAGCCTCTTCAACACAAATCATCTGTTACTGAGTCTCCTCTTTGATTATCAACATCCTCACAGGGAAACATTTCTGACATTTTAACCAGGACACAGGCTCAAGGGGAACAAAGTACAACTTAATTAATAAAACGTACAAAAAAAAGTAGAAAGGAAAATAAATGACCACAAATGACCAAAAATGACTACAAACACGATCAACGATCAACCAGATGCAAAACAAAAATTTGAGATACTATATTATGACTTTTTTCATACTTACTATACTATTACCTTTTCTATATTTTTCCAAATACTACACTTTCATGATATTTTCAACCCATTATACTATTCATTTTAACAGAGACTTCTTTCATGATATTTTCGGCATTATTATCTTGTGTTTTTGTCATGTTACATACTATACTATGATTTTTTCCGACATATTATACTCTGACTTTTCCCTATTTTTCATCGTAAAATAATGAGTCTTTCTCAAAATTCGACATAGTTGATTATACTTGTAGCCTATCACTAATCTGAATTTGTAAAATAAAGTACTCAGATAAAATATAAACATTTGCCTTTGAAATGTATTAATTGAAGTACAAAGTATTAGACAATGAAAAGGATCAATTTCATTGTAAAAAGCATCCCTATAGGTCACTTGTTGCACTTGTTGGTCAAATAGGTTTGTTGGCACAGATACACAAAATTACTATAATAGAACATCTTTTAAGAAACCCTCAAAGCATTCACAATTTTAAACATATTTATTTGAAGCTGAGACGTTCACTTTTCATTTGCTGCTGGTGGTGGGAATATTCTAGCATAAATTGTCCCAGATAAATACAGCAGATAGTGAAAAAGGGTGTGTGTGTGTGTGTGTGTGTGTGTGTGTGTGTGTGTGTGTGTGTGTGTGTGTGTGTGGTGTGTGTGTGTGTGTGTGTGTGTGTGTGTGTGTGTGTGTGTGTGTGTGTGTGTGTGTGTGTGTGTGTGTGTGTGTGTGTGTGTGTGTGTGTGTGTTGGGGAGACAACCAGCCAGAGCTCCGTATTGGCTGTTTTAAAAATAAAGATGAACACATTTCAATTTTGGCAGATATCGATCGAATGTTGTTCAAGTGAAATGTTCAAATAGGCTTGTTGGCACATAAATGGCTTTAATAGCAAATATTCTAATTAAAAAAAACTCAAAGCATTCACAATTTATAACATGTATTTGTAGCTGAGATGTCCCAGATAAATACAGCAGATAGTGAAAAGGGGGTGTGTTTGTCGGGGCGATAAAATAATGAGTCTTTTCTCAAAATACTATCATGACTGTCATTTTTGAATTTTGGTAGATATCGATCGAATGTTGTTAAAGTTAAGCAGTCAAAGCATTCACAATTTTAAACATATTTATTTGTAGATGATAGGTTCACCTTTCACTTGCTGCATGGTGGGAATATTCTAGCATGAGTTGTCCCAGATAAATACAGCAGATAGTGAATAAGGGGTGTGTTTGTTGGGGCGAGAACCAGGCAGAGCTCCGGGTCGTGACGGAGACGCCGGAAAACACGACTCCTTCAGCGGGGTGGGGGGGGGAGAGGCGGCCCTTCTGGCTCCTGCGGGTCCCTGGGGTGCTGCTTCCTGGGACCCTCGGGTTAATGGGACTGTCTACAATTAATGGCATCTCTATGGAAACGACGCATCACGACACGCAGAGAGGCACGCGGGACGCTGAGTATAAAACAGACGAGGAGGAGACGAGAGGAGACAGAAGGAACCTGAAGCTCCAGAGAGACACCGGACAACCGACTGACTGCTGCCCCGGAAAACACAGCGCCAAACCCGGATCAACCAGCTGAGACCTCCCCTGATTAGACGAGACTTCCACACCCTCACAGGTGAGACAGAAAATACTTGTTTTTAACGTGAATTGTTTGTTTGTTATGCCTGCTTATTATTTGACTACGGTTGTGGTATGTATATCTTGTATTTAGTTTACACTGAAAACTTGTATTACAGTAGCCCACTCTGAACTCAGTATAATTATAACAACAAATTCGAATTGAATCAGGCAGTAGTAGGTTGCTTTTGGTGTTTATAGCATGATAATCAATAAACACATTAATAACAAATACATAAAATACAATGCAAAGTATAGCTTACTGCAAAAGTAAAAAATCTCAAATATAGAATAGAGAAAAAAAGACAATATACAAAAGTACAATCACATATGTAAAATATATAATATAGTTTTGTGCAGGTTGTACAAAATAATAGGGGGATGTACACGAGTTCACAGTAAAGAGAATATGCATTGTGCTGGGATCCTTCATGTCGATTAAGAAATATCAAACTAATGTAAACACTGAAGTTAGTCACTGTAAATATTCAACAAAACATGATTCTGTTAACCTGTCAGTACAGTTATATTCTCTCTGACCTTTGACCTTTCTATGGAAGACAGGAAGCAGTCACTATATATTATTTGCTTTAAACAACATGACATCGATATCTTTGACAAACTGATGTGTTTTTAAAGTGTGTTTCTAACTATAAAATCTATCTCTGTGTTTCTCTCAGCATTGATCCAGATCAAAGCATCAAGATGAAACAAAGAACGACTTCATACAAGATCAGTCCCGGTGAGTTTACAACCAGAACACATCGTATTCGATTTTATATCAAAGTTAATTTATCCATTGTACCCTACTTAAACAAAAAAGATAAGACAGATGGAAATACGACCACAAACATTGACCTTAAATAAATATATTGTAAAAATAAGGAATTGATATTACAATGTCCACAGAGTATACCTGGAATGATGTCACATGAGAAAAGATGCGTAAACACGTAGGATTCATCTGGAAAACACATTAAAATCACACACTGAAACCTACTAATAATTGTAATCATCACAAAAAAGCAGAATTGATTGAACATTGTAGGTTTTTTTTTGTTATTGATCGTGCATCATGCAAGGGACAATATGATCGTACAAAAATGATAATGATCAAAATCTAAAAATGGTTCCTGTTCAGGACCTCGTGCCTCCAGCTGACCTCATCTCCCTCTCCTCTCTCCCCCTCAGACTCTCTCCCCCGTCAGGTGATGCACCAACAGTCGGGAGCGTTGGCGTCAGCCGAACGTTAACGGAGCGTTCAGCGACCTGCGGAGCCTCATCCCAACGCACCCCCCCCGACAGGAAGCTCAGCAAGAACGAGATCCTGCGCCTCGCCCTGCGCTACATCGGCTTCCTGGAGCAGGTGGTGACGGAGCAGGACGGCGTCACCGTGGCAACCAGGGGCCGCTCGGGCAGCGTGGATCAGGAGGAAGACGAGGAGGAGGAGGAGGAGGAAGAAGGGTCGTCTCCGAACTCCAGCTGTGGAGACGGTCTGATGGACGAGCAGGACTGTGGAGGACTTCTGCAGTTCCTCCAGCCATGGATGGAGTAATGAAGGGTCTTAATGGGCCGGGGGCTGAAAGCGTCTGGGGCCCCCCACTGCAAAATGACACTCAAAGAAACGTGTTATCGAGGAAGAGACTTGAAATCTCTACAAAGAACTGCAAAACAGACAGAATGACCACAAAGAGTACGAGTATGACTGAAATCTGCTGCAAAACCATTGAAAAATGCAAAGTGTCTGCAAATGGATGCAAAACAACTCAAAATGGATGCAGCAGAACTACAAGTGAATGCAAAATGAAAACTATTGCAAAACGACTACATAAAGAGGCAAAACGACTAACAAGAGACACAAAATGACTACAAATAGATACAAAATGTCTAAAGAGATGCTAAATGATTCAAACTGGATGCAGAATGTCTGAAAATGATCACAAAGAGACCCAAAAACTCAATTAACTCAAAATATACTATTTGTGATAATTTGAGTCTGTGTGTTGTGCTCCTATGTGGGAGAGGAGGCAGTGGGGGGAGCACTCTCGCCCATGGACCTGGAGAGGTGAACAAAGATGATGAAGTATTCATTAAAACAGTGCAGCAGTCCTTTGAAAACGCATATTGTTGTATCGGACTGAGAGTTCATGTGATATTCACATAGTGGAGTATTAATTCATTATTAGATTCATTATTAAAATGCTAGATTGTGTTCTGTTATAACGAGATGCTGTGATGTGTGTTTTTTTCTGTCAGAGAAGAAGAAGCAGAATAATCAGTAAACCAGATTGAGTTTCTTTTATTGTGAAGGAACTGTTGGTGCTTTTATTGTTTTTAAACACTTTTGTAAAATATTTTATTATGTGTGCTGTTTGTTGATTATTTTCATCTGTGATGCAAAATGTTCTGTGAGGTTACAGATCAATAAATATTTATAAAAAATGACACTTTCAGTGATTTATTTGAATATGTTATACGTGTTGATGTTTAATAATGCATTTATTTGTTTAGTTTGTTTAAAAAATACATTGAGGTAAATACCATGTTTACAATATAGCAGGGTTCAAAAACAAAATGCTGGACAGCAAGAAACAAGAGTAGAAACTTAGAGGTGTAAAGTAAGTACATTTACTCAAGTACTGTACTTGTGTTTACTTGAGTATATCATTTGTATACTTCTTTGTACTTCTACTCCCTACAAGTCAGAGGTAAATGGTGTACTTTTCCTCCACTACATGTATTTAATACCTTTAGTTACTTCACAGATGTGGATGAATGATGTGAAATATGACCAAGTGTTAAATCAGACTGTAGTTCCACCTGGAGTAAATTCACAAGCTACCCTGCAGTATACAAAGTCATTCAAACTAGCTGCACCTTTACCAGCTTTGAGAACACTTTCATGATCAATCATTATAAAACATATCATATATATTATTCTGAAATGGAGCAATCTGCACAATGACTACTTTTACTGTCACTACTCTAAGGCAAGGCAAGGCAAGGCAAGGCAAGTTTATTTATATAGCACCTTTCAACACAAGGCAATTCAAAGTGCTTTACAAAAATGGAAGACATTCGGAAAATGGCATTTAAAATCAGTCATTAAAAAGAAAAGATAATAAAATAAACATTAAAAGAAAAAATACATGGATAAAAGTTACAGTGCAGTTTAAGATATGAATAGTTCAATTAAAAGCGGCGACAAAAAGAAAAGTCTTCAGCTTGGATTTAAAAGTAGTAAGAGTTGTAGTGGACCTGCAGGTTTCTGGGAGTTTGTTCCAGATATTTGGAGCATAATAACTGAACGCTGCTTTACCATGTTTAGTTCTGACTCTGGGGACAGAAAGCTGACCAGTCCCTGAAGACCTGAGAGATCTGGATGGTTCATAATTTAGCAGTAGGTCAGAAATGTATTTAGGGCCTAAAACCATTCAGTGCTTTATAAACCAGCAGCAGTATTTTGAAATCTATTCTTTGACACACAGGAAGCCAGTGTAAGGACTTCAGAACAGGAGTGATGTGATCCACTTTCTTAGTGTTAGTGAGGACTCGAGCAGCGGCGTTCTGAATTAGCTGAATCTTTCTAATAGATTTTTTAGTGAGACCTGTAAAGACACCATTGCACCATTTAACTATATTTTGATGATAATACTTTTCTACTTTTACTTGAGGAACATTTTGAATGCAGGACTTTTACTGTAACAGAGTATTCCTACACTATGGTACTTCTACTTTTACTTAAGTACAAGCTCTAAGTACTCCTTCCACCTCTGGGTTAGTGTTAAATATTTGAAAATGCTGTTTTAAGCCTCTGAAAAATAGAGATGTTCTGTTTTTCCATGTTTGTATCAAATGAAATGAGATATTTTGGATTTTGGACTGACATCAAAATATTTCAAGACGTTGCTTTTATAGACTACCCCATTAATCAAGAAACTAATCATCCTATTCATTGAGGGTTATTTTTCCCACAGTTCAGTCTGCCAGGAGGGGGCGGGGCCTGTCGCTGTAACAAGCCAATGATGAGTGGGCGTGGAGCCGACGACTGATAAACATCTGAGCCAATCAGACAGTAACAGGTCCCAGAGGAGAGAGGGGGGCGTGTTTCAATTAGGTGTGTGTGTGTGTGTGGGTGTGTGTGTGTGTGTGTGTGTGTGTGTGTGTGTGTGTGTGTGTGTGTGTGTGGTGTGTGTGTGTGTGTGTGTGTGTGTGACGATGCTTCAGTCTGAGTTCCCACCTCTGTCCTCTTTCTACAGCGTTTCATTGTCTCCCTTTATCTGATCTGTTGTGTCAGCAGAGGTGAAAAGGTAAAAAAACACATGTCACTTGATTATTTTCAATTTATTCTACCTTATACTTCCACTCTCTACATCTCAGAGGTAATTACGGTCGATTTTATTACCACAGATGAGGTTATTACAGTGGCCGACAGGTGCAAACACAACGGCCTAAAATACTTCCTTAGAGAAACATGTGCTTGCAGCCCCCGAAAAACTAAAAAAACACGAATCCAGGGGACACTAAAAAGTGACGCACACAGCACTTGTTTGTCGACACTTTTGTCAGTGTATTTGAAATGACTAGGTTAGCTACATCAGCTAGCTAGCTTGCAGCAGATCTGCAATATTATCTGAAGGAAGTGATCACATTAAAATAAGCTTTAAACCTACATTTTATCTATACTCTCCAACAACAGAGACATTTGGCCAAACTTTATAATCCCAGAACGCCAACAAGCGCTCCGTTCCCAGCTGTGTGCGTCACTTTTTAGTGTCCCCGCTTACGTTGTGTTTTGAGCTTCTTTTAGCATTTCATTTATTTGCACATTTAATTTGCATGTTTCGTCAGGTTGGTGAATGTTTTCTGAATGCTGCACACGTGTTGTCAAGTCGGGGAAGATGTTTCTTCATTTGCATGTCTTTTGGCACATTTGTTTTTTATATTTGCATTGTTTCTGAAGCTGCATTGCTCCTGATGGAAATGTTTGGTTCGTTGTAGCGTGTTGCACCTGTTGGCGACCGTACCAGGTGGTCTCTTATAAAGTGTCACTAACACTCCCATTTTTTAAATTGGCTATCATTTTCATCGCTACACTTCTGTAAAGCTTCATGACTGTCTTGCATGATTGTAATGTTATCGAGGTGACACAATCTGTGCACAGACATAGATAAAAACACCTGGTGGAGTACTCAAAAAAGTACCTCAAAGGTACCCACTACAGTAGATGTTTCCAGGAGATTTAGGGTTACACTGATTGAATATTTTGCTGATACAAACTTTTACCTAACTAAGGATTTAAAAGAAACAGGAAAACTATTTTCTATGTGTGCTTTTAGTAAATGTACAGGCCCTGAATACTTCTCTTCTCTGTCTGTTGTCACTTAGCAGAAAAGATGCTCCGATCAGATAAACAGACACAATAAAACACTGCAGAACTAGACAGAGGTGGGAACTGAGACTGAAGCATCATCTCACACACACACACCACACACACACACACACACACACACACACACACCACACACACACACACACACACACACACACACACACACACACACACACACACACTAATTGAAACACGCCCCCCTCTCTCCTCTGGGACCTGTTACTGTCTGATTGGCTCAGATGTTTATCAGTCGTCGGCTCCACGCCCACTCATCATTGGCTTGTTACAGTGACAGGCCCCGCCCCCTTCTGGCAGACTGAACTGTGGGAAAACATCACCTGCTGACTCTCACAGGAGGATCAATAAACAATCTTAATAATACATAATAAATTAAGTGTGTTTTAACACCTGTAGGCTTATATTTAACCTGCACTTTTGTACAATGTGTAGGTGCTTGTACTTCACTGGAGTATTTGAACGCTCTGCTAATTCTCCTCGATTTAAATCTCAGGGGAAATTATTACTTTTTACGTCACTACATTAATTCTGACAGGTTTAATTTGATTAACAAACATGATATACATATGGGGTGGCTGTGGCTCAGTGTGCTGGACTTCGGATCTGGGGATAGCAAGTTTGAGTCCCACTGCAGTCAGCATGTCGTTGTGTCCCTGGGCAAGACACTTCACCCCAAATTGCTCCTGTGGGGATTGGCCACAGTACTGAATGTATGTAAGTCACTTTGGATAAAAGCGTCTAAGAAATGACATGTAATGTAACATATGATTACAGATTTGACTACCCCCAGTATCAAGTAACATACATATGAAACATTGCATCAATTATTTTAAATCAATTAATACAACAACAAATTCTACATGCTTTTAAATGTGGTACTTCAAGTGTCTCTTGATTCTTATACTATTTATACTTATTCTTATACTACCTCATTACCAGTAATGTGCCCCTGAAGCAACATGCCGTTTTGAAGCATTTTACAGTGAAATAGCGCCATCTGTTGGTCAAATCTGCTAGTGCAAAAATAAATAATGAATATTTGAGTTATAGCATAATTACTGACTGGTTATGACCCCCCAAAAGATTAAAACAATAACAAAACAAATATTTGGAAGTATTTAAAGCCTCAGTTTTTTTACATGATAAAAATCTCTGTCCATAAAATATTATATATTATTTAAATACTGTAGCTTCAGTCCTTATCCCATTTCAAACATACAAGCACTAAAAGTACAATTTAAATAAAGACAATTCTCTATTTTTAACAGAAGTAACAAGGCTTGACTTGCTAATCATAAAAGAATACAGTTTATTATTCAAGTCTTTCTCATTTCATGAATACCCTCAACTCAACGTAAATCAAGACAAAGACAACATGTTAGAAACTTTTCAGGTTTATTAATCCTCATAAGACATTCAACCCGTCCCTCAAACCCCCCCCCCCCCTCCCCAAATTAGATAAAAGCTTCTAAAAGTCGAGTCGTTGCTTCGTCAAGCTGCGTTCAGAAAGAAACAAACACAAACAATCCTGACACGTTTTTTCTGCCCTCTTTGACAAAATATAGAGATAAAACCTCCTCTCCTTCTTCTTATATACAGTATATGGTTCTTACTCCACTTCATCCTCAATATTTAACAATACGTGGTAAAATAATATTCACAAAGTGTACCGTCATGTCGGTCGAGGCTCTGTTATCGTGATGCTGCGTGTTTTAAAGCTCTACACAGTGTAGTTTGTATGTTTCGCAGCTTTCGGCTGCATCGCTGTGTCTTGGCTTATCTTGTTCAAACGTAAAAACGAAACCGAATGACCCCCTCTTTTATCCTCTATTTATTCTTCTTTTTAAGTGAAATTTAAATGTTTTTTGTTCAAGCGTTAGCATCTAGAAAGATGGGAGGGGGGAGGGGGAACACACACTTTTCCCTCATGGCAAATACTTTTTGAGACATTTTGACAATAAACGGTCCTTACAAGCTCGTCGGTTTATTATAAAGTTAAAACTATGACATTATAAAACAACAGCTCCTCAATAATTTTGACCTTTATGAATGTTATATTAACCTGAAGGTAGGGTAGGTAAGTTTGAGAAACCGGCTCCAGTTATTTTAGCCGGGCCGTCTAAAATGATTGGTCGTGCTTTTTACAGTACTACGGCTTCCACAGATGACATTTTTTTATGTATTTTTTGTCAAAGCACTTAAGATATTCATTGCTATCGGGATGTTAAGAGCATTCCATGGAATATAACAAAAAGTGTATCTCGAGCCGGTTTCTCAAACTTACCTACCCCACCTTTAAAGATGTTGTTGATTTAACATTATAATCGTTTTGGAGGCTGTAGTGTATGGGTGCTGTTGACTGACGTAGGGCGTGGGCTACATAACAACAATGACTGTCAGTATAATGTTAATTAACTGTTTAAGGTTCAAGGCTTTTATTGGTCATACGTGCATAGCTACAGTGTAGTTATGACGATAAAAATCTTAGGACTAGAGGATAGAGGAGAGTACATTTACGAGAAAAGGTTGAATATTCTCTAAATTTGTCTGTATATATTTCACATTTCGTTTTTGTTTTGGGTGTGTTTTATTATAAATATACATATTTTAAAAGTCTAAAGCTTAGATTGTATTCCATTACAGCTGCCCCTTGCACAGACACTAACAGTGGATCAGTTCAGTTCTGAAGTCTTTACACTGGTTCCTCAATAACACTAAGAAAGTGGATCAGTCCTGTTCTGAAGTCTTTACACTGGTTCCTCAATAACACTAAGAAAGTGGATCAGTCCAGTTCTGAAGTCTTTACACTGGTTCCTCACTAACACTAAGAAAGTGGATCAGTCTGTTCTGAAGTCTTTACACTGGTTCCTCAATAACACTAAGAAAGTGGATCAGTCAGGTCTGAAGTCTTTACACTGGTTCCTCACTAACACTAAGAAAGTGGATCAGTCCAGTTCTGAAGTTCTTTTACACTGGTTCCTCACTAACACTAAGAAAGTGGATCAGTCCAGTTCTGAAGTCTTTACACTGGTTCCTCACTAACACTAAGAAAGTGGATCAGTCCAATTCTGAAGTCTTTACACACTGGTTCCTCACTAACACTAAGAAAGTGGATCAGTCCAGTTCTGAAGTCTTTACGCTGGTTCCTCAATAACACTAAGAAAGTGATCAGTCCAGTTCTGAAGTCTTTACACTGGTTCCTCACTAACACTAAGAAAGTGTATCAGTCCTGTTCTGAAGTCTTTACACTGGTTCCTCACTAACACTAAGAAAGTGGATCAGTCCAGTTCTGAAGTCTTTACACCTGGTTCCTCACTAACACTAAGAAAGTGGATCATCACTCCAGTTCTGAAGTCTTTACACTGGTTCCTCACTAACACTAAGAAAGTGGATCAGTCCAGTTCTGAAGTCTTTACACTGGTTCCTCACTAACACTAAGAAAGTGGATCAGTCCAGTTCTGAAGTCTTTACACTGGTTCCTCACTAACACTAAGAAAGTGGATCACTCCAGTTCTGAAGTCTTTACACTGGTTCCTCACTAACACTAAGAAAGTGGATCAGTCCAGTTCTGAAGTCTTTACACTGGTTCCTCACTAACAATAAGAAAGTGGATCAGTCCAGTTCTGAAGTCTTTACACTGGTTCCTCAATAACACTAAGAAAGTGGATCAGTCCAGTTCTGAAGTCTTTACACTGGTTCCTCACTAACACTAAGAAAGTGTATCAGTCCTGTTCTGAAGTCTTTACACTGGTTCCTCACTAACACTAAGAAAGTGGATCAGTCCAGTTCTGAAGTCTTTACACTGGTTCCTCACTAACACTAAGAAAGTGTATCAGTCCTGTTCTGAAGTCTTTACACTGGTTCCTCAATAACACTAAGAAAGTGGATCAGTCCAGTTCTGAAGTCTTTACACTGGTTCCTCACTAACACTAAGAAAGTGGATCAGTCCAGTTCTGAAGTCTTTACACTGGTTCCTCACTATCACTAAGAAAGTGGATCAGTCCTGTTCTGAAGTCTTTACACTGGTTCCTCACTAACAAAGTGGATCAGTCCTGTTCTGAAGTCTTTACACTGGCTTCCTGTGTGTCAAATAATAGACTTCAAAATACTGCTGCTGGTTTATAAAGCACTGAATGGTTTAGGCCCAAAATACATTTCTGATCTACTGCTAAATGATGAACCATCCAGAACTCTCAGGTCTTCAGGGACTGGTCAGCTTTCTGTCCCCAGAGTCAGAACTACACATGGAGACGTTCAGTTGTTTTGCTCCAAATATCTGGAACAAACTCCCAGAAACCTGCAGGTCCACTAAACTCTGACTACTTTTAAATCCAGGCTGAAGACTTTTCTTTTTGCCGCTGCTTCTAATTGAACTATTCACATCTTAAACTGGACTATAACTTTATTCATGTATTAAGAACTATTAATGTTTATTTTATTATCTTTGCTTTTAAATGACTGTTTTTAAATACCATTTTCTTAATGTCTTTCATTTTTGTAAAGCACTTTGAATTGCCTTGTGTTGAAAGGTGCTATAAAAATAAACTTGCCTTGCCTTGCCTAACCCTGTTGCTGTTTGAACTACTGAATTTCCCCACGGGGTTAATAAAGGTCCATCTTATCTTATCTTCTAACCACTGAGCTCTGCTTTTAGTATCGGTTTGGTTCGGGCCTCACACAGTGTAGTTTGTATGTTTCGCAGCTTTCGGCTGCATCGCTGTGTCTTGGCTTATCTTGTTAAAACGTAAACACGAAACCGAATGACTCCCTCTTTTATCCTCTATTTATTCTTTTTTAAGTGAAATTTAAATGTTTTTTGTTCAAGCGTTAGCATCTAGAAAGATGGGAGGGGGGAGGGGGAACACAACTTTTCCCTCATGGCAAATACTTTTTGAGACATTTTGACAATAAACGGGCCATATAAGCTCGTCAGGGTTTATTATAAAGTTAAAACTATGACATTATAAAACAACAGCTCCTCAATATTTGTGACCTTTATGAATGTTATATTAACCTGAAGGTAGGGTAGGTAAGTTTGAGAACCGGCTTCACAGATGACATTTTTAATGGATTTTTGTCAAAAAGCACTTAAGATATTCATTGCTATCGGGATGTTAAGAGCATTCCATGGAATGTAACAAAAAGTGTATCTCGAGCCGGTATCTCAAACTTACCTACCCCACCTTTAAAGATGTGTTGATTTAACATTATAATCGTTTTGGAGGCTGGAGTGTATGGTGCTGTTGACTGACGTAGGGCGTGGGCTACATAACAAACAACGACTGTCAGTATAATGTAATTAACTGTTTAAGGTTCAAGGCTTTTATTGGTCATACGTGCATTGCTAGTGTAGTTATGATGATACAAATCTTAGGACTAGAGGATAGAGAGAGTACATTTACGAGAAAAGGTTGAATATTCTCTAAATTTGTATGTATATATTTCACATTTCGTTTTTGTTTTGGGTGTGTTTTATTATAAATATACATTTTAAAAGTCTAAAGCTTAGATGTTTTCCATTACAGCTGCCCTTGCACAGACACTAAAAAGTGGATCAGTCCAGTTCTGAAGTCTTTACACTGGTTCCTCACTAACACTAAGAAAGTGGATCAGTCCCCTGATTTCTGAAGGTCTGTTTTTACACTGGTTCCTCACTGACACTAAACGAAAGTGGATCAGGTCCTGTTCTGAAGTCTTTTACACTGGTTTCCTCACTGGACACTAAGAAAGTGGGAATCAGTCCCTAGTTCTGAAAGTCTTTACACTGGTTCCCTTACCTGGTTCCTCACTAACACTAAGAAAGTGGATCAGTCCAGTACACTGGTTCCTCACTAACTAAGAAAGTGGACATTCCTGTTCTGAAAGTCTGACACTGGTTCCTCACTACCACTAAGAAGAAGTGGATCAGTCCTGTTCTGAAGTCTTTACACTGGTTCCCTCCACTAACACTAAGGAAAAGTGGATCAGTCCAGATTCTGAAAGTCTTTACACCGGGTTCCTCACTAAAACACTAAGAAAGTGGATCAGTCCAGTTCTGAAGTCTTTACACTGGTTCCTCACTAACACTAAGAAAGTGTATCAGTCCTGTTCTGAAGTCTTTACACTGGTTCCTCACTAACACTAAGAAGTGGATCAGTCAGTTCTGAAGTCTTTACACTGGTTCCTCAACTAACAATAAGAAAGTGGATCAGTCCAGTTCTGAAGTCTTTACACTGGTTCCTCACTAACACCTAAGAAAAGTGGATCAGTCCAGTTCTTGAAGTCTTTACACTGGTTCCTCACTAACACTAAGAAAGTGGATCAGTCCAGTTCTGAAGTCTTTACACTGGTTCCTCACTAACAATAAGAAAGTGGATCAGTCCAGTTCTGAAGTCTTTACACTGGTTCCTCACTAACACTAGAAAGTGGATCAGTCCAGTTCTGAAGTCTTTACACTGGTTCCTCACTAACAATAAGAAAGTGGATCAGTCCAGTTCTGAAGTCTTACACTGGTTCCTCACTATCACTAAGAAAGTGGATCAGTCCAGTTCTGAAGTCTTTACACCTGGTTCCTCACTAACACTAAGAAAGTGGATCAGTCTGTTCTGAAGTATTTACACTGGCTTCCTGTGTGTCAAAGAATAGACTTCAAAATACTGCTGCTGGTTTATAAAGCACTGAATGGTTTAGGCCCAAAATACATTTATGATCTACTGCTAAATGATGAACCATCCAGAACTCTCAGGTCTTCAGGGACTGGTCAGCTTTCTGTCCCCAGAGTCAGAACTACACATGGAGACGTTCAGTTGTTATGCTCCAATATATGGAACAAACTCCCAGAAACCTGCAGGGTCCACTACAACTCTGACTACATTGAAATCCAGGCTGAAGACTTTTCTTTTTGCCGCTGCTTCTAATTGAACTATTCACATCTTAAACTGGACTGTAACTTTTATTCATGTATTTTGTCTTTTAATGTTTATTTTATTATCTTGCTTTTAAATGACTGTTTTTTAAATACCATTTTCTTAATGTCTTTCATTTTTTGTAAAGCACTTTGAATTGCCTTGTGTTGAAAGGTGCTATAAAAATAAACTTGCCTGCCTTACCTAACCCTGTTGCTGTTTGAACTACTGAATTTCCCCACGGGGTTAATAAAGGTCCATCTATCTTATCTTCTAACCGCTGAGCTCTGCTTTCAGTATCGGTTTGGTTCGGGCCTCGCCTCTGACATCTGACCAAGCTTACGTTTAAAGTTAAGAGCACTGTCTTTCAGTAAAATAATATTCACAAAGTGTCATGTCGGTCGAGGCTCTGTTATCGTGATGCTGCATATTTTAAAGCTCTACACAGTGTAGTTTGTATGTTTCGCAGCTTTCGCTGCTGATCGCTGTGTCTTGGCTTATCTTGTTAAAACGTAAAACGAAACCGAATGACCCCCTCTTTTATCCTCTATTTCTTCTTCTTTTTAAGTGAAATTTAAATGGTTTTGTTCAAACATTAGCATCTAGAAAGGGGGGAGGGGGGAACACACACTTTTCCCTCATGGCAAATACTTTTGAGACATTTTGACAATAAACGGTCCATACAAGCTCGTCGGTTTATTATAAAGTTGAAACTATGACATTATAAAACGACAGCTCCTCAATAATTGTGACCTTTATGAATGTTATATTAACCTTAAGGTAGGGTAGGTAAGTTTGAGAACCGGCTCCAGTTATTTTAGCCAGGCCGGCTAAAATGATTGGTCGTGCTTTTTACAGTACTACAGCTTCCACAGATGACATTTTTTAATGGATTTTTTGTTCAAAGCACTTAAGATATTCATTGCTATCGGGATGTTAAGAGCATTCCATGGAATGTAACAAAAAGTGTATCTCAAAGCCGGTTTCTCAAACTTACCTACCCCACCTTTAAAGATGTTGTTGATTTAACATTTATAATCGTTTTGGAGGCTGTAGTGTATGGTGCTGTTGACTGACGTAGGGCGTGGGCTACATAACAACAACGACTGTCAGTATAAAGTAATTAACTGTTCAAGGTTCAAGGCTTTTATTGGTCATACGTGCATAGCTACAGTGTAGTTATGATGATACAAATCTTAGGACTAGAGGATAGAGGAGAGTACATTTACGAGAAAAGGTGAATATTCTCTAAATTTGTATGTATATATTTCACATTTCGTTTTTGTTTTGGGTGTGTTTTATTATAAATATACATATTTTAAAAGTCTAAAGCTTAGATGTATTCCATTACAGCTGCCCTTGCACAGACACTAAAAAGTGGATCAGTCCAGTTCTGAAGTCTTTACACTGGTTCCTCACTAACACTAAGAAAGTGGATCAGTCCAGTTCTGAAGTCTTTACACTGGTTCCCTCACTACACTAAGAAAGTGGATCAGTCCAGTTCTGAAGTCTTTACACTGGTTCCTCACTAACACTAAGAAAGTGGATCAGTCCAGTTCTGAAGTCTTTACACTGGTTCCTCACTAAACACTAAGAAAGTGGATCAGTCCAGTTCTGAAGTCTTTACACTGGTTCCTCACTAACACTAAGAAAGTGGATCAGTCCTGTTCTGAAGTCTTTACACTGGTTCCCTCACTAACACTAAGAAAGTGGTTCAATCCAGTTCTGAAGTCTTTACACTGGTTCCTCAATAACACTAAGAAAGTGGATCAGTCCTGTTCTGAAAGTATTTACAACTGGTTCCTCACTAACACTAAAAAAGTGTATCAGTCCTGTTCTGAAGTCTTTACACTGGTTCCTCACTAACACTAAGAAAGTTGATCAGTCCAGTTCTGAAGTCTTTACACTGGTTCCTCAATAACACTAAGAAAGTGGATCAGTCCAGTTCTGAAGTCTTTACACTGGTTCCTCACTAACACTAAGAAAGTGGATCAGTCCAGTTCTGAAGTCTTTACACTGGTTCCTCTCTAACACTAAGAAAGTGGATCAGTCCAGTTCTGAAGTCCTTTACAACTGGTTCCTCAATAACACTAAGAAAGTGGATCAGTCCAGTTTCTGAAGTCTTACACTGGTTCCTCATAAACACTAAGAAAGTGGAATCAGTCCAGTTCTGAAGTCTTTACACTGGTTCCTCACTAACACTAAGAAAGTGGATCAGTCCAGTTCTGAAGTCTTACACTGGTTCCTCACTAACACTAAGAAAGTGGATCAGTCCAGTTCTGAAGTCTTTACACTGGTTCCTCACTAACACTAAGAAGTGGATCAGTCCAGTTCTGAAGTCTTTACACTGGTTCCTCACTAACACTAAGAAAGTGTATCAGTCCTGTTCTGAAGTCTTTACACTGGTTCCTCACTAACACTAAGAAAGTGGATCAGTCCAGTTTCTGAAGTCTTTACACTGGTTCCCTCACTAACACTAAGAAAGTGTATCAGTCCAGTTCTGAAGTCTTTACACTGGTTGCTCACTAACACTAAGAAAGTGGATCAATCCAGTTCTGAAGTCTTTACACTGGTTCCTCACTAACACTAAGAAAGTGGATCAGTCCAGTTCTGAAGTCTTTACACTGGTTCCTCACTAACACTAAGAAAGTGGATCAGTCCAGTTCTGAAGTCTTTACACTGGTTCCTCACTAACACTAAGAAAGTGGATCAGTCCAGTTCTGAAGTCTTTACAACTGGTTCCTCACTAACACTAAGAAAGTGGATCAGTCCAGTTCTGAAGTCTTTACACTGGTTCATCACTAACACTAAGAAAGTGGATCAGTCCAGTTCTGAAGTATTTACACTGGTTCCTCACTAACCACTAAGAAAGTGGATCAGTCCAGTCCTGAAGTCTTTACACTGGTTCCTCAATAATACTAAGAATGTGGATCAGTCCTGTTCTGAAGTATTTACACTGGTTCCTCACTAACACTAAAAAAGTGTATCAGTCCTGTTCTGAAGTCTTTACACTGGTTCCTCAATAACACTAAGAAAGTGGATCAGTCCAGTTCTGAAGTCTTTACACTGGTTCCTCACTAACACTAAGAACGTGGATCAGTCCAGTTCTGAAGTCTTTACACTGGTTCCTCACTATCACTAAGAAAGTGGATCAGTCCAGTTCTGAAGTCTTTACACTGGTTCCTCACTAACACTAAGAAAGTGGATCAGTCCAGTTCTGAAGTCTTTATACTGGTTCCTCACTAACACTAAGAAAGTGGATCAGTCCAGTTCTGAAGTCTTTACACTGGTTCCTCACTAACACTAAGAAAGTGGATCAGTCCAGTTCTGAAGTCTTTACACTGGTTCCTCAATAACACTAAGAAAGTGGATCAGTCCTGTTCTGAAGTATTTACACTGGTTCCTCACTAACACTAAAAAAGTGTATCAGTCCTGTTCTGAAGTCTTTACACTGGTTCCTCAATAACACTAAGAAAGTGGATTAGTCCAGTTCTGAAGTCTTTACACTGGTTCCTCACTAACACTAAGAAAGTGTATCAGTCCAGTTCTGAAGTCTTTACACTGGTTCCTCACTAACACTAAGAAAGTGGATCAGTCCAGTTCTGAAGTCCTTACACTGGTTCCTCACTAACACTAAGAAAGTGGATCAGTCCAGTTCTGAAGTCTTTACACTGGTTCCTCACTAACACTAAGAAAGTGGATCAGTCCAGTTCTGAAGTCTTTACATGGTTCCTCACTAACACTAAGAAAGTGTATCAGTCCAGTCTGAAGTCTTTACACTGGTTCCTCAATAACACTAAGAAAGTGGATCAGTCCTGTTCTGAAGTCTTTACACTGGTTCCTCACTATCACTAAGAAAGTGGATCAGTCCAGTTCTGAAGTCTTTACACTGGTTCCTCACTATCACTAAGAAAGTGTATCAGTCCTGTTCTGAAGTCTTTACACTGGTTCCTCACTATCACTAAGAAAGTGGATCAGTCCAGTTCTGAAGTCTTTACACTGGTTCCTCACTAACACTAAGAAAGTGTATCAGTCCTGTTCTGAAGTCTTTACACTGGTTCCTCACTAACACTAAGAAAGTGGATTAGTCCAGTTCTGAAGTCTTTACACTGGTTCCTCACTAACACTAAGAAAGTGTATCAGTCCAGTTCTGAAGTCTTACACTGGTTCCTCACTAACACTAAGCAAGTGGATCAGTCCAGTTCTGAAGTCTTTACACTGGTTCCTCACTAACACTAAGAAAGTGGATCAGTCCAGTTCTGAAGTCTTTACACTGGTTCCTCACTAACACTAAGAAAGTGGATCAGTCCAGTTCTGAAGTCTTTACACTGGTTCCTCACTAACACTAAGAAAGTGTATCAGTCCTGTTCTGAAGTCTTTACACTGGTTCCTCACTATCACTAAGAAAGTGGATCAGTCCAGTTCTGAAGTCTTTACACTGGTTCCTCACTATCACTAAGAAAGTGTATCAGTCCTGTTCTGAAGTCTTTACACTGGTTCCTCACTATCACTAAGAAAGTGGATCAGTCCTGTTCTGAAGTCTTACACTGGTTCCTCACTATCACTAAGAAGTGGATCAGTCCTGTTCTGAAGTCTTTACACTGGTTTCCTCACTATCACTAAGAAAGTGGATCAGTCCAGTTCTGAAGTCTTTACACTGGTTCCTCACTATCACTAAGAAAGTGGATCAGTCCAGTCCTGAAGTCTTTACACTGGTTCCTCACTAACACTAAGAAAGTGGATCAGTCCTGTTCTGAAGTCTTTACACTGGCTTCCTGTGTGTCAAATAATAGATTTCAAAATACTGCTGCTGGTTTTATAAAGCACTGAATGGTTAGGCCCAAAATACATTTCTGATCTACTGCTAAATGATGAACCATCCAGAACTCTCAGGTCTTCAGGGACTGGTCAGCTTTCTGTCCCCAGAGTCAGAACTACACATGGAGACGTTCAGTTGTTATGCTCCAAATATCTGGAACAAACTCCCAGAAAACCTGCAGGTCCACTACAACTCTGACTACTTTTAAATCCAGGCTGAAGACTTTTCTTTTTGCCGCTGCTTCTAATTGAACTATTCATATCTTAAACTGCACTGTAACCTTTATTCATGTATTTTGTCTTTTAATGTTTATTTTATTATCTTTGCTTTTAATGACTGTTTTAAATACCATTTTCTTAATGTCTTTCATTTTTGTAAAGCACTTTGAATTGCCTTGTGTTGAAAGGTGCTATAAAAATAAACTTGCCTTGCCTTACCTAACCCTGTTGCTGTTTGAACTACTGAATTTCCCCACGGGGTTAATAAGTTCCATCTTATCTTATCTTCTAACCGCTGAGCTCTGCTTTTAGTATCGGTTTGGTTCGGGTCTCGCCTCTCCTACACTCGCCTCTGACATCTGACCAAGCTTACGTTTAAAGGTAAGAGAACTGTCTTTCAGTAAAATAATATTCACAAAGTGTACTGTCATGTCGGTCGAGGCTCTGTTATCGTGATGCTGCGTGTTTTAAAGCTCTACACAGTGTAGTTTGTATGTTTCGCAGCTTTCGGCTGCATCGCTGTGTCTTGTCTTAAAACGTAAAAACGTAAAAACGAAACCGAATGACCCCCTCTTTTATCCTCTATTTATTCTTCTTTTTAAGTGAAATTTAAATGGTTTTTGTTCAAAAGCGTTAGCATCTAGAAAGATGGGAGGGGGGAGGGGGGAACACACACTTTTCCCTCATGGCAAATACTTTTTGAGACATTTTGACAATAACGGTCCATATAAGCTCGTCGGTTTATTATAAAGTTAAAACTATGACATTATAAAACAATAGTTCCTCAATAATTTTGACCTTTATGAATTGTTTGTTTGTTTGTAGCCTTTATTTAACCAGGTTAAAAATCCCATTGAGATCAACGATCTCTTTTTCAAGGGAGACCTGCAGTACATTGGTTACACATAAAAACAACAGAAAACAAAAAGGACATCACAACATAATTACAGGGGTATAAATTAGCAACCTATTCACAATGACAGGTATCCAATAACATTTCATCCAGCCGCGCTTTAAAATGATGCAAGGGAATCAAAATGCTCAGTTTCAATATTTTTTGCATGGTGTTCCAAGCTAGAGGAGCAGCGCACATAAAAGCTTTAGTACCTAAAACAGTCCTAGCACTTGGCACATGTAATAAAAACACATCCTGGGATCTCAGGCAATAGCTACTTGCCACTCTCTGTGAGATCAAAGAGCATATACTGTATAAGTTGGGAGTTTACCCAACATAGCTTTATAGATGAATATGTACCAATGACTGAGCCTCCGTACAGTAAGTGAAGGCAGACCTGCCTTGGCATACAGGGTACAGTGATGAGTAAGTGCTTTACAGTTAGTAACAAATCTCAGAGCACTGTGATTGGCGGCATCTAACCTTTCCAGGCAATGGGCAGGTGCATTCATATAGATCAAATCACCATAGTCTAGCACAGGTAAAAAGGTCACAGTGACTAGCCTTTTCCTGGCTTCAAAAGAGAAACAGGACTTGTTTCTGAAAAAGAAACCTAGTCTAACCCTCAGCTTTTTAAGCAGATTAATGACCTGAAGTTTAAAAGTAAGACAATCATCAAGCCAGATACCAAGGTATTTATAACAGGTAACCACTTCGAGTACTTGTCCTTGCATAGTAACAATATCCAAAGCAGTCTCTGGAGTCTTTTTAGCTTTAGAAAAGAGCATTACCTTGGTTTTCCTCAACATTTAAAAGAAGCTTAAGCTCAGCGAGTCTGAATAACAGCCTGTAATTTAACAACCCGCCTCCTTAATCGAGGGACCTGCACAGTATGAATGTTACCTGCATGAATGTTATATTAACCTTAAGGTAGGGTAGGTAAGTTTGAGAAACCGGGTCCAGTTATTTTAGCTGGGCCGGCTAAAATGATTGGTCGTGCTTTTTACAGTATTACGGCTTCCACAGATGACATTTTTTTATGGATTTTTTGTCAAAGCACTTCAGATATTCATTGCTTATCGGGATGTTAAGAGCATTCCATGGAATATAACAAAAGTGTATCTCGAGCCGGTTTCTCAAACTTACCTACCCCACCTTTAAAGATGTGTTGATTTAACATTATAATCGTTTTGGAGGCTGTAGTGTATGGTGCTGGTTGACTGACGTAGGGCGTGG
>NW_022987792.1:2155719-2178219 GCF_902827165.1 Trematomus bernacchii | reverse complement strand
AGTAGGGAGACCAGGGACAGTTGCAACACTTTTTGGGCTTTTCCCCAATAAGTAAAAAAACATTTACAATAGGATAGCCATTTTTGCTATATTATACATGATCAATATGTCAGCTACTGAAACAATGTATTTAAGATGTTTTTATGAAATAAGTACAGGTTGGAAAATGTATTTTAAAAAAAAAACTCAACTGTTACAACTGTCCTTGTGTACAGGGACAGTTGTAGCACATGCCAGGCACGGTTGTAACATGTTAATAACGGTTACCTTTTTTCACACTACATGACAACAAATAGGGAAAGCTGTCAAATTTTAAGGCAACAAGATTTGAATGGGGTTTCACACATCCTCCAACAAACAATGAACAATGAACAGGATAACAGATAACACAGCATCATCCTCTGTGAAGGATTAAACTGTTCTCTGAGAGGTGCTTCTACCTTAATTATGTAGACCTACCTCCTTTGAGCTGAGACCATAGTATAAATCAGCTGCCTCCATCAGATAGTCTCTCAAAAGCATCTCCTGCTCTGTTGAGAACACCTTCTTTGGTGTCCAGTAGCCTACTCTTGGGGGTGTTTGTGATCCCTGGCTCTCCAACCTCAGCCTCTTTGTATGGAACCGGTACAGGGTGACATGGCATATATCATGGGACTTTGCCACTTCCCTGAATGATTTGCCCTTCTCAACTTCATTTGAGGCCCTTTGCAGCAGAGCAAGTGGCACTCCCCTGTCTGTCTTCCTCTTTCTGACATTTGGCATACTGTAAACACACACACACACACTTTAGGCCTACTGTACAGTATTTTATTCTGTTTATTTTTACAGGGACAATGCACACCAATCAACAATACAACTGTATGCTTGAATGAACAATTGATCATT
Source organism: Trematomus bernacchii (assembly GCF_902827165.1). Classification (NCBI taxonomy): domain Eukaryota; kingdom Metazoa; phylum Chordata; class Actinopteri; order Perciformes; family Nototheniidae; genus Trematomus; species Trematomus bernacchii. Next base: position 2,177,334 of record NW_022987792.1, on the reverse strand, counting down.
CACAATCAGCCACAACGAACGCCGCATCTGGCCGTGAAGTCTCGGTTTTATCAATAAACCCAAACAGCTGATCGAGTGCCGTGTTGTTGTCGGCGAGTGGCTGCGGCGGGATATACACTGCTGTTATCACAACAGATGTGAATTCCCTCGGCAGATGGAAGGCCCGACATGAGATCATGAGGTGCTCTAGCTGTGCGGAACAGTCCGATGAAATAATCTTCACATCTGAGCACCAGTTGTTGTTAGTCATTACACACACACCGCCTCCCTTACATTTCCCCGAGTTAGCAGTCCGGTCCTGACGAAAAATAGAGAATCCGTCAGGGACAATGGCGGAGTCCGGGATAGCGGGGTTGAGCCAAGTCTCAGTGAGAATTAACACGTTACAGTTCTTAATGTCCCGTTGAAAAGCAATCCGGCTTCTGAGTTCATCTAGCTTATTTTCAATGGATTGAACATTAGCCAGAAGAATACTCGGAAGAGGGGGCCGATTCTCACGTTTTCTCAGTCTGACCAGCAACCCGGCCCGGCATCCCCGCTTTGTCTTCTTCTTGCGTCTCTCAGGTAGAACAGCAACAGGTAGCCATGGTGAATCTCCATTGTTTGTCGGAGGGTTATTATTGTCCACGAAGTTTCGCAATTGGAAAAGTTCCTCTCTGCTATATTGTATGGCAGAGTAGGTGCGGTCGGCTAGCATGTTGCGAACCATGTTAAAAGTAAAACGGCAAAAGTAAAAGAAATATGTACAAAATACGAAAATGGGCAAAGTTGGAGAGGAGCACAAAGACCTCTCCTTCTTCTTATATACAGTATATGGTTCTTACTCCACTTACTCCACTTCATCCTCAATATTTAACAATACGTGGTGCAGGAAGAGACCAGATTTCAGGTATTAACAGGAACTCGTTCATCTGCCTTTAGTAGATTTAACCCTCCTATTGTCTTCGTGTTCCCCCCCCCCCTTACTTTGGTGTTCGCGGTCACATTTGACCGGTCCTGTTTTAACTGCTATTACATTAACACAAAAACCATTAATCATCACCAAATTTCATTTAACACCCTTTCAAACTGTAAATATTGTATCAGACTACTGGTATACATGAACAACTGCAGTAGATATACGAGTGATTCTGTGACGTATGGATTCTTGGACCCCAAAGCAGAGACAGACACAAGTTAAGCTCAAGGTGTTTAATAAATAATAGGCCAAGGCAGGTACTGAAAACAGGGAGCTGGCTGGCTGCAGAAAGGTCCAAAAACAAAGCAGAGGGAAACGTCCCAGGCTATACTCGAAAAGTAGCTCAAAAACTGCAAAGAAACAAAACAAAACTCAAGGCTGCAGAAAGGCACTCTGGATCGTTGAACAGCATTTAATTCTCTGGCAGAGAAATGAGGTGAGGGCCAGGCTCTTAAAGAGCAGGTGATTATCTGAATGGGAACAGGTGTGCCTCATCTGCAGCCAGGAGAATACCAGCCACGCCCCCTGTCACACACCAGCCCTGCAGAGAAGGAGAGACAGAGTAGTGAGGGGTAAAAGGAGCAAAACAGGAAATCACACAACAAAACCCATGCATAAACATAACAGTACCCCTCCCTCAAAGGACGCCTCCTGGCGTCCTACCAGGCTTATCCGGGTACCGGGCATAAAAGTCTCTCAAGAGATCAGGGTCCAAAATGAGCGAGCGAGAAACCCATTGTCGTTCCTCTGGCCCATACCCCTCCCAATCCACTAGGTACTGGTAGCCACGGCCCCGCCTTCGAACTTTCAGCAACCGCCGTACAGTGAAGGCCGGGTGGTTGTCGATGAGCCGGGGGGGTGGAGGGGGTTCGGTCGGAGGGCAAAGAGGACTGCAGGAAACTCTTTTGAGGAGTGACACATGAAAAGTTGGGTGCACCTTCAAGGCAAGAGGCAACTTGAGCCTAACCACACTAGGATTGATGACACGTTCAATCTCATAAGGTCCAATGTACCTGGGAGTGAGTTTCCGAGACTCAGTTTGTAGAGGGAGGTCACGGGAGGAAAGCCAAACCTTCTGGCCCGGTTGGTAATCAGGAGCTGGTCTGCGGTGACGGTCCGCCAGCCTCTGGTTCCAGGCGGAGGTGCGGGTGAGAGCTGCCCGGGCTTCACGCCAGACTCTGCGGGCTCGCCGGAGATGCCCCTGCACCGAGGGAACCGCCACCTCTCTCTCTTGAACCGGAAAAAGGGGGGGTTGGAAGCCGTTAGAAGCCATAAAAGGTGACATACCTGTGGCAGAGCATACCAAGGAGTTGTGGGCGTACTCAACCCACGGTAGATGAAAAGACCATGAGGCCGGGTTTCGAGAGGCAACACAACGAAGAGCCGCTCCCAGGTCCTGATTTGCCCGCTCCGTCTGGCCATTGGTCTGGGGATGGTACCCAGAGGACAAGCTGGCCGACGCCCCCAATGCCTGGCAAAAAGCCCTCCATACTTGGGAGGAAAACTGCGGACCCCTGTCTGATACAATATCCTGAGGGATACCATGCAGCCTAAAAACATGCTGGGTGAGAAGAGTGGCAGTCTCAAGGGCAGAAGGTAGTTTAGGCAGGGGGACAAAGTGCACAGCCTTAGAAAAACGGTCAACGATGGTCAGAATAGTGTCGTTACCGTCTGATGGTGGGAGACCAGTCACAAAATCCACCGCAATGTGGGACCAGGGCCGGTGGGGAATGGGAAGGGGGCGAAGAAGACCAGCGGGGGCCTGATGTGAAGCTTTGCTGCGGGCACAGACGGAACAGGCTGAGACATACTCCTTTGTGTCTGCGGACATAGTGGGCCACCAGAAGCGTTGTTTAAGTAGGGCCAGGGTCCGATGAAAACCTGGATGGCAGGCTACTTTGGACGCGTGTCCCCACAGGAGCACTGGAGATCTAGCATCGGGGGGAACAAACAGCCGGTCTGGTGGACAATCCTGAGCCGCTGGATGGTCCTCCTGGGCCTCCTGGACCACCCTTTCAATCTCCCATCTAGCAGCTCCCACGACACAGGAAGATGGCAAAATTGTTTCATCTGATGAATCCTCCACTGGGGGGGCGAACTGCCGGGACAAGGCGTCGGCCTTCACATTCCTGGAGCCAGGCCGGTAGGTCAAGGTAAAGTTGAACCGTCCCAGGAAGAGAGCCCACCGAGCCTGGCGCGAGTTGAGCCTGCGTGCAGAGCGAAGGTAAGACAAATTCTTATGGTCAGTCCATACTACAAAAGGATGGGTGGCTCCCTCCAGCCAGTGCCTCCATTCTTGAAGGGCCAGAACCACTGCCAGCAACTCCCGATTACCAACGTCGTAGTTCCTCTCAGCAGGGGTCAGCCGGCGAGAGAAGAACGCACAAGGGTGGAGCTTCTGGTCTGAGGGGGAACGCTGGGATAATACTGCCCCCACTCCAGAATCAGAGGCATCCACCTCCACCACAAACTGGACCCCTGGATCAGAATGAGAGAGAACAGGAGCAGTGGAAAACATACATTTCAGTTTTACGAAAGCTGCCTCAGCTGCAGGAGACCACACAAAAGGCAACTTGACAGAGGTTAGTTTAGTCAGAGGTACTGCTACCCTACTATAGTCCCGAATAAACCTCCTATAAAAGTTGGCAAAGCCCAGAAACCTTTGCAACTGCTTCCTGTTAGAGGGAGTGGGCCACTCGGTCACAGCTTGGACCTTGGCGGGGTCAGTCCTTAATAGTCCTTTGTCGACGATAAAACCCAGGAAACTCACAGAAGAGGCATGAAACTCGCACTTCTCAACCTTAACATACAGTCTGTTCTCAAGAAGTCTCTGTAGTACCAGCCTTACATGCTGGACATGCTCCTGAGGAGTGCGAGAGAAGATCAGGATGTCATCAAGGTACACAAAAACAAACCTGTTTAACATGTCACGCAAGACATCATTAATCATAGCTTGGAAAACACCTGGTGCATTCGTTAACGCAAAAGGCATTACCAAATACTCAAAATGTCCCAGAGGAGTATTGAATGCAGTCTTCCACTCATCCCCCTCCTTTATTCTCACCAAGTGGTATGCATTGCGAAGATCCAACTTAGTGAAGATTGTGGCTTCATGGAGGGGGACAAAAGCAGAGTCAATGAGTGGAAGGGGGTACTTGTTCTTGACTGTGATCCCATTTAGACCTCTGTAGTCTATGCAAGGGCGTAGGGTCTTATCCTTCTTGTCCACAAAAAAGAAACCTGCGCCCATAGGAGATGAAGAGGGGCGAATGAGCCCAGCAGCGAGTGAGTCAGAGATGTAACTCTCCATGGCCTCCCTTTCTGGCCTGGAGAGATTGTACAGTTTACTAGATGGAAAGGGGGAGCCAGGGAGCAAATCTATGGCACAGTCGTAGGGCCGGTGAGGTGGCAAGGATAGTGCGTGGTCCTTGCTGAAAACCTCCTTGACGTTGTGATATTCAGGGGGTACAGAGGTGAGATCAATGGGTTTGGGGGAATCTGGTGCCCTAGTAACTGTGGGGGGTACAGCAGAGTGTAAGCAATGTGAGTGACAGAATATACTCCAGTTAACGATAGATGAGTTGGCCCAATCTATATGAGGGTTATGGAGCTTTAACCACGGAAAACCTAAAACGAGTGGCGACATGGGTGAGGGAATAAGGTACAGGGAGATAATCTCGTGATGGTTACCAGAGAGCTTGAGGGAAACTGGAGCAGTACGGTGGGTGACTTGGGCTAGGAGTCTCCCGTCTAAGGCAAACACATCTTTAGGTTCAGGAAGAGGCTCAAAGGGGAGCTTAGACTGCATCACAAAGTCAGAGTCAATGAAATTGTCATCCGCACCAGAATCTATCAAGACCTGAAGCGGAAAAGAGGCCTGAGACCAAGAAATAGTACCTTTGACTGGGATGCGGTTGGAGGAGGCTGAGTTGATAGAGGTATGGCTCATCAGTACTCCCCCTGTTGCTGATGAGCCAGGTCTTTTGGCTGAGTAGGACAACCGGCGCGGAAGTGACCAGCCTGGCCACAGTAGAAGTAGAGTCTCTGATGAAGACGGCGTTGACGTTCTGATTGGGTAAGCGTCATCCTTCCCAGCTGCATGGGCTCCTCCATGCGGAAGGGAGAGGCCTTGGTAGAAGGCGAAGCACTGGAAGGCCAGGAGTCTGGAGGATGAAGAGAAGGTCCAGGGAACGCTGGCTGTCTAGAAAACTTGGACTGAGGGGGAAGGGAGGTGGAGCTATGCTTTCCTGATCTCTCCCTACGCCTCTCGCGGAGGCGGTTATCTAATCGTGTCGCTAAAGAAATCAACTCCTCTAAGGAGGAAGTTTCATCCCTGGCAGCTAGTTCATCCTTTAAATCATCATTTAGCCCCTTACAAAAAATTCCCAGCGAGGCCATGTCATCCCAACCGCTCTCAGCTGCAAGAATGCGGAAATCGATAGCAAAATTAGCAACAGAGCCTGAACCCTGGTGGAGTGAAAGGAGTCTTTTACCAGCCTCCTTCCCCCTCACTGGATGATCAAAAACCTTACGCATCTCTGCAGTAAAAGACGGCAGAGACTGACTGATAGGCGAGTTGCTGTTAGATATGGCAAGGGCCCATGCTGCTGCTTTATCACTCAGTAGGCTCATAATAAAAGCAACCCTAGATCTATCAGTGGAATAAGTAAATGGTTGTTGCTCAAACACAAGACTACATTGGTGCAAGAACTGACTACAAGACCCTAAATCTCCTGAATACCTGACGGGAGTGGGGATAAAGGGCTCACGAGGATTGCAGGGCTGTCGTTCCGGATCAGCTTGAGGTGGAGGAGCAGGATCTGGAGCTTGAGCATTGGCAGTCAGCGGGCGCGTGGAGAGATGTGCTGCGACCTGATCCATACGGCCTCCGAGGTTGGTCACACCGGAGGTTAATTCCTGAATCACTTCCATTACCTTCTGCAGGGCTCTGTCATGATGCCCTATAATTACACCTTGGGCAGCAAGCGCTTCCCTGAGTCTCTCATTCTCTGCGGGGTCCATTTGGCCAGAGAATTCTGTGACGTATGGATTCTTGGACCCCAAAGCAGAGACAGACACAAGTTAAGCTCAAGGTGTTTAATAAATAATAGGCCAAGGCAGGTACTGAAAACAGGGAGCTGGCTGGCTGCAGAAAGGTCCAAAAACAAAGCAGAGGGAAACGTCCCAGGCTATACTCGAAAAGTAGCTCAAAAACTGCAAAGAAACAAAACAAAACTCAAGGCTGCAGAAAGGCACTCTGGATCGTTGAACAGCATTTAATTCTCTGGCAGAGAAATGAGGTGAGGGCCAGGCTCTTAAAGAGCAGGTGATTATCTGAATGGGAACAGGTGTGCCTCATCTGCAGCCAGGAGAATACCAGCCACGCCCCCTGTCACACACCAGCCCTGCAGAGAAGGAGAGACAGAGTAGTGAGGGGTAAAAGGAGCAAAACAGGAAATCACACAACAAAACCCATGCATAAACATAACAGATTCTATAATTTAGGGTGCATTTCACATCAACAAAACAGTACAAAGAAAGTGTTCTTTCTCAATAGAACAATCAGTGGTTCAAGTTAGTATATTCCTCAGTGTAACATATCCACTGGTTGCAAAGCTTAAACATTTTTTTATTTTATTTTATATAAATGTAATAACTGTTACTACAGTTATTACAGTACTGGGTAACTTAGTTGACAGGTAACCTAGTTGACAATTTCCCTATTTTGACCCATCATTTCAATGGTAGGCCTTGCCTGGATGACCACATGTCATTTTCTTGAACAGGTTAACATCACATTTGAACATATAATTGAATTAAAATCATTAAACAATTGTAAACCATAACAATGTACGTAACATTGTTGATGGTCAATGAATATACTCATTGACAATGTGCTATTATACATAAAATATTGTAAAAAATTAGAGGACAATCACCACAGTGTGTTCAAAATGTCTGCCAAAGAGGAACATGGCATCATGTGATGCTGGTGACATGGTATTGGGACAAACCATTTGTGAGTTAAAGGGGGAAGTTCTGTTAGTAACATAGTTGACAGAACTTTTGCGGACATTCATATATTAAGATATTTAAATTATTTAAAGGAGGAAATCAATTAAAAATATGTTATTATTCTTTAGTATTTAGACTTTTGAAATAAATGAATACTTTTTTTTATTTACTTTAATGGTTTTTATTCATTATTTTGAAACCAAGACACCCTCAACTGAAAAACGGACAGAGCAAAAACTGACAATTTAAGAACATCATGACACATTTCAAGCTAAATAAAGCATAGGATGCACATAATGTTTGTGTGATATTATAACATGCTTTCCAATAATAGGCAAAATATGATATTTTTGAAGAAAATAGTTGGAATAATTATAATTATCATCAATGGACATCAATGGACATGGAATGTACCCTAAATTGTAGAATCACTCATCAAAGAATAGACACTGAACATGTATTGCGTGTGCCAGGTGTGATCCATGTGGGGGGATGGGCACATAAGAGCGGGAAATGTATCAAATTGTTCTGTTAGTTGTTTAGCCTCTTTGTGTTGTTATGTGAGTCCTTTAGTCGTTGTATGTGTCTTTGTGGTCATTTTGTGTCTCTGCAGTTTAATAATAATTCTGGGCCTATTTGTGGTAATTGTTATATCTTTGTTTTCACTTTCGGTCTTTTTTGCGGTCATTTTGTGTCTCTTTGTAGTCTTTTCATGTTTCTTTGTAGTCGTTTTGAGTCTGTTCCTGGTTGGTGTGTGTCTATTAAAGCAACATTATACAGATGAACGCCAAAGGCAGGCCTTGACACTTTTGCTCCGTATAATCCATCAATGAAGCACTGTAATATTTCAAAAACACATTACGTATATTTGCTTTTAAGAACATGTCCTGAATGCAGCATGATACACAGTGTAAGTGTGACTGTTGGCGTGTGTGTGTGTGTGTGTGTGTGTGTGTGTGTGTGTGTGTGTGTGTGTGTGTGTGTGTGTGTGTGTGTGTGTGTGTTGATCCGGATGGTGACCGGGAACACCATGGGTGTTACAAAGTTGACTAAATCATCCAAAGTTCAATGAAAGTGGTGATCAGCTATTGTATATGTTCAAATGTCTACTGTGAAGGATATCATAAAGCCTTAATGCAATCGAATGTAAAACAAAAAAGTTATGATTGATGAAATTAGTAAATCGGTCAGATTTGACCCGAAGACAACAGGAGGGTTAAACAGACCAGCAGAGAGGAGAATCATCATGTCTGCTCTCATTTTGAAAAGGTTCACTTCCTCTCTGTCTAAGAAGAAGCAGAGAAATGCTGCAAATTAATGATTCATTGTAAAATATATAGAGTTCTTGAATGCAGCACGTAGGCTTATCACTGGTGAAAAGTGCTTTATCAGATATGGGACTCAAGTATTTATTTAAAGGGGACCTATCATGCAAAATGCACTTTTGTACGTCTTTTATACATGAATATGTGTCCCCGGTGTTCCAGGGAACTCACCAAGTGTCAGAAAACACAACCCTCTCTATTTTCCTCCATACCCAAATCTCTAAAAAAGGGGCTGCAACGGATCTGATGAAAACTGATCCAGATTTGAACACTGTCCTGACGTCAGGACGGTGGCGCTACGGCTATTGGGCCAACTCCACCTATCAGGAGGAGACAGCCACGGCCATTGCCGTTCGAAAGCGCTGGAGACGCTGTAGTACATATGCCAGGCCAGTAGATGGTGCTGTTCTCACAGAATCTGCCCTTGCAAAAACAGAGCTAACATTTTTCAAATTGAGCAAAATTAGGCATGGCTAAAATGCATGATCTGTTTGGTATTTTGAAAAAAAAAGTATAAATATGCCTTATATAGGTATGGTCCTACACTATATTATTCAAATATAGCATGATAGGTCCACTTTAAGTTAAGTGTAGTTATATTTTAATGCTAATACTTTTGTATTTTAACCAAAGTTACATTTTGAATGCAGGACTTTAACTTGAGGTTTTAATACTTCTTCTACCTCTGGCATTTTCAGGACATTTATTCTGCAGAAATCTCTATTCTCAGCATGTGGATTTTCAGGAGAAATAACAGTAAGAAGTAAAGACAGAGGATTAAACTTGAATAATTAATATTAAAACAGGCTAAAGTGTGAAAAAGCATCAGCAGGAAGTTAAAAAAGCAGCAGCTAAGCTTCATGAAGAAAATAAACTCAAAAAAATCAAACAGTGGTGAAGCGGCGGCGTCAGTGAACGTCTCATCAGTTCAAGTCAAAGCAAAGTTTCCTGTCCAATCGTTCGTCACGTCATAGTCTCCATGGCGATGTGTCTGTTGTGTCACGCAGGCAGGAAGTGTGTCACGCAGGAAGTGTGTGACGAAGACAGGAAGTGTGTGACGCAGACAGGAAGTGTGTGACGCAGACAGGAAGTGTGTGACGCAGACAGGAAGTGTGTGACGCAGACAGGAAGTGTGTGTACAGCAGTCGTTCCTTTTTGTAAAGCACTTGTGTTGAAAGGTGCTATAAAAATAAACTTGCCTTGCCTTACCTAACCCTGTTGCTGTTTGAACTACTGAATTTCCCCACGGGGTTAATAAAGGTCCATCTTATCTTATCTTCTAATCTCTGAGCTCTGCTTTCAGTATCGGTTTGGTTCGGGCCTCGCCTCTGACATCTGACCAAGCTTACGTTTAAAGGTAAGAGCACTGTCTTCCAGTAAAATAATATTCACAAAGTGTACTGTCATGTCGGTCGAGGCTCTGTTATCGTGATGCTGCGTGTTTTAAAGCTCTACACAGTGTAGTTTGTATGTTTCGCAGCTTTCGGCTGCATCGCTGTGTCTTGGCTTATCTTGTTCAAACGTAAAAACGAAACCGAATGACCCCCTCTTTTATCCTCTATTTATTCTTCTTTTTAAGTGAAATTTAAATGGTTTTTGTTCAAGCGTTAGCATCTAGAAAGACGGGAGGGGGGGGGGGAACACACACTTTTCCCTCATGGCAAATAACTTTTGAGACATTTTGACAATAAACGGTCCTTACAGTACTACAGCTTCTACAGATGACATTTTTTTATGGATTTTTTGTCAAAGCACTTAAGATATTCATTGCTATCGGGATGTTAAGAGCATTCCATGGAATATAACAAAAAGTGTATCTCGAGCCGGTTTCTCAAACTTACCTACCCCACCTTTAACAGATGTGTTGATTTAACATTATAATCGTTTTGGAGGCTGTAGTGTATGGTGCTGTTGACTGACGTAGGGCGTGGGCTACATAACAACAACGTCTGTCAGTATAATGTAATTAACTGTTTAAGGTTCAAGGCTTTTATTGGTCATACGTGCATAGCTACAGTGTAGTTATGATGATAACAATCTTAGGACACAGGCTCATGTAACTGTGTTATGTAGCACTACACACACCAAGGAAAATTCCTGGTATGTGTAAATCTACTTGGCAATAAACCAGTTTCTGATTCTGATACATTCAACAGCATCTCAAATGACAGCCTCCAATTTCCAAAATGATGAACAACTGAAAAAGAAGATGCCTCTTTAAAAAGCATCCCATTTTTTTTAAATTATAACCTTCACAAAGATAGGATTTTCCCGTAATACTTACTTTTGACTGTATTAGTTTTAGCTTGGTCAGGTGTAAATATGAATGTATATTTAATGTAACACATTATCTTTTTATATATTATATTATGCAGTATTAAAATAATCAAAATGTGAGTATTATATAAATAATGCTTTTCTCTATGCAAGTGCTGTATTGTAGTGAAGTACATTTACTCAAGAACTGTACTCAAGTACAATTTTGGGACACGTAATATTTTACTAGTTACTTGGGATTGGGATTATTCGAAAATACAAGATATACATAAACTAAGAAATATACTGCCATAAAGTTATGGGTCGAATATCCAGCAAGTGTACACTTTAAGTACATTTTGATGGCAATACTTTTGTAATTTGACCAAAGTAAGATTATGAATGAAGGACTTTTACTTGTAACAGAGTATTTTTACAGTTTTACTTCTTCCACCACTGGCTCTAGTAATTTCCCCTTTGAGCTAACAAACAACATTTGTAGCAAACAATCAGAAAGCAGAGGTACATTTTCACTAAAGGGAGAATGAAGCAGTTTTTCTAAAGTTTACTATATCTAATGTTGTATGCTACTATTTGGACTATAGAATAATTTGTCCTACAGGTGCTGCAAGTCACCAAAGAAAACAAAGCAGTGGAAACCAGGTGAAATAAACGCTGACATGGCGCCGACAAAGGTAAGGAAATAATCACTTAATCAGAAAATATATAATCAAACCATAGTGGGTTTTTAAAAATATGTTTTGTGTCTCTTATGCAATGATGTGTCATTATGCATTGTGTATAGTGTGTGTCAAAAGAGCTGTATTTCTTTAGCCCAATATAAGTCTTATCTTATCTTAGTTTAACACAGAGGGTCCTGTCATGTCACAATGAACTGCAGTTGTTGCCAAAAAAAGTCTGTTGCAAAGTCAAACACTTGTTCTATCTGTTTTATTCCAAGTATTTAAAACCAGGGGATTTGATTGAGATCTCCAAGGGAGGCTATAAGCACTGGGCTGTGTATGTGGGCGATTGGTTCATTGTCCACATGTCACCAACCTGTGAGTCACACACACACACACACACACACACACACACACACACACACACACACACACACACACACACACACACACAAAACAGCCCTAATTTACATTACGTTTTTTTTTACCAAAAAAAACATTGTTTGAAGTTGTTTATAATTCATAAAAACAAAATATTTTACAGTATTTAGTGCATAAACCCACACAATCACATCTATTTTTCTCTCTTTTCCTTTGTGTTCATACCGTAGCTGGTGCTAGTTCCAGCAGTTCGATGTCTGTTAGCAATGAGAAGGCCTTGGTGAAGAAAGAGAAGCTGACGGATGTGGTGGGAAACGACACGTGGAAACTCAATAACAGCATGGACAAGGACTACAAGCCCCGCCCGGCGGAGGACATTGTGAGGGACGCCTGTGCGAGGGTCGGTGAACTGCTGCGCTACAGCCTTTTTGAACACAACTGTGAGCACTTTGTCAAAAAGCTGCGCTACGGAGAAGCAAAGTCCAAGCAGGTCGGTTAAGACTCTTTTTTTTTTTAAGGGGGGGCTGGAGTAAAAATAATTACCTTTGTAAAACAAACATAAATACAGTAATTGTGCTTGCTTGATACAAATAATGGGCTATAAAGAAAACTCACTGAAAAAGAAATAACACAAAATGTTTTCACATCAAAAATATATCGTGTTGGGGAAATACAAAAAACCTCGACAGCATACTGTAACAACGTTATGTGTTGTCTTGTGTTGATATTTGGAATAATAATAACAACAAACTGTTTGTACATCACACAAGGGATGCAAGTGCTTTACAACAAGGAAAAGTAGACAGGGATATCGCACCAGATTGATGGAAAACAAAAACTATTGATAATAACAGTAGCCTATAATAAAAAACACCCACATTAAAAACTAAATAAAAAAATCTAAAATAGAAAACATACATAGCACAAGATGGAAAATGAAAACCACTGAATTAAAACAAAATAAAAAAATATGAGAAATCAGAATTTGTAGCATGTTCAAGCAAATCATAATCTGCAGAAGCTTCACAAGGTTTTGAACTTTCTTTTTCTTTTTTTACAACAGTGTTCGAGATTTAATCTTTAGGACCAACTCAGAAAGGATTTTGGCTTGTGCGCACTCTCTCCCAGTCGGCTCCTAGGTCTCTGAGGCTTTAAATAAATGCAACAGGACCTACTTTTTCTGACAGACAGACAGACAGAGACAGAGAGACAGACAGACAGAGACAGACAGACAGACAGACAGACAGACAGACAGACAGACAGACAGACAAGACAGACAGACAGACAGACAGACAGACCAGACAGACAGACAGACAGACAGACAGACAGACAGACAGACAGACAGACAGACAGACAGACAGACAGACAGACAGACAGACAGACAGACAGACAGACAGACAGACAGACAGACAGACAGACAGACAGACAGACAGACAGAGAGACAGAAGTTACCTAGGGTAACCTCACTGTGGATCTTATCTGTGTTGAGGAAGTCGCCCCCGGAAAAAAAACATACCATATTTCAATTCTCAAGGCCAACCATTAACCTCATCATTTAAATAAAAAAACGTAAGTTTAACTAAATGTATGAACCATTTTTAAGAATACATAGTAAAATAAAAATATAAAAAACACTGAATTAAAATAAATAAAGTTAAAACCAACAAAGTCAGTGTTTTCCAGCATGTAGACGTCATTTAACACTAGGCCTACATCCAAAGGACCAGAGTTTTGGATATTAAAATCTCTCGGCTCACTAACTTTCATGTGTCTGTTGTTTCCCTGTGCAGGCGCGTGCTGGAGGACTGGGCATGTGCTTCAGTGCAATTGTGGTCATGGGTTCGTCTGTCTTGTTCCCACCAGCAGCCGTCATTGCGGCTTCGCTCTATGTGTCTGGTGCCGTTCTGGCCGTGAAGAACGACTGACCAATTTGCTGCCCTAGGCAAGATCTTAGCTAACAGAACATTGATATTTGTTAGTTGCTAATGAAGATATAAGATACTTGAGTCAAACTTAGGAACACATTTTTTACACAATCAATTAACACTTACTCAATTGTAATTACATTTTATGCAAGAGCCATGTAATGTCACAGTCACTACGGCCTTCTGTTCAGTGTAAAAACACTTTGATGAACTTTGGGTCCTGTCCGAGAGGAGACTTGTCGACTCAATGAATTCTACACATTTGCTGTTTTGTTATGAAATGAGTTCACAAGTTAACTGGAAATGCATAACACTTTGTCTTCCTCTGACATTACATTGTTTGTAATCGTTTTGAATAAAGAATAATTTGTGTGATTCTGGATGTTGTCACCTCCTCACAGAGGGTTGTAGTTCCTGGAGAGTTTTTACTATGTTAAGGAAATCCATTTAATATTACCCCTGAATACTGTGAGCTGTTGCTGTTTCTATTTAAAATATGTTAACATAACATTTCCACGTGCTTCATCCCAGGAATTTCCTGTCCATTAGCGCCCAAATGTTTGCTCTGGATGATGAAAATATTTGATGTGAATCTTGACGGGATCTTTAAGTATTACAGCTTAAATGCACTGTCTCCTCGCCTCACAATATTTGTAGTTGTGGCATTATTGAGCACATGGATGCGTGTCCAAATACTGCAGGACGAAACGTCTGTTTTGGTTTAAAGAAAATACATAAATATAAGTACCAATGTTGGAGTAGTATATTTTAACTAATTAAGAATTAAAATTAGCCGTCTTTATTTGTAGACAGCCAAGCCCCCTCCTGTGTTCGGTGAAGCATTATATCCACTGTTGGCAGAGTTAGTCTGTTTCATAATCATCCTTTTTTTCTCAGTATATTTGAAATGACTAGTTAAGCTATGTCAGCTAGCTAGTTCACAGCAGATCTGCAATACAATCGTAAGGAATCATGTGATCACATTGTTAAAATAAGCTATTAAACCTAAATGTTAGCTAAATCTCCAACAACAAAGACAGTTGGCCAACTTCATAATCCTGAACGTCAACAAGCGCTCCGGTCACAGCTGTGTGCGTCACTTTTTAGTGTCCCCGTTTCCGCTGTGTTTCGAGCTTCTTGCAAAAATGTTTTACTTGCAGCATTTCATTTATGCAGTGCTTTAGTAAACGCTGTGCACGTGTTGTCAAGTTGGTGAAGATGTTTCTTCATTTGCATATGTTTCGGCACATTTGGGATTTTATATCTGCATTGTTTCTGAAGCTGCATTTCTCCTGATGGAAATGGTTCGTTGTAGCGTGTTTGCACCTGCTGGCCACCGTACCAGGTGGTCTCTAATAAAGTGTCACTAACACTCCCATATTTGAAATTACTGATAATTTTCATCGCTACACTTCTGTAAAGCTTCATGACTGTCTTGCATGATTGTAATGTTATCGAGGTGACACAATCTGTGCACAGACATAGATAAAAACACCTGGTAGAGTACTCAAAAAAGTACCTCAAAGGTACCCACTACAGTAGATGTTTCCAGGAGATTTAGGGTTACACTGATTGAACATTTTGCTGATACAAACTTTTACCTAACTAAGGATTTAAAAGAAACAGGAAACTATTTTCTATGTGTGCTTTTAGTAAATGTACTGCAGTAAAGGCCCTGAATACTTCTCTTTTCTGTCTGTTGTCACTTAGCAGAAAAGATGCTCCGATCAGATAAACAGACACAATAACACACTGCAGAACTAGACAGAGGTGGGAACTGAGACTGAAGCATCATCTCACACACACACACACACACACACACACACACACACACACACACACACACACACACACACACACACACACACACACACACACACACACACACACACACACACACACACACACACACACACACACACACACACACACACACACCACACACACACACACACACACACACACACACACACACACACACACACACACACACACACACACACACACACACACACACACACACACACACACACACACACACACACACACATTACATTGCATTTAGCTGATGCTTTTATCCAAAGCGACTTACAATAAGTGCATTCGACCAACAAGATACAAACTTGAAGAAAACAGCATCATATGAGTACATCAGAGGCCTGTACTACGAAGCCGGATTTTCCTAACCTGGATATGTTTGAGTTAGCCGGTTGGCCTAATCCAAAACATACGCGCTCTAAACTGTACTACGACGCTGGTTATCAAGTGGATCGCTCAAGCCAGCCGTGTCCTATCTAGTTAGGTGCGCGTTCACATGAAAGGGGTGGTATTTGGAGCATTCGACCAATCACAAACATGGACAAGCGTACTGACAGCGCAGCGTCATACTTCCTGAATGAAAAGTGAACTTTAATATTAGTCAAATATGAAGAAGTTAAACTTTAAACATCCATGTCTTAAACACTTTATCCAGGATAAAAGCCACATAGCTGCACCTGCAAGGTGAATACAGCTGGTAAAAGAAAAAGTGTTTGAATGCGTACATTAACAGGTTTATGAAATCACATATCAGCATAAATTACCATGGAGATCTAGCCCGCTAAAAAGAGAACCAGCGTCGTAGGACCGGAAAGCCCAAGTTTTCCCTGAATTTAGCCGGCTAAGCGAAAATCCAGCTTCGTAGTACAGGCCTCTGGTTTCATAGAGCCAAAACATTTCAAGTGATACTCAACTAGCTTTAGATAAGCCAGTCCTTTATTAGTATATAAGTGCTTTGTTAGCAATTCTTTGTTAGTAATTCTATCGCTCGACACACACACACACACACACCAGAGTTCCCGTTAGAATATTTTTTTGCCGGTCAACATGTCCGTTAAAGTTGAAATCTTCCGGACAAAATTAGATAAGTGCCGGTTAAAGGTCTTCTTTGTTATTTATTGAGCTTTAAAACAAATTGATATGATTCGACATTAAACAAACTAATTATAGTAGATTAACTACATTATTCAAAAGTGTACAGTAATTTACAAAAACGCGGGAATAATAAACGGAGCGCTCTCTCCTTCTCCTGACAGCCCGTCAGTATCATGCAGCTCGCGGATCCAGTAATGAGTGACCCGACAGTAAAACTAAACATATCTATAACTAGTTTAGGTAGTTTGAGAGGTAATTAAAATAGCTACGTGTGATTTTCTAACCTGAAGTGTGTTTTGCTCTGCTCGCCGCTGCAGGGGATCATGCAGAGCTGCGTGTCGACTCGTCAGCAGCAGCCGATCTCTCTCTCCTGTCAGATTAGACTTTACTCGCATTTATGTCCATATCGATCAGATCTAGCTAGTTCTAGCTAATGATATGACTACCTGCTTGTTAAAAGACACCTAAACAATAAGCGTCGCTATGCAACCGGATGAGGCCACAAAGTATAGCGCAGCATTATGCATTTGTTTACATGCCCACCGGAACCCCGAGGCATTACCAACAGATCAACGCACAATCAACCCATACAGGACATCTCTTTCTCCACATTAAGTGTTAGACATTAGAATTGACAATTTTTGTCTGTCACATACTCTTTTGTCTGTCACATACTATTCTTGTCTGTCACATAAGTGGCGCAACTGATGCGGTATTGCGCTAAGGGAAAATTATTTTGACCGGACATTTTGACCGGAGAGATTTAGATTTGCCGGACTTCAGCATATTTTACCGGTCATTGTCCGGTAATTACCGGCTAACGGGAACTCTGACACACACACACACACACACACACACACACACACACACACACACACACACACACACACACACACACACACACACACACACACACGCACACACACACACACACACACACACACACACACACACACACACACACACACACACACACACACACACCCCCTCTCTCCTCTGGGACCTGTTACTGTCTGATTGGCTCAGATGTTTATCAGTCGTCGGCTCCACGCCCACTCATCATTGGCTTGTTACAGTGACAGGCCCCGCCCCCTTCTGGCAGACTGAACTGTGGGAAAAAATCACCTGCTGACTCTCACAGGAGGATCATTAAACAATCTTAATAATACATAATAAATTAAGTGTGTTTTAACACCTGTAGGCTTATATTTAACCTGCACTGTTGTACAATGTGTAGGTACTTGTACTTCACTGGAGTATTTGAACGCTCTGCTAATTCTCCTCGATTTAAATCTCAGGGGAAATGATTACTTTTTACGTCACTACATTAATCTGACAGGTTTAATTGATTAACAAACATGATATACATATGATTACATATTTTACTACCCCCAGTATCAAGTAAAATACATATGAAACATTGCATCAATTATTTGTTATCAATTAATACAACAACAAATTCTACATGCTTTTAAATGTGGTACTTCAAGTGTCTCTTGATTCTTATACTACCTCATTACCAGTAATCTGCCCCTGAAGCAACATGCCGTTTTGAAGCATTTTACAGTGAAATAGCGCCATCTGTTGGTCAAATCTGCTAGTGTAGAAATAAGAGACAGAATATTAGAGTTACCGAGTAGTTACTGACCTCCCAAAAATATTAAAACGATCACAAAAACAAATATTTGGAAGTATTTAAAGCCTCAGTTTTTTGAGATGATAAAAATCTCTGTCCATAAAATATAAAATATGATTTCCCCTTTGAGTTGAAACTTCAGTCCTTATCCCATTTCAAACATACAAGCACTAAAAGTACAATTTAAATAAAGACAATTCTCTATTTTTAACAGAAGTAACAAGGCTTGACTTGCTAATCATAAAATAATACAGTTTCTTATTCAAGTCTTTCTCATTTGATGAATCACGTAAATCAAGACAAAGACAACATGTTAGAAACTTTTCAGGTTTATTAATCCTCATAAGACATTCAACCCGTCCTCAAACCCCCCCCCCCCCTCCCCCCCACCCGTCCCCAAATTAGATAAAAGCTTCTAAAAGTCGAGTCGTTGCTTCGTCAAGCTGCGTTCAGAAAGAAACAAACACAAACAATCCTGACACGTTTTTCTGCCTCTTTGACAAAATATAGAGATAAAAACCTACGTCTCCTTCTTCTTATATACAGTATATGGTTCTTACTCCACTTCATCCTCAATATTTAACAATACGTGGTCCAGGAAGAGACCAGATTTCAGGTATTAACAGGAACTCGTTCATCTGCCTTTAGTAGATTGGATTTGATTTAACCCTCCTATTGTCTTCGTTCCCCCCCCCCCCTTACTTTGGTGTTCGCGGTCACATTTGACCGGTCCTGTTTTAACTGCTATTACATTAACACAAAAACCATTAATCATCATCAAATGTCATTTAACACCCTTTCAAACTGTAAATATTGTATCAGACTACTGGTATACATGAACAACTGCAGTAGATATACAAAGAATAGACACTGAACATGTATTGCGTGTGCCAGGTGTGATCCATGTGGGGGGATGGGCACATAAGAGCGGGAAATGTATCAAATTGTTTGTGTGTGTGTGTGCGTGGCCTAGTATTACTATTACTATACTTGTGGGGACCTAAATCTGTTTACACAGTCACGTGTAGGGACTTGCCTCCCTTATGGGGACAAAATGGAGGTCCCCATAAGGGGAATCATTCATTTTAGGGCGAAGACTTGGTTAGGGTAAGGGTTAGGATTAGGCATGTGTTGGCTATGGTTAAGGTTAGGATAAGTCTCCAGGAAATGCATGTACGTCAATGTAATGTCCCCTGAAGTGATGTATACATGGTATGTGTGTGTGTGTGTGTGTTTTATCTGATCCGGATGGTTACTAATTCCATTTTTGACCGGGAACACCATGGGTGTTTCAAAGTTGACTAAATCATCCAAAATTCAATGAAAGTGGTGATCAGCAATTGTATATGTTCAAATGTCTACTGTGAAGGATATCATAAAGCCTTAAAGGTGGGGTAGGTAATTTTGGAGAAACCAGCTCGAGTGCGCTAGAATTTGAAAATACACAACCGGAGAAAATCTGCCACTTCCTTACAGAGCCCTACAGAGCCCCTCCTCCAACCCACACGAACACGCACATGACCAATGAGGGCACGAGATAAGTTTGTGCACAGATGGAAGGCTGACAGGCAGGTAGGCCATCCAGTTATTTTAGCCGGGCCGGCTCAAATGATCGGTCGTGCTTTTTACAGTACTACGGCTTCCACAGATGAAATTTTTTTATGTATTTTTTGTCAAAGCACTTCAGATATTCATTGCTATCGGGATGTTAAGAGCATTCCATGGAATATAACAAAAAGTGTATCTCGAGCCGGTTTCTCAAACTTACCTACCCCACCTTTAATGCAATCGAATGTAAAACAAAAAAGTTATGATTGATGAAAGTAGTAAATCGGTCAGATTGGACCCGAAGACAACAGGAGGGTTAAACAAACCAGCAGAGAGGAGAATCATCATGTCTGCTCTCATTTTGAAAAGGTTCACTTCCTCTCTGTTTAAGAAGAAGCAGAGAAATGCTGCAAATTAATGATTCATTGTAAAATATATAGAGTTCTTGAATGCAGCACGTAGGCTTATCACTGGTGAAAAGTGCTTTATCAGATATGGGACTCAAGTATTTATTTAAGTTAAGTGTAGTTATATTTTAATGCTAATACTTTTGTATTTTAACCAAAGTTACATTTTGAATGCAGGACTTTAACTTGAGGTTTTAATACTTCTTCTACCTCTGACGTTTTCAGGACATTTATTCTGCAGAAATCTCTATTCTAAGCATGTGGATTTTCAGGAGAAATAACAGTAAGAAGTAAAGACAGAGGATTAAACTTGAATAATTAATATTAAAACAGGCTAAAGTGTGAAAAAGCATCAGCAGGAAGTTAAAAAAGCAGCAGCTAAGCTTCATGAAGAAAATAAACTCTAAAAAATCAAACAGTGGTGAAGCGGCGGCGTCAGTGAACGTCTCATCAGTTCAAGTCAAAGCAAAGTTTTCTGTCCAATCGTTCGTCACGTCAGCGTCTCCATGGCAATGTGTCTGTTGTGTCACGCAGACAGGAAGTGTGTCACGCAGACAGGAAGTGTGTGTACAGCAGTCGTTGCGGTCCTCAGTGCTCGCCGTCGATCGACAGGACGCCGCCGCGCTGAGCTCCTGATCACACAACAACAAATACTTTAATATATAATAATAACAACACTTGTGTTCTGTCAATCAGGGAGGAAGCCCTACGATTATCAACATTTATGACAACTTTTTAGGCCTCTTGTAGGTCAAATGTAAATAATACAAAATATATAAAAACCCTGAAGAGAAAGCGCTAAGATTAGAGGAGAGTACATTTACGAGAAAAAGTTGAATATTCTCTAAATTTGTATGTAGATATTTCACCTTTCGTTTTTGTTTTGGGTGTTTTTTATTATAAATATACATATTTTAAAAGTCTAAAGCAGGGGTGTCAAACTCAAGGCCCGGGGGCCAAATCTGGCCCGCCACTTCATTTTATGTGGCCTACAAGAACATGCAAAGAATATAATACGTTTATTATAAGGTTACGTGCCGCTTTACAGGAGCACGTTGCCCATAAACTACATGTCCCACAATGCATCTCATTTTGTGAGATGCGCACCGAAGAGACTTGCAATTACTTACAATTATTTGCCCTAGACTTTTGCTTTCAGATGTAGTTAATTATGAAGTTATTACCCTATCTGATAATAATCCAATGCAGAGGAAATAATGTAATATAATACATTATTTTATATATTATATATATTTATCTATGTATATTTATATAGTCTTAAAGTTACCACCGGCCCTTTGAGTGCAATGATATTGAGTTTGACACCCCTGGTCTAAAGCTTAGATTTATTCCATTACAGCTGCCCTTGCACAGACATTACATTTATTTCATGTGATTTGTATGTATGTGTGTTAAACTAGCAAAAAGATCATTAACAATAAGAACTAAAAGGTTATTATATTATAATAATAATAATACAAATAAAAAAAAAACATTTTTTTTAATATTTAAATAATCCCTGTGAGAAATGTAACATGACAGCACCTTAGGGGGAAAAAGGTGAAGAT
>NW_022987792.1:1907752-2155596 GCF_902827165.1 Trematomus bernacchii | reverse complement strand
AGATTATTACGCAATTTCTTAAGTTTTGACAATTTTAAGTCTTTTAAAAGTATGTGCTTTACAGTATTTATAAAGGGGAATTCATCCACAAAAAACACACTGGACGCTGCACTAGGTCAGAAACCAGAGGAGACTGTGAAGTCCACCGTAGACGGACCGCTTTTAGACAAAATGTCCTCTCCATTAAAAGGCAGCTCATTGGAACAGCCTCCCAACTGAGATACGGGATTGTCCCACTCAATAGTTTTAAAGGTCAACTCAAAGAATGGTTGAGAAACAAACAGACGTGCAATCACCGCTAAATGCACTTTAATACAGGGGTATCTCCTCTTGCACTTTATATGTCGTTGCTGCTATATTGTATTAACATGTCACAAATGCTTGTGTATGCTGCTCTTGCTCTTTTTACATATCATGTATGTAATTTTCTTAAATGTTTTATGTGAGGGACTGCGGATGGAAATTAACTCAAAGCTAAATCTGGCACTGTTACACTTGATACATTTTAATGTTTTAAGTGTTCATTACTGTGCATTGTCCCTGCCAAATAAACGATTAAATAAATAAATCATAATGCCTAAATAATATACAAGCAACGATCTAGATATGGGAATCGAGCAGGGATCAATATACTGACATATTATTATTTGATAACAAGTTTGGAGATTTGGTTGACTTTAAAACTGCAACATTTCTGTATAAAGTTTGAAAACTTGTAAATGAAAGTTGAAAACGACAGAATAAACTAAACATATTAAACTAAACTAAGTTACAGTCACACTTGATCAAAAGTAGATTTTGCAGTGTTGACGATGCGTTTGGGTGCAGCAGTTTGTAGTTTCTTCAGATGTGATTTACAGTGGTGTGTGTGAGTGCTTAGGAGACTCACAGGTTATCAGATGCAGAGAGCTGCAGAGCAGAAGCATCAGAGCAGGAATCCCAGAGAGAGTCGGGGGGGCAGAGGATGTTTCGCCCACCTGCTCCTGCTGAGGAGCATCTGACTCCACCTCTTTACACTTCTGACTAAAACACAGAAACATCAGGAAATGTTCAAAACAAACTGCAAAACAAAGACAGAAATCAATGGTGGAATTACTTAAAGGTAGGGTAGGTAAGAATGGAGAAACCATCTCGAGTGCGCTAGAATTTGAAAGTACACAACCGGAAAAAATCTGCCCCTTCCTTCAGACTTCCTTACAGAGCCCCTCCTCCAACACACACGAACGCTCACATGACCAATCAGGGCACGAGATAAGTTTGTGCACGAGATGGAAGGCTGACAGGCAGGTAGGCCATCCAGTTATTTTAGCCGGGCCGGCTCAGATGATTGGTTGTGCTTTTTACAGCGCCACAGCTTCCACAGATGAAATATTTGTATGTATTTCTTGTCAAAGCATTTAATGTATTCATTGCTATCGGGATGTTAAGAGCATTCCATGGAATATAATAACAAGTGTTTCTGAAGTTAATTACCTACCGCACCTTTAAGTGCTGTTCTTAAGTAACATTTTGAAATACTTTCTATTATATTAATATTTATCAGAACAGACAACAAATAATCAGCAATTAAAACTAAGCAAACGTTCTATTACTTTCATTGACTGCACTCAAGTGTGGCATATAAACACTCCGGTAGAGGGAGACAGAATACATGTTTTTTATGTTTTTCAGACAAAAATAAATACAAATTTGAAAATGGTTTGTTTTGGTTTAACTGTAGTGATGTCTGTTAGATTTATTTTTTCGAATCATCTTTGCTTACTACGTCTTACCCCAGTCGTGCATTGAATAACAACAATAATAATAATAATAATAATAATAATAATAATATATTTGATTAATATAACATTTTTTCTAGGTACTTAAAGACACTTTACAATACAAAAAGATTGAATAAAAGAATGCAAGAATTCCGAAAACATTTGAACAAAACACAAGATACAATGAAATGGATTAGAGAGACTTGTGAAGTAGGGGGAAGGAGTAAAGAAACATGTTTTTAAAATACAAAAATGTAAAATAATCAGTTAACTCAACAGTATAGAATAGATCCTCAGAAGCAGGTAAGTATTGTACTCACAGCTGTTTGAGTTGGTACTGCTCTCTGGACTCACAGGCCCGGGTCTGACTCTGAGCCGCCAGCATCTGACTCTCTGCTGCCGCCCGCAGGCTGGAGCACGACTCCCTTTGATGACCCGCCTCCGTCACGTTCTGCTGCAGCGCCTCGATGTGATCTGCACACACACACACACACACAAACATTTAGCTGAACTGTAACCCACCAATATTCTACATACAGTAGCTCCAGCATGTGCCACACACACACACACACACACACACACACACACACACACACACACACACACACACACACACACACACACCAACACCACACACCACCACACACACAACACACACACACCACACCACACACACACACACACACACACACACACACACACACACACACACACACACACACACACACACACACACACATCACTTCAGGGGACATTACATTGACTTACATGCATTTCCTGGAGACTTATTCTAACCTTAACCATAACCAACACATGCCTAACCTTACCCTAACCCATTCTTCACCCTAAAATTAATGATTCCCCTTATGGGGACCTCCATTATGTCCCCATAAGGCGAGTCCCCACACGGACTGTGTAAACAGATGTAGGTCCCCACAACTATAGTAATGCAAGGCCACACACACACACACACACACACACACACACACACACACACACACACCACACACACACACACACACACACACACACACACACACACACACACACCCCCCCCCCCCCCCCCCCCCCCCCCCCCCCCCCCACCGAATGAAACCATGATACAACGAACATTACAGAATAAATACGTGTTTTCTGTTATATTAGACTTTACAGCTAAAGTTCTGGCTTCAGCATTTAAAATAATAAAATGGGCTTAACGTTGGCGCCCCCGTGTGGTCAGTTGGGGAAACATACATCCATGAAAAATGTAAATTAAAAAAGTCCTTTTCAGGTTGTTTCCTTACAAGATAATGTAGATGTATATATTGTAGTATTACATATAGATGTTTATTAAAAGGATTTTGTAATCTGTATTTTGAAAACCCCCCAAAAAAGCATAATAGGGCCTCTTTAATATGTGCCATGAATATAATTAAGCATGGCACACATGAGCAAGGCAGGACAATAATAATACACACACTTTAAAAACAACAAAGACATTAGAAAAGCTACTAAAGCCTCGATCATTATGAAATCACCACCGAGCAGAAATACATGTGATACTGAAAATCAAATGTTTACGCTCTGGGCAACTTTTGTTTTAATTATCGTTTCTATTTTTAGCGTCTGATGCAGTGATACTGTTGTTCAACATAGCAACAGTAACCAAGGGGGGGATAAGGCCACCTTATAATGGAAGAAGTACTCAGATCCTTTAATTAAGAAGAAGAAGTGGTAAAACTGGAGTCTAAAAAAATCCTGAATTCAAGCAAAGTCGTTTTATGAGCTAAATGGACTTGAGGTATCAAAAGTAAATGTGTATTTTATTGTGCAGAATGGCTTTATTTAATACATTATATTGTGTTATCCTGTATTTATCAGTAACTAGGGTTGTAGTTTGTCAACGTGGGCCCACTTTTAGATCAAATAAAGTACTTTAAAAGTGGAATACTTAAGTACGTAGTTACATGACATCACTTGAGTGTGATGACGTAGAATGGAGTGTTTTCTGAGCAGTTTGGTGCAGATGAGCTTCTTAACTTATAAGGAGACGGTGTGTGTGTTATTATTGCAGAATGACGACAGTGTGTGTTATCTGAGGAATGATTCAAGCTGCCAGCTCTCATGTTTTCTGTTCTCTAGCTCGTTTGTGGGAAGATTTTGCATCAGTGAGCTCACCTCCAGAGACTCAAATCAGTTTCATTTCTGCTTGAAATACTCGTCGTCTGCTATTAACAAACGGATACTTATCTTAACAAACTAAATAAAGGTTTAACAAGAACTTTTTAAGTAAGTTCGGAGCCTAAATAACAATTAGAGGTCTTTGTACCGCTATCAGGTATTTCAATGACTTGCGATTTTTTACTTAAAGGTGGGGTAGGTCATTTTGGAGAAACCAGCTCGAGTGCGCTAGAATTTGAAAATACACAGCCGGAACAAATCTTCCACTTCCTTACAGAGCCTCTCCTCCAACACACACGAACGCGCACATGACCAATGAGGGCACGAGATAAGTTTGTGCACAGATGGAAGGCTGACAGGCAGGTAGGCCATCCAGTTATTTTAGCCGGGCCGGCTCAGATGATTGGTCGTGCTTTTTACAGTACTACGGCTTCCACAGATGACATTTTTTTATGGATTTTTTGTTCAAAGCACTTCAGATATTCATTGCTATCGGGATGTTAAGAGCATTCCATGGAATATAACAAAAAGTGTATCTCGAGCCGGTTTCTCAAACTTACCTACCCTACCTTTAAGTAAGATTTCAATATACATAATAAGAGAGGAGGAAGAGGAGGGAGGTAGGGAGATAAGGAGATGAGAAGAAGGAGAGGAGATGAGGAAGGAATGAGAGGAGATGAGGAAGGAGAGGGAGAGGAGGAGATAGAGGGAGGTAGGGAGACGAGCATGATGTACTGCAGTACTTATACTTCCCATTCCTACACTGTAGTATTTCCCCTTTATTTAAAAAGATCAGAGTTTCTTCTTCCGTCACTTTAATGAACTGACTGTGATTGATTTGGTTCCACACGCTGATAAGTTCCTGATGTAACTCTCCTGGTCCTGACTCACTTGTTTCCAGGCGGGTCGTTCTGAACAGAGATGTGTATCAGAAACACAATGCTCTCTCCTATCTGAGCCACACAGGAATCCATAATTTCCCTCCGACTGTTCACAGCAGGAAGTCACCTTTAATAAAGCCTCTCTGCACTTCCCATTGAACGGCTGGGGAGGATTACTCAAGGAAAGTATTGTTTTAAACTCTGTATTCATCATGGCACGGTGCAGAGAGAAACTTCCCAACAGCTTTGATTGAAATTACGGCTTAATTTCCTTTATAAAAATCTTAAAAAGGCAGAAAATTACACTTGATACTGAATTTCTGTTTCAAAAATGTTAAAAAGTCTCACTCTCATTTTCTAAACTTCTTGTAAGAAAACAGACTTGTACCGTATAATATATGAACTCTCTCAAATTCTAGATGTATTAATACTACTGTATATATCAGGGATTTGTCTACCTCTCTCACTCCCTGCGTGCGCCCTCAAACCAAAGTGCATATTTTCCACGTAAAATGTTAAAGGTCCCATGTCATGCTTTTCTGGTTATTACCCGTCCCCTTGTGTGTTATGAAGGTTTTTCTGCATGTAAACGGTCTGCAGAGTCACAAACCCTCAAAGTACACCCTGTAGCGAGTAAAACTCTAACACAGAAAAATACCTGTCTATGCTGCCCCAGAACGCCTCGTTGGAGATTTCTCTTTTTCCATTTGTTTCTTCCGGGAACCACATGACGTCATGCGGTTCCCAGAAGAAACAAATGGACCAATCCGCGGAGATCCTCACACACCAGGACCTTTAGCGCACATTTTCAACTAACAGGGAGTCCCATTGACTTGCATAGAGCTCCCTGGCTGGTAATAGACGAGTTGGGATGGCGGAGAAATGCTCCTCCGCAGACCCATTCTCACAGCGTTATAAACCTTTTTCTTACTCAATATCAAGCCACACTTATTGTTTTTACTTCGGCTGTGAGTGTTTGTGTGCGCTCAGGATGAGTTTCGCGCTGTATCACCGACCCGGAAACCCCACCAGTAAGCCAGCTCACTGAGCAGCGAGCCTCGCAATGTCCCCGACCAATCAGAGCACACTGGGCTCACAGGGAGATGGGGGGGGGGGCAGGAGCTCCAACAAGCCGTTTAGGACAGAGGAGTGAATACACATACTATACAGAAATGCTGTATGAGAAACCAATGTGAGTTTGGAACAATGAACAATATAAATCTATTCTAGTAGACCTCAACAATGGAATTATGATCAGTAGAAATGGCCATGACATGGGACCTTTAAAGTGATGCCAGAAGACAATATATCTGTTCATCAAAAACGGTATAATTACTCCAGAAATATGTGTCAAACAGAGCGTCAGGCGGCAGAGACAGTTGAGTTTTTAAGAAGCTCTGATGTCGTGTTGTTGTTTACGGTCCGCGGCGCCATTTTGTATACATGTTCTCGGGATAATTTATATATATATCTTAAAAAACAAGATCAGCGCCACAGTATTGCCCTAATACTATATTTAAAACCCCTGTATATATGTATAAATATAATGTAAATAATGTATGTTAAGTGTCTGGGCCCTTGATCTATAACTGTACAAGTATAAGTCTTAATTAAATGTTATGATTCTACCTGTATTTCTTATAACTTGTGAATAAATAAGTCTCAACATGGCCAGACTTTTAGTGATTTTAACCTCTTTTAATATGTATTTTCCTCGTTGTGGAAGAGTGGATGGAAATGAGTTGATTCAACAGCCATGTTGGTGCTGGGGACATTAAAGTTCAGACAGTGTTTACTCCTCTTACGACCCAAAATGTCTAATAATGTCTTTCAATATAATCTAATATAGTCAGATTATATTATTAAGCATTTTCAGAGTACTATGGACGCTCAGAAACTCACAAAATGGTGCACACGCGTCCTGTCTGGTGAAAAACACCGTATAAAATTGGTTTTTTTATTGATATTCATGAAAACTGCATCAGCCATTTCCGGTTTTTTTAACAATGCTAGGGATGGAAGTCCCCATTGATTCCCATTGATGACTGTTTTTATAATTCCTTACAATGACACGCCTCCCCTGACAACTGATGCTCTCTGTGATGAATTCGTAAAAACAACGTTACTTTTGTACTTTAGTCTGGCATGTTGAATATAAAATGCCCTAAATCAACATTTTAGATTGCTTTTTCCTTTCCTTATTTCCCTTCCTACTTTTCATTCATTCCTTTTTTTATTCTCCCTGCTGATTTCTGTAAAAGAAAATAACAATTCCCATCCTTGTGGATTCATGTTTTCTTGCAAATACTTAAATCTGTGGTTTCTGACTGATAATTAAAAGGAAACTCTTTCCAGAGTTCGTTTCACATTCCAGTTGTTTTTGTAGTTCTTTGTGGGTTTTTTTTCAACCCCGACCAATCGCGTGTGTTTATTTTACTTCTGACTCACCGGTCGTCATGGTAACAGGGGAGGAAATGCAGCTAAGAATACCCCGAACGCTCGGACACTCGATGAGAAAAGTCTCCTTTCATGGCAGTGATGGAGATTTTCCTACAGAGTGAGGTGTTCCTTTACCTTCTTGCAGAACGATCTGAGCCGTGAGGTTGGTCTCCGTCTGACGCAGCAGCTCCACCTTCTCCTGCAGAGCGCTGATGTTCCAGTTCAGGACCACCTGCAGCACACACACACACACACACACACACACACACAAGCATTTAAGTTCCTGTGGAAAACTTTCCTCACTAAAGAGCAGCACACAGTGATAATAAGTAATGGAGAACAGACAATCACTTATCAAAGAGTATCACACACCACACACACACACACACACACACCACACACACACACACACACACACCACACACACACAACACACACACACCACACACACACCACACACCACACACACACACACCACACACACACACACACACACACACACACACACACACACACACACACACACGCCAACAGTCACACTTACACTGTGTATCATGCTGCATTTCAGGACATGTTTCTTAAAAGCAAATATACGTAATGTTTTTTGAAATATTACAGTGCCTTCATTGATGGATTATACGGAGCAAAAGTGTCAAGGCCTGCCTTTGGCCTTCATCTGTATAATGTTGCTTTAATAGACACACACCAACCAGGATAAAGACTCAAAATGACCACAAAGACACATAAAACGACTAAAGGTCAGGTCCCACAAAACGACTACACAGAGAGGTTAAACAACTATACAGTCTGTTTGTCTTGCTCCTATAGGTAGGAGAGATGTTTGGGGCCGATGTGGGAAACTAGATTAATTGTATGTTGAAGCTGCTGTACCAGGCAATTCATTTACTTGACATTGACATTTTTTACTTCCTTTCTTTATTGTATTCTTTCTTGCCTCCTGTTTTAGCTTCCTTCCTTCGTTTCCTTATTTTTTTCCGAAGTAGTACTGCAGTTTAAGATTAAGGACACTTTGGTGCAAACTGAGTCAGGTCCTTAAAGAGGATATATTATGCTCATGTTCAGGTTGTATATCAGTATGTAGTGTCCTCTACTTTAAAGAGTCCTCTCCTGCTGATGTCAGGTGTATATCAGTATGGTAGTGTCTCTACTTTAAAGAGTCCTCTCCTGCTGATGTTCATGTGTATATCAGTATGTAGTGTCTCTACTTTAAAGAGTCCTCTCCTGCTGATGTTCAGGTGTATATCAGTATGTAGTGTCTCTACTTTAAAGAGTCCTCTCCTGCTGATGATCAGGTGTATATCAGTATGTAGTGTCTCTCTACTTTAAAGAGTCCTCTCCTGCTGATGTTCAGGTGTATATCAGTATGTAGTGTCTCTACTTTAAAGAGTCCTCTCCTGCTGATGTTCAGGGTATATCAGTATGTAGTGTCTCTACTTTAAAGAGTCCCTCTCCTGCTGATGCTTTCAGGTGTATATCAGTATGTAGTGTCTCTACTTTAAAGAGTCCTCTCCTGCTGATGTCAGGTGTATATCAGTATGTAGTGTCTCTACTTTAAAGAGTCCTTTCCTGCTGATGTTCAGGTGTATATCAGTATGTAGTAACTCTACTTTAAAGAGTCCTCTCCTGCTGATGTTCAGGTGTATATCAGTATGTAGTGTCTCTACTTTAAAGAGTCCTCTCCTGCTGATGTTCATGGTGTATATCAGTATGTAGTGTCTCTACTTTAAAGAGTCCTCTCCTGCTGATGTTCAGGTGTATATCAGTATGTAGTGTCTCTACTTTAAAGAGTCCTCTCCTGCTGATGTTCAGGTGTATATCAGTATGTAGTGTCTCTACTTTAAAGAGTCCTTCTCCTGCTGATGTTCAGGTGTATATCAGTATGTAGTGTCTCTACTTTAAAGAGTCCTCTCCTAGCTGATGTTCAGGTGTATATCAGTATGTAGTGTTCTCTACTTTAAAGAGTCCTCTCCTGCTGATGTTCAGGTGTATATCAGTATGTAGTGTCTCTACTTTAAAGAGTCCTCTCCTGCTGATGTTCAGGTGTATATCAGTATGTAGTGTCTCTACTTTAAAGAGTCCTCTCTTGCTGATGTTCATGTGTATATCAGTATGTAGAGTCTCTACTTTAAAGAGTCCTCTCCTGCTGATGTTCAGGTGTATATCAGTATGTAGTTTCTCTACTTTAAAGAGTCCTCTGCTGCTGATGTTCAGGTGTATATCAGATGTAGTGTCTCTACTTTAAAGAGTCCTCTCCTGCTGATGTTCAGGTGTATATCAGTATGTGGTGTCTCTACTTTAAAGATCCTCTCCTGCTGATTGTTCAGGTGTATATCAGTATTGTAGTGTCTCTACTTTAAAGAGTCCTCTCCTGCTGATGTTCAGGTGTATATCAGTATATAGAGTCTCTACTTTAAAGAGTCCTCTCTGCTGATGTTCAGGTGTATATCAGTATGTAGTGTCTCTACTTTAAAGAGTCCTCTCCTGCTGATGTTCAGGTGTATATCAGTATGTAGTGTCTCTACTTTAAAGAGTCCTCTCCTGCTGATGTTCAGGTGTATATCAGTATATAGAGTCTCTACTTTAAAGAGTCCTCTCCTGCTGATGTTCAGGTGTATATCAGTATGTGGTGTCTCTACTTTAAAGAGTCCTCTCCTGCTGATGTTCAGGTGTATATCAGTATGTAGTGTCTCTACTTTAAAGAGTCCTCTCCTGCTGATGTTCAGGTGTATATCAGTATGTAGTGTCTCTACTTTAAAGAGTCCTCTCCTGCTGATGTTCAGGTGTATATCAGTATGTAGTGTCTCTACTTTAAAGAGTCCTCTCCTGCTGATGTTCAGGTGTATATCAGTATGTAGTGTCTCTACTTTAAAGAGTCCTCTCCCAGATTCATCCTCTTCTTTGACTTCAGGCCACAGCTGCTGTCTGCCTCAGAGCTCAGGTGGAGATTGAAAACAGGACCGCTTGCAGAAACATTCCTTTCTCTGAACGCAGACGTTATTGTTAGATCGGCTCTTTAAACACTGTCCTGCACTTAAAGCAACAGCCCAAACAAATGTGCTCACACTGAGAGACTTCTAATGCCATAATAGCATAAACTGTGTAAGCACACTAACTAATGTTGTAATAATACTAATGTACCGAGCTACAGGGAGTGTTTAGAGGAGAAGGGAAAAGCTAGTCATATTGATGTTATATCAAACATTCATTAGAATCACACACCTCCTGCTCAGAGGCTCAGGTGTGAAATGTCATCGTCTTCAAACATTTGCTGCGTTTGGTACGTCAGCAGAGCCGAGAAAAAATAAGGACTCGTTAAACCCATGGATGGAATACTATAAGTGCTACTAAAAGACACGTGAACAAATCAGTAAGAGACTAAAATGACAACAAAGAGACATACAAGAACATTCAAAACAACTATAGAGAAGCTAATCAACTACAATGACTATAAAAAGGTGCACAAGTGATATTAAGATATGCTGAATAGCTGCAGAGAGTCACAAAACAGCTACAAAAATACTACAAAGATTTGCAAGATGACCACAAAGCAAAACATCAATGACTACAGAGAGACAGAATCACCTAAACAAATGCACTTCTTTATCATTTTCTAATCAAATCAAAGACTCATTTACGTCTAAAACTCAGAAACAGAGACACAAATATTCTCCAGAAGCCCCTGAAACATTTATCATGAGGACTATAACCTCATGAAGGAGCCTTTTAACCTCCTCAAGCACTCCTAAACCATAATAATCAGGGCTACTACGTTTAAAGTCATATTGAAAACCATGAAGAACCATTTTTAAGTTACTCAAAGACAAAGAGGCGAGATTATATTTATTTGTTTTGATCAGGTGTCATTTTCGTTTTTTTAATGTATTTAGTTTCATTTTTGTTACTTGCATTTACTTAGCTTTGCACCGTCATCTCTGTACGGTCTGAACACAGCTTTGTTTCAGTCTCGAG
Organism: Trematomus bernacchii; assembly: GCF_902827165.1. NCBI lineage: Eukaryota > Metazoa > Chordata > Actinopteri > Perciformes > Nototheniidae > Trematomus > Trematomus bernacchii. The sequence continues at coordinate 2,144,363 of NW_022987792.1, read as the reverse complement.
TGTTTGGGGATTTCCTCCCAACAACACCTGGAGCTGCTCAACAGGAAGTGATTCACAGGAAGCAGCGCTCAGTCTTGTTTTCATAACGCTCAATAGGAGAGAAGAACCAGTTGCAATTGTTATGGCCTGACCTTGCAGATTCCTCTCTTGAAGCTACTGTTGATAACTTTATTTAAGGTCACCTATCATGCTATTTTTAGGCTATAGCATAGGTCTCAGATATATAAAAAACATGTCTATGAAGTGTTTTGCTCAAAATACCAAACAGATCACCCATTCTAGCCATGCCTCATATCCCTCTATTTCACTTCCTGTTTCAAAAGTGCTGATTTGGGGAATAAAGCTTTAAAAAAATATATACTAAATACTGCGGTGATGATGAAACGCCATATCATGGATTATCAAGGATTGTTTCTGAAACGTATGGAGCTCAAAGGCTTTCTCTCTTGCCGGTTACACCACAAGGTGAGTTCCTTTTTATTTCCTGCTTCTTCACACACATGCTCTCCAGTACAGGTTAGCTCTGAGTGTTAGCGATGCTAATGTAAACACCGACCATATTACGTCCAAAACAGTCGGGCATTGTTTCTGATAGCAACGTTTCTGATAGGGCCGTGGGTCCACATTTCAGATATTACGTCATATCGGACGCAAATCTGGATCAGCTTCGTTGTAGCCCCATTTTTAGAGATTTGGGTACGGAGGAAGGAAAAGAGAGAGGGTTTTTATTTTCTGACGCTGCGTGAGTTCCCTGACACACCGGGGACACATCTTTATGTATAAAAGACATCAGAAAGTGCAATTTGCATGTTAGGTCCCCTTTTAAAAATATTATTTGGGCCATTATTTGTCAAAACTGTCCCAATATCCTGGCCTTTAGAGCATTATATATAATCCTCTTGAGCTCCTAATGGCTTTTGCAAATGGCATTTAAGGCCTTTCCCCATGTTAAATGTTTTCAAAACATGTTTAGTGAACTGTTTAACTGTAAAATAGGGAAAGTCACCAACTTACAGGAGCAAACTTTCTCATCAACTAATAATAAGGAATAAATTGCACATACAAAGTCATTGTTTAAAAGGAGTTATTTGTATATACTGAGTATCTCAAAATGATGACTTACAATTGCAAAATAAGTCACTCGGTCAATCATTTTAAATACTAAGTTATTATTACGAGAAGGTTTCTTATTATGGCTTTTTTTAAATCATCATTCTGTTGTCAATGGGCTTCAGACTTCAAGATTTATTCAACTATTTTTCAAAACAAAATAGATGTAGGTAGGTAGGTAGGTAGGTAGGGTAGGTAGGTAGGTAGGTAGGTAGGTAGGTAGGTAGGTAGGTAGGTAGGTAGGTAGGTAGGTAGGTAGGTAGGTAGGTAGGTAGGTAGGTAGGTAGGTAGGTCCGTAGATAGGTAGGTAGGTAGGTCCGTAGATAGGTAGGTAGGTAGGTCCGTAGATAGGTAGGTAGGTAGGTAGGTAGGTAGGTAGGTAGGTAGGTAGGTAGGTAGGTAGGTAGGTAGGTAGGTAGGTAGGTAGGTAGGTCCGTAGATAGGTAGGTAGGTAGGTCCGTAGATAGGTAGGTAGGTAGGTAGGTCATACAAGAAAATAAAGTGTCGATTGATAGAGGCACTTAAAAATCAAGAGATTAAACTGGCTGTACAACCGTTACTCTACTACACACAAATGTAATCAATATCCTAGTCAACAAGTCTGATTTTGGATCAATACCAGCAGAAAATATGTGAATCCACGCCCTCTAAATATCACAGTTCACCTGCAAATATCACATGTGGTTCACAGGTTTCACAGCACAGAGCAGCTGAAGTGCAGCTCAGTTATCCTCCGTCCAACACCGACAGAAAACAAAGGTGAAAAGTGAAGTATTTACCCAGCATGCAGCAGGGTAAAGAGAGTAATGTTTGAGGTCATGTGATCAGCAGCTGGTGGAAACAGTTACAGGGCTTTTATTTTGAAAGGAATGCAGCAGTGACTGTATGCAGAGATTAAGTGATGACCTGAGGGGGTTAAATAATAGTGTTTTTCGCAGAAATGAGAGACAGGAAGTTGTCAGTAAGCACAAAGAATTTGCAAATTTCTCTAGTGCAATTGTGAGTGAACTTCCTGCTGACAACACACACTGAATCTGCATTGATTTAACTTTTCCATATGTGTAGAATCAAAATATTGGTGGCCAAGTCAAGACACTAATAACGTGTTCAGAGTACCTGATAGTAAGGGTATGTATATCTACTGATTTCACAATTCGAGTCACTTCAAAATGACTTGATTATGGATATTTTTTAGCACATTAGAAGATTAACTTGGATATAAAAGACATTATCTGAGAACTAATGCTGTATATTGTACAAAAAAATGAATGAATTTATCCAAAAGCAGTTACATTAATGTACTTAAAGTTCTTCTTACTTCTTACTTATTAATAAAAAAAGCCTTGTCTGTGTTTTTGGACGCATGTAGAAATGGATGGAAACTTAATTACAGATCTTTTCTCCAGCAGGTTTTCTTTCAGATCTGACAATTTGCAGGTTTCTTATCGTGGTCATGTTTAATTAAATGGTTTCAGGGATTTATGGTTCTGTAGATCCACGATATTTCACCTAAATTATGCACACTCTACATTTTCGCTTTGCTTATGTCCAGCTCGTCTCTGTCTTACCCGTTTTTTAAAACTGAAATGCAACCATTAGTGTTGGGTGTTTTTTTCCTTTTTTTGGAGTACAAACAAATGTTCAATTGTTCGTTGATGTTGACCAGATCGCCCTATGATTACAGCTTTTCTTGACATGAGACATTAAGCATGCTCATGTTTGTTTATATTCTTCTTCTTGGAAGTCGTCGCAGGTTGTAAAAAAATGACAAGCTACGAGTTGTCGAGGACTAACGTGAAGTCATGTCTCTCAATCGAGGCACAGGAAGCATTTATGACTTTACAATGTCCTAATTTGATAAAGTGACCACGTGCGAAATCCAGTAATCTCACAGATAATAAGACTAATGTCAACTACAAGTGTAGAGGGGTAACCAAGACTTTCACACTAAGATAAATCATTATAAAAAGGTTAAGACGACAGAGGCATGACTGAGATGAACCCTAATGTATAAAAGGTAACCGGAACACTCAGATTCAAGAAAGTGTGCAATAAATCTAATTAGACACATGTCTCTAAAACAAACACAAGTTTGAAAAGAAACAAATGCATGCAAACTTGTTTAACTGCATTGACATCTATACTGTAGTACTGTATCTAGTAGCATGCAGGTCAGGAGCAGAGAGGGCAAAAGTACACACATCCTTTACTCGAGCAGAAGTACAAGATACTCGTGTTTAAAATACTCTGGTAAAAGTAGAAGTACTGACTAAACCTAAAGAAGTATGGGCTTTGAAATGTACTTAAGTAAAAAGTACCCATAACTAGCAGCTGTTTTAAAGAGTACCTGACCTCCCTTTATATTAATAGAACAATAATGTCATTGTTAGCTAATGAATGTTTCCATGCTGAACAACGGCAACATGACAACGTTTTCATTGGTCCCTCTTCTTTAGAGAAGACCAGGAAATGATGGATACACGGATCGTGTTCAAATCAATAGGCACGCAATGACTCTAAATAATAATGATCACGCCACCAAACACACATTCAAACTAAAGGAACCAGCCTGTTGGGAAAATGTAAGAAGTAGAAAGTACAGGTATTTGTGTTCAACATGTAAGAAGTAGAAAGTACAGGTATTTGGGTTCAACATGTAAGAAGTAGAAAGTACAGGTATTTGAGTTCAACATGTAAGAAGTAGAAAGTACAGGTATTTGTGTTCAAAATGTAAGAAGTAGAAAGTACAGGTATTTGTGTTCAACATGTAAGAAGTAGAAAGTACAGGTATTTGTGTTCAAAATGTAAGAAGTAGAAAGTACAGGTATTAGTGTTCAACATGTAAGAAGTAGAAAGTACAGGTATTTGTGTTCAAAATGTAAGAAGTCAAAGTAAAAAGTCGTCAGAAAAAATAAGTAGTGGAGTAAAGTACTGATACCAGAAGAATGTACTTAAGTACAGTAACGAAGTATTTGTACTCCACTACTTCCCACCTCTGTCAAAAAGGCAGTGTTTGGAAGGGAATTCTGGGTAATGTAGTTCTACCTGGACACATCTCCGTTACCAAGTAAACACGTCATGTTTGCACACTTGCTGTTACTATTAATACAAAGTGGGAATATTCCCGAAAGTCCACAATCCACAGTGATGACGTGAGAGTTTCCCTTCAGCAAACACTGAGGCTTTCCCACAAGGGGAGTAGAAATTTAAAAAAAAAGGTAGGGGAGAAGTCAAAGTTAGGAATCATGAGGGAGCAGAGAGGGAGGAGCGGAGCAGAGGGTGAAGCGAGGAAGGAGGAATGAGTGAGAAGGAGGGAGGCAAACATTCACTTTTTTCCAACCAACAACTCTCAGTAAATGAAGCTGGAAATGTTGGAAGCAGCTTAAACTCTGCACGGTTTAAACTCTGGAGGAAAAGCTATTCAAAGCTTTTTATACGGGAAGGAAAATGTATCCCAAAATTGAAACACTGGAGTAAGGAGTAGGAGGGAGGAGGAGAGACAGTAAAAGAGAAGAAGGGCTCTTTGTTAATAACATTAAAACTCATTATTACAAATCAACTCAGAGAGAAACTCATGTGACTCTTCATAATGGAGATGATAAGTTTCATAAGACACATGTTTCCACTTTGCCTCAGGATTTAGAAGATACAGATTAAACCGTCTGACTGAATACTTCTGTTTGGTCGTTTTTTTTCATATATTAGTATTGATCTCGTGTTTTTTCAGGACAGATGGAAGCTGTTAGTGTTTTTGGTGAAGCGGGCGTGGTCGCTCGAGGCACGCGGGTTTTAATTTTGGCATTTGGACTGAAACACGAAGCTATTTTCAGCATCAGTTTGGTAACGCTCTGGCTACAAAATGTGTCAGAAGGAAATTCATGTCTTGAGAACAGAAAGCGCAACTACTCAAGATATAAGACAGCTTTTCGAATTATAAGAATACTTTTTGCATTTTCTTTTCTACCTAAGACAGTTAAGAGGTTTGAGACATATCGATTAAAATGTATCAACAATTCATTAAACCCGAAAATGCTAAAATATCTCTGGTTCTCCAACAGATTTTCAGTTTAACAGATCCATAAACCGAATACCAAAACAAGATATCTTGGACATTTTAACATTGAAATAAGTACTGCATCATAACCGGGTTTTTCTCTATCTCCTGACATTTTATTGACAATACAATATTACATGTCACTTGTTATAGACGCTTTTATCCAAAGCGACTTACATACTCAATACTGTGGACAATCCCCACAGGAGCAATTTGGGGTGAAGTGTCTCAGGGACACAACGACATGCTTGACTGCAGTGGGGTTTGAACCTGTGACCCCCTGATCCAACACCAACGCACTGTACCACACGCCTCCAATACTTCAATGGAGGCGTGTGGTGCAGTGGGTTGTGCGTTGGTGTTCTAACGTCTAACAAGTGACATGTAATACAATTAATTATTAAAAGGGTTTAATTTTCAGTATTAGATTGGTCCCAAGTTGGTAATGTAATGGCAACCTTACAAGGTAAAAATTCAAATTGTATGAATTAAATATTGTAAGTACTCTCAACTACTTGAACAAAAGCTGTAATAATAATGGATCCGTTTTAGTTTTGATCAGAGATAGCAGCTTTTCTTCAACTTAAAAAACCCCAAAGCCATTATGACGAGTTAGAATTGATTATAATGAATTACAAAAGCCAACATAATCTCAAGATTCTGCTAAATATCCTTGTCAGAGAGAGATGTCTGAGTACAAGGTAAAAGCTTTTGGAATATTCTAAATATATTGGCACTATATTGGACCTCATACAACCTCACTTTAAAACCTCCAACATATTTACTTTAAACTCTTTCTGGTAACTCTCACATGATTCTACAAAACATTCAAACCATCTCTTTAATCTCATCTGACCTCAGAGGAAACACAAACTAAATCTAACAGGAAGCGGCGGAAACAGATTCAGGCAGGATGTTCATCTTCAGCTTTATAACTTTAAACCTTCAACTTGAACCTAGCTTCCAACAGTCAAAGTATTTAACAGGAGATGAGGGTTAAATGTTGTCTTGTTTTAAGAGGAATGTAATAAATGTTGAAGGCTGGGGAGTATGGAAGCCCATTAAGGCCAGTTACATGAAAAACATTCTGTACATTTCAAAATAAAAAAGACACATTTTCGCACTGCACTGGTGCCAAACGGCAGTATTATCTTAAAGTGGAACTATCATGCTATATTGGAAATATATATTGTAGGGCCATACCTTTACAAAAACATGTCTGTGAAGTTGTTTGCTTAAAATACCAAACAGATCAGCCATTGCAGCCATGCCTCATACTGCTCATACCCCTCTTTTGCAGCCCTGTTAGAGAGTAGGTAGGTAGGTAGGTAGGTAGGTAGGTAGGTAGGTAGGTAGGTAGGTAGGTAGGTAGGTCGGAGCTAATGCCTGATCAGAATTCTACCGGAGATAAAGTTAAATTCAGCTGTGATAAAACGCCATCCTGTTCTAAACCACATCAAGGATTATTTCTGAAACAGTATGGAGCTCAAATGCTTTTTCTCTTGCGGGTTTATCACAAGGTGAGTTCCTTTTTATATGTCCCTGCTTTTAAAACACATGTGCTCTCCATACAGGTTAGCTCTGAGTGTTTAGCGAGGCTTGCTAATGTAAACAAAGACGAGATTACGTCCAGAACAACGTCAGGCATTGTTTCTGATAGCAACTTTCTGTGGGTCCGCCGCCGATTTGACGTCATATCGGCAGCAAATCTGGTATCCGCTCGTTGTACCCCCGTTTTAAAAGATTTGGGTACGGAGGAAAAGAGAGAGGGTTTTATTTTCTGATGCTGCGTGAGTTCCCCGACACACCGGGGACACGTATTTATTAGGGCTGGTCAGTCGATTAAATATTTAATCGCGATTAATCCGCATGAATTGTCCATAGTTAATCGCGATTTTCGTGGACAATATTAACCCTCCGACAAACAATGGAGATTCACCATGGCTACCTGTTGCTGTTCTACCTGAGAGACGCAAGAAGAAGACAAAGCGGGGATGCCGGGCCGGGTTGCTGGTCAGACTGAGAAAACGTGAGAATCGGCCCCTTCTTCCGAGTATTCTTCTGGCTAATGTTCAATCCATTGAAAATAAGCTAGATGAACTCAGAAGCCGGATTGCTTTTCAAACGGGAACATTAGAACTGTAACGTGTTAATTCTCACTGAGACTTGGCTCAACCCCGCTATCCCGGACTCCGCTATTGTCCCTGACGGATTCTCTATTTTTCGTCAGGACCGGACTGCAAACTCGGGGAAAAGTAAGGGAGGCGGTGTGTTGTGTAATGACTAACAACACACTGGTGCTCAGATGTGAAGATTATTTCATCGGACTGTTCCGCACCAGCTAGAGCACCTCATGATCTCATGTCGGGCCTTCCATCTGCCGAGGGAATTCCACATCTGTTGTGATAACAGCAGTGTATATCCCGCCGCAGCCACTCGCCGACAACAACACGGCACCTCGATCAGCTGTTTGGGGTTTATTGATAAAACCGAGACTTCAAGCGCCAGATGCGGCGTTCGTTGTGGCCGGAGATTTCAACACCGCCAACATGAAAGAAGGTTTTGCCAAAATATTACCAACACATCAACTTCCCCGACGCGCGGGGGAAACATACTGGACCATGTTTATTCCCCTTTCCGGAATGGATATAAGGCTCTCCCTCGCCCTCCCTTCGGCAAATCAGACCATATCTCACTACTGTTGTTGCCGGCTTACAAGCAGAAACTTAAAAGGGACAGACCGATAACAAGGACAGGACAACGATGGAGCGAGGAGTCAGATTCAGCACTGCAGGATTGCTTTGCATCTACGGATTGGAGTGTGTTTGAGGACAATAACATCAACACACACACGGACACTGTCATCTGCTACATTGGGAAATGCATCGATGACGTGGTACCGAAGGTTTCTGTACGGACATTCCCAAATCAAAAGCCCTGGGTAAACGGTGAGGTGCGCGGCAAACTGAAAGCGCGCACTCTCGCGCACACAGCGGGAGATTTGGAGGAGTACAGGAAGTCTAGGTATGATCTCCGGAGAGCAATAAAAAATGCAAAGAGACAGTACAAAGACAAGGTGGAATCTGACTTCAAAGGCTGTAACACTAGGAATATGTGGGCGGGACTAAGGACAATGACATGACTACAAAGGAGCAGCGGGGGGTGCTGCGGGAGTGTCTGCGTGCGCATCTCTCCCAGATGAGCTAAACAGTTTTTTTGCACGCTTTGAGAGCAGCCAGGCTGTGGAGGTACAGAGGGACCAGGAGCTACACTGCCCTTTTGTTTTAAATAGGGCAAGATGTGTGTAAATCCTTTAAAAGGGTTAACCCACACAAGGCTCCTGGACCTGATGGCATCCCTGGCCGTGTTCTCAGGGTGTGTGCAGTTCAGCTGGCAGAGGTGTTCACAGACATCTTCAACAGGTCCCTGCTGCAGTCTGTAGTCCCCACATGTCTTAAACACTCCACCATCATTCCTGTCCCCAAAAAGACAATCATCACCTGCCCCCAACGACTACCGCCCAGTAGCACTCACCTCCATCATAATGAAGTGCTTTGAGCGGTTAGCCAAATTATTCATCACCTCCCTCCCTCCCTGAATCTCTGGACCCCCCTGCAGTTTGCCTACAGAGCAAACAGGTCCACAGACGACGCCATAGCCCTCACCCTCCACACTGCCCTCTCACACCTGGACCCGAAGACAGGAACACATATGTGAGAATGCTGTTCATTGACTACAGTTCAGCATTCACACCATTGTGCCCTCCAAGCTGGCCATCAAGCTCAGAGACCTCGGGCTCAACAGCGCCCTCTGTGACTGGATCCTGAACTTCCTGACGGGGCAGACCCCAGGCAGTGCGGGTGGGAAATATCACATCCATCCCACCCTGATTCTCAACCAACCGGTGCCCCTCAAGGCTGCGTGCTCAGCCCTCTCCTCTACTCCCTGTTCACCCACGACTGCGTGGCCACACACAGCTCCAACACCATCGTGAAGTTTGCTGATGACACGACCGTCATCGGCCAGATCACAGACGATGACGAGACGGCGTACAGAGAGGAGGTCGAAAAACCTGACATCTTGGTGCCAGGAGAACAACCTCCATCTCAACATCAGCAAAACAAAGGAGCTGATTGTGGATTACAGGAAGCAGCAGGGAGAGGGACACGCCCCCATCGCCATCAATGGGACTACGGTGGAGAGAGTCAAAAGCTTCAGGTTCCTTGGGGTCCACATCACTGAGGACCTGACATGGTCTCTTCACACCACCACCATCACCAAGAAAGCTCGACAGCGGCTCTTCTTCCTCCGCAGGTTGAGGAGGTTCAAAATGGATTCCAGGATACTCTGCAACTTCTACAGGTGCACGATAGAGAGTATCCTCACTGGCAGCATGACGGCCTGGTACGGCAGCTGCACCGACCCTCGATCGTAAGGCTTTAAAGAGGTGGTGAAAACTGCACAGCACATCACCAGGACGGAGCTGCCATCCATGGAGGACCTTTAACTCCCAGCGGCTCAGGAAGAAATCACTACGGATTATCAAAGACCCCCCATCACCCCAGCCACAAACTGTTCTTTCTGTTGCCGTCTGTAGACGTCACCGCAGCATCCCTGGCAAGGACAAAGAAGATTCGGAGACAGTTTCTTCTTCCCGCGGGCAAGTGAGACTGTTAAAAAAATTGAACTGTTGAAACAACTTCAAACATTCAACCTGCTACTCAGTAGTATGTATCTAATACCTAATATATATATATCATTCCAATAACTTGTATATAGACTCATACTGCCACTATTCCCACATCATAACTTTATTTCATTTTTATAACTATTATTATTTTTGTATTGCTCTTGCTCTTATTGTTATTATGTATGTTATTATGTTGCATTGTTGGAGAAGCCTGTGACATAGAGATTTTCAACTGCATAATTACTCTGTAGCTATGTCAGATTGACAATAAAGAACCTTGAAACCTTGAACCTTGAAACCTTGATTAATCGCAAATTAATCGCACATTTTTATCTGTTCTAAATGTACCTTAGAGGGATATTTTTCAAGTTTTTAATACTCTTATCAACATATGAGTGGACAACTATGCTTTATATGTGTTTATTATCATTTGAACAATGACAAATATTCTCATGAATATTAAACACAACAACCTCTGAACATTACAAATATTCGCCTCAATTCAACCTGGAACCTCTCTCATACAATAATACTGTGTGTTGGTGTGTGTGTTGGTGTGTGTGTGTGTGTGTGTGTGTGTGTGTGTGTGTGTGGTGTGTGTGTGGTTGTGTGTGTAAGTGTGTGTGTGTGTGTGTGTGGGTGTTTTGGAGCTATGTGCAGCTCAAGGCATATATGCTGTGTGTATGAGCTGTGTTGCGCGCACTATCCGTGCTGAGTGTGCTGTCTGGCTACCTGCATAAAGTCAAGTGCTCGGCGCAGTTGTCGGCGAAATGTCGCTCCTCTGTTTTCATTGAAACAGCTCCTTATATTCGTTAGCTCAGCTAGCTAGCACCAGATGCTAACAACAACACGTAAGGTGTGCTTCGCTCGCGCCACACATACACACACCCTCCCGGTCCTCCCGATGGCCAGTCCGGGCCTGCCGGTGAACGTGGAAGTGTGGTCTGCCACAAGCGGGCAGCAGCGGGGCTGTCAGCATCAGCTTGTAGATGGTATTTTAAACTCGATGCGCTCTGAAACTACGGCGGCCGAGGACAAAAAATACACATGCGTTAATCGCGTTAAAATAATTAGTGGCGTTAATTTTTTTTGCGTTAACGCGTTATTAACGCGTTAACTTGACAGCCCTAGTATTTATGTATAAAGACATCAAAAAGTGCATTTTGCATGATAGGTCCCCTTTAAAGAGTCCATATTATGACTTTGGGGGCTAAAAATGATGAGAATGTTCTCTAAATAATGACTTAGTACCTTGAACAATCGGTACTGCATTAGTGGCTATGTCAAAATAACTATGGCATCTCAAATACTAACGTAGTATTGCATTTTGGGATTATAACTCATACATTTCATAAAGTCTCTCCTCATGATGACGTCAGTCCTCACACTGGCAGAGTCCTGCTTCCATAGCAACACTTCCCACATGTGTGTGTGAACCACATTTTCCTGCCGGCACTCCTCCAGCGTGGCGTTGGTGGCTTAGTATCTTGAGTTAGTTCCTCAAAATAATAACAATAACTCCCAAAATAATGACGAAGTATTGCCAAAAGAGAAACTTCCTTAAAATCATGACTTAATCTCCAATTAACAAGAAAAGTTTTCCAAATAATGACTTAAATATGACTTAAAACATCAAAAATAATCACAAACTTTCTCAAAATAATACCTACTTTCTCAAATGATGACCAAGTATCTAAAAACAATAAGTATTGCTAAATAATATGAAACTTTATTCAAGATAAATTAGTGTATTCAAATAGTGTATCTCCTATAATTTACTAAGTTTCTTCAATGATGTGATACTAACTCATCTATCTCATCATAATGACTTCAGTCCTCACACTGGCAGAGTTTAGCTTCCATAGCAACACTTCCCACATGTGTGTGAGAACCTCAACAATAATAACAATAACTCCCAATAATGACTAAGTATTGAAAAATGAGGAACTTAACATAACTTCAAAAAATCTGGACTTCATCTCCAATGTATAAGAAAAGTTTTCAATGAATGACTTAAATATTGACTTAATACATCAAAAGTAATGACAGATTATTGAAGTATTACAATTCAATATGACATTTTCCTCGAGATACTTTAGTGTATAATATAACAACTAGTATTCTCCATGATAACTATGTTTTTTCATTTTTATGTGATACTAACTTTTATAAAGTAAGCTTCAGTCCCTCCTCACGTTGGCAGAAGTTTAGCTTCAATAGGACACATTCCCCACGATGTGTGTGAGAACCACATCATGTCATGGCGGAGGTGTGAAACAAAACTCCAGTTGTTGAAAGTCTCTAAACACCCATAAGTAAGTAACTTTCTTCGATGATACCTTAGTGTACTAAAATAACTACTAAGTATCTCCTATAAATAACTAAGTTTTGCAATATGTGATACTAACTTGTATAAAGTTTCTCCTCATTGTGACTTCAGTCCTCACGTGGCAGAGTTTTAGCTTCCATAGCAACACTTCCCACATGGTGTGTGTGAACCACATCATGTCAGGGGGGGGAAACAAAACTCATAAATAATGACTAAATTATTGCAAAAATGAGAAACTTCCTTAAAATCATGACTTCATCTCCAATTTATAAGAAAAGTTTCCAATTAATGACTTAAATTATTGACTTAATTCATTAAGAATAATGACAAAACTTCCTCCAAAAGAATTCTCAAGTTGTTGAAAGTATCCAAAAACAGTAAGTATTGCAAAATAATATGAAACCTTCTTCGGAACACCTTAGTGTATTAAAATAACTACTAAGAATCTCCAATAATTAACTCAATTTTGCAATTATGTGATACTAACTTTTATAAAGTAACTTCAGTCCTCACGTTGGCAGAGTTTAGCTTCCATAGAACACTTCCCACATGTGTGTGAGAACCACATCATGTCAGGAGGAGGTAAAACAAACTCAAGTTGTTGAAAGTATCTAAAAACAATAAGTAATTTTCTTCGAGATACCTTAGTGTATTAAAATAACTACTAAGTATCTCCAATAAATAACTAAGTTTTGCAATTATGTGACACTAACTTGTATAAAGTGTCTCCTCATTATAGAAATTGGAGGATGAAACCCTCTTAATGGTCACACATGTTCATGCACACAGCACACACAGTGAAATGTAGTCTCTGCATTTAACCCATCTTAGTACTAGGAGCAGTGGGCAGCACTTCAGTCCTCACACTGGCAGAGTTTAGCTTCCATAGAACACTTCCCACATGTGTGTGAGAACCACATTATGTCAGGAGGAGGTAAAACAAACTCACGTTCTCCAGCCGGCACTCCTCCAGCGTGGCGTTAGTGGCGTTGAGTCCTCCCCCCATCACCAGAGGTCTGCTCTCAGGATGTCCCTCTGCTCCCTGGTCTCCACCAGCTGCTCCTCCAGGGCCACTTTGTTCTTGCCGTAAACCACCTTGGCTCCTTCCAGTTTCTCCGTGACCTCCTGCAGCTCAGCCCGACACAGAGCAGAGCTCTTCAGGTCGGGAGACGTCGCCCCACACCACGATGATTATCAACGACACAACGGACCACAGAGCCAGCAGCGCGAGGACCACGTTTCTTCGCCGTCTGCGAGGATTGGAGGCGGCCCGCCATTAGAGAAGGAGGTGGAGGAGGATGATGGAGATGGAAGATGAAGAAGTAGAGCTGCTCTCACTTTGCCTCGCTCAGGGTGAAGTGAGCTGGACTTTCCCTTCTAGCTGGGCAGGGAAAAATGTCAAAATTCAGCCACACCTCCTCTGCCTCACCCACTTTTCGGCCACCTCCTGGAGCCTCCCCACCCTAAACTACTCCCCCTCCTCCTCCTCCCCCTCCAAGTTATTATTATGTATTTATTTCAACAAGGACCATGCATACAAATACATTAATCTCAGTAAAAGAGAAGAGATGAATTATGCCAGATTTTAGCTAATGGCTCATTTCCATCTGCAGTCCTTGTCAGTGTTATCATGCCAAGAGGACGCCGTGATCAACAGGAAAGTCACACACACACTTTACACATAAACGAAACTTTCCATGTGCAGCCTGTGTGCTGTGTGCACATAGTGAGTGGTGTGTGTGTGTGTGTGTGTGTTGTGTGTGTGTGTGTGTGTGTGTGTGTGTGTGTGTGTGTGTGTGTGTGTGTGTGTGTGTGTGTGTGTGTGTGTGTGTGGTGTGTGTGTGTGTGTGTGTGTGTGTGTGTGTGAAGAATGTCTGACAGTTCCTCTGACGTTACAGGACGCCCTGTGTTTGTGTGTGCGTGCAGTGCGGTGTGCATGCAGTGTGTGTGTGTGTGTGTGTGTGTGTGTGTGTGTGTGTGTGTGTGTGTGTGTGTGTGTGTGTGTGAAGAATGTCTGACAGTTCCTCTGACGTTATAAGACGCCCTGTGTTTGTGTGTGCGTGCAGTGCGGTGGTGCGGTGCAGTGTCTGTGGTGTGTGTGTGTGTGTGTGTGTGTGTGTTGGGGGGGGGGGGGGGGGGGAACACTGAGGCTTTCTGTTTCTATTTCCCAGCCTCACAGGGATATGAACCTGGATGAACTCTGAAGTACAAACTATGTGGATCCTTGGCAGCAGCGTGACTTTAAAAAAAAAAAAAAGTTGAGGCTCAGACTAACTTCAATGTTTGTGTTTCATTTATTTTGTTTGACATTTTTGGGCTTTATTTCCTTTGTGCTACTGTAAACTAACCTTAAGAAGCAGAACTTAAGAGAAGCAGAAACACAGAAAGACAGAAAAGTGTGTTTCTGTTTTCTGGTTTCTGATTCTCTCAGCTTCATTCCTCTTCAGCGCTCACTTTTTCCTGACCTGCTGCCAGCTCACAACTGGCACCGTGGAAACAGCCAAACAACATGTCTGTATAAACATCTGTACCGCGGTAAAGCTACAGGGATCTCTCAGAGTTGAACCCCCCCCTCTTCCTCGGGACACACCTCTTCACCACACCCCAACACACTGCACTTTCACACTTAACTGTTAATGTGATTATCATATTGAGAATGTTTTCTGTCACGGGGGAATTTGGGTGATGCAACAGTTGCTCCATTTTAAAATGAAAAAAAAGATAGATACAATAACAGAAGATAGAAAGTGCTTTACATGATTGAAAAAGGAAATTACAAAAAATTAGGCAATTACAGCAATACCAAAATAAACTACCAAAAAGGTTATATAAAAAATAAAGAAATAAGCAATAAAAAAAGTAATTGGAAAAATAAAATTAATAATAATATACTAATAATACTAATATATAAAACTAAAATAATAATATATACACAATTAAAATAATAATAATAATAGTATATACAATTAAAATATTGAGAATTATAATAATAATAATGTATATAGCATTACAATAATAATAATTATTATTATTATCATTAATAATTATTATTATAATTATTATTATTATTATTATAATTATTGGGCTAAAATACCCCCCAAAAAATGTATAAAAATTCAAAGCTACAATTTAACAGATTCACATTGATAAAACATTAGTAACAACTGACAGGAACAATTTCCCTCTTACCCACTCGTGTTGATTTAGTGATAGTGGGGTTTTTCTTTGACTAAATCATTATTAACCTGAAAGAATTTGGGTATTTGGACTTAGGTCAAACAAAACATATATTTAAAGTCTAAAATGTGGATCTGTGAAGACTATATTTGACAAATATAGGATCATTTAATAGACTGAACTGTAACTAAATGATTTATTTTTCAACAATTATGAAAAGATATGGTATTAGTTTCAACCCCTATTTATAATCCCAACTGGTTTTATCACTTTGTTATCCCTCATTACATTACATGTCACTTGTTAGATGCTTTTATCCAAAGCGACTTACATACTCAATACTGTGGGCAATCCCCACAGGAGCAATTTGGGGTGAAGTGTCTCAGGGACACAACGACATGCCTGACTGCAGTGGGGTTTGAACCTGTGACCCCCTGATCCTGATCCCCACACCACCGCACTAGCCCACTGCGCCACACACCTCCCTCACTAGGAACGCCAGATATCAGCATTTAAATCTGCGTGCAGCATAAAGTCACAACTGTTTTAACTTTAAGATGCTCACAGCTGCAGGAGCTGAGACACACTGATGAGATTCAGATGAAAAATGTGTCGTGCAGGACAACATTCCTTCAAACCTGCTGCAAAAAGAAACACTCATCACTTCTACGAAACGAGCAGGAAACCGCTTATCAGCATCTTCAATTTATATTTCAAAGTCTCTTCACACGCAAACCTCTGCAGCTCTACTGACCCCTGCTTCCTCTCCACAAATACAGGAAGTTCAGGTGAGGACAGGAAATAAGACATTAGCATTAGTGTAGCTGCAGGAGCTAACGTGCTGCAAACTGGATTCATAAAGCAAATGTCCAAATAGTTGCAGATTACTTTATATCAAAGTTGTTGGATCCCCTTCATTGGAAAAAGTATTATGTGAGTGATTCACAGTGGTGAAATGTAGCTAAGACATTTACTCAAGTATTATACTTAAGTAAAAGATTAAGGTACTTGTACTTTGAATATTTTCACATTAATACTTTTCCCCATTACATTTATTTTACATATTTACCTACAAGTTACTTTGCAGATTGAGGTTATTAATACAAAACAGAAATCAACCTATATAGTATATAAAATACTTCAAATTAACTCCACTTTTACCAAATGCGACATTGAATTGATGAACACATTAATGCAACAATAACTTTAATACAATAATTTAAAATATATGGTGCTTAATGGGCTATTCTGCATAATGAGTACATTTACTTTTGGTACTTAAAGTATATTTCGTTGCTCATACTTGTCTACTTCTACTTAAGTAACATTTTGAATGCAGGACTTGTTCTTTAACTGAGTATTTTTACCCTGAAGCTTTAAGTAAATGTACTTTTTCCACCTCTGCTGATTGGTACGGCAGTGTTTTACAGTTGATATTGAAGCATCACTTGCTCAATAACAGAACAAACCTGTTTCTGTTTCACAAAAATCCTGCTGACAACATCTCAGAGTTGCAACAGAGTGAGGAGTGTCTGGTGATTTATATCTGCTGCCTCAGTTGTCTCCTCAGTTCGATTTAGAAGTTATTTCTGTCTGAGGTGTCTGTAGCGCCCCCATGAGGCTTTAACATCTAATTACATCACATCATCATCATCTGACTGATATCCAGTGATGAGTCCACACCGCCCCCTGCTGAAATATCTTATACACTTTGCATGTGATCTGTCAAGTTAGTCGAAGGAATTCTATAGTTATTAATAATTATTTGCTTTTTTTACTTTTTATTAATTGATTCAGTTTCTTCCATACATGTCCTATATTGAGAATCCCCCACAAAAAATGTAACATACAGTAAAAGTAAATTATGCCTTGGCGTGTGCTTTATATTTTAAGGTAGTTTTCTTTTTAAGTGAAGAAGACAAAGAATATAAATAAATAAAATATGGATAAAAAAACACAGCCAAAAAATGAATAAACTAATACATTGAAAATACATTAAAAGTATATAAATAATAATCATATTTTGGGATACAATTAAAACATTAAAACATTAAAGGTAGGGTAGGTAAGAATGGAGAAACCAGCTCGAGTGCGCTAGAATTTGAAAATACACGACCGAAAAAAATCTGCCCCTTCCTTCAGACTTCCTCACAGAGCCCCTCCTCCAACACACACGAACGCACACATGACCAATGAGGGCACGAGATAAGTTTGTGCACAGATGGAAGGCTGACAGGCAGGTAGGCCATCCAGTTATTTTAGCCGGGCCGGCTCAGATGATTGGTCGTGCTTTTTTACAGCGCCACGGCTTCCACAGATGAAATATTTGTATATATTTATTGTCAAAGCATTTCATGTATTCATTGCTATCGGGATGTTAAAGGGCCCATGTCATGGCCATTTCCACTGATCATAATTCCATTGTTGAGGTCTACTAGAATAGATTTATATTGTGCAATTTTCCAAACTCACATTGGTTTCTCATACAGCATCTCTGTATACTACGTGTATTCACTGAATTTCACTCTCTGCCTTTAACGGCTCGTTGTAGCTCCAATAGCTTCAGCCCCCCACCCTCCCTGTGAGCACAGTGTGCTCTGATTGGTCGGGACGTTGTGAATCGCGCTGAGCTCCGTGGAGGTGTTGTTTCCTTGTTAGCGATACACAGCCAAACACAGCCAAACTCATCCTGAGCACACACAAAGTCACAGCCGAAGTAAAAACAATAAGTGTGGCTTGATATTGAGTAAGAAAAAGGTTGATAAACGCTGAGAGAATGGGTCTGCAGAGAGAATTTCGGCGATCCCAACTGTCTGTTATCAGCCTGCAGCCAGGGAGGAGAAATCAGCTGAGCTGCCTGCTCCCTGCACATAGAGTGTGTGTGAGGAAGTCCGTGGATTGGTCAATTTGGAACAATCCGCGAACGTAACGTAACGGCTCCACGGATTGGTCCATTTCGTTCCGGGTACGGCTTGACATCATGCCGTACCCGGAACGAAATGGAAGAATCAAATGGACAATGACGTATCTCCAACGAGGCGTTTTGGGGAGGTATTTTCTGTGTTAGAGTTTTACTCGCTACAGGGTGTACTTTGAGGGTTTGTGACTCTGCAGACCGTTTACATGCAGAAAAACCTTCATAACACACAAGGGGACGGGTAATAACCGGAAAAGCATGACATGGGCCCTTTAAGAGCATTCCATGGAATATAACAAAACGTGTTTCTGAAGTGAATACCTACCCCACCTTTAATGTATTAAAGCTGATTGCAAGACAGTGATAAATCCTTCTGGAAAAAAACTTAAAAAGCAAAACAAAAGTGAGGCTTATTTGCTTTTTTTCATCAAACATGAAACATATAATGCTATATATTTATATTCATATATATTTATGGATGGAGTTTGCTGTGACTGGCTGTCTACGTCAGGGGGATTTTGACGGTATTGTTAGTATTTAGTGATAAACAGATATCAATGGTTGATATATAAACTGATCATTAAAATAATCGTTGGTGGGCTAAAAGCAGCTTTGACTGCCAGGTGTTGTTTTGAAACGCTCTGTTGGTTTTAAGAACAATAACAGCAGCGTTTCCTCCGTCAGTCGATGAACGATTGAAGTCTGTGCTGGTCCTTCTGATCCTCCTCTCTGTCAGAGGTGAGTCTGTTTTATTCATATTAATATAATTCATGTCTAAACTCTTCAAATGCACTAATGTTTTGGACTCTTTCATTTAATTATAATTTACAACACATGTTTTAATCCTTGTCACTATTTGTTCTGTTCAAGTCAAACTAGGCTCTTACATTATTTTAGTATTATGATAAATATAGTTTATACATAATATATATTTTATTGTTTTGAGTAGCTAATTTAACCGGGCTTTTCTCAGTGTTAGAGCCATTTTCCTTTTGTTATTATTGTCTGAATGTTAGGCTTAATAATAATATAAATTAAACTCTTGATTATCAGGTATTTTTGTGAGTCACACTATGGTTTTAAAATGTATTCATTTAAGGCTCACTTATTTGTTATGATATGTGCGTCAGTATCACATGCATGGCTATATGCCTATATATGATAGGTTGATAGGACACAGCTGATGGTGATGAGACGGGGAAGCGGAAAAGTATTTTGACCGTGTTCTTTTTGAGACTGATAACTTTATTTTACTATGAAGCGAAGAAATGTGTCCTCCTGTTTGTATGTCGTCTGGACCATTGAATAAAGCTCATCTGATTCAACAACGATCTCCGCTGAATTGTTTGGAAACAAAGAGAGGCGCGTCAAAACCCACAACCCCGACAGAGGTGGCTATTAAATGTAGACTAGGATTAAAACGCCACCACACTCAGTGTTAGTGTATAAAATATAAACATTTTAATTATGGGATGTAAGATTTGTTAAAATTACAAAATAAAACGTCATGAGATGATCAGACAAAATTGGAAAAAGGTAACATTTTTAAATAAAAATGTCGGAATAAAAAAAATGTCAAATAGGTGAAATGTAAATAGGGACATGAAAAGTCAAAATCGTTATAAAAAAAAGTCAAAATTACATCTAAATCTAAATCTAATCTAAATTCTGTTATAAAATATTTGTGTTTGTATGTATTTTAATTAAAATGCATTCTGTAAAGTGTATTCAGACTTTTGTGACCATGGTACAAAAGTCTGAATACACCTTCCAAAATTGAATTAACTTTATAAAATAATCACGCTGCTTTTAATTGAACTACTCTTATCCTAAACTGCACTGTAACTTTTATTCATGTATATTATACCTGTGTTATTCTTGTTTTATGTTTCTCTTTACTTTTCTTGACTGCTGTGCTGTCATGATGTGTTTCCGCTGCACTATCTCTGAATGCTCTTAATGTTTTTCATTTGGTAAAGCACTCTTGAATAGCCCATTGTGTTGAAAGGTATAAATACGCTTTCCTAACCTTGGCTTGTCTTTAAGGTTTCCTCTGGCAGCAGCATGTTTCCGCACTTCAGACCTCCACGGTACAGGTGAGGTATGGGGAGGATGCCATCCTGCAGTGCCCCCTGATGGACGCCTTCTCCAATGTCTCCTCCAATACCTCCTCCAATGCTTCCTCCAATGCCTCCTCTAGTGCCTCGTCCAATACCTCCTCCAATGCCTCCTCCAATGCTTCCTCCAATGCCTCCTCTAATGCCTCGTCCAATACCTCCTCCGATGCCTCCTCCGATGCCTCCTCCAATGCCTCCTCCAATGCCTCCTCCATCGGCCTCGGACAGTCCTTTGAGCCTGAAGCCAACAGGCTGCACAACAAGAGGTGAACAATGTGACACAATTACTCGACATAAAATATACACTGTTTTCACACACACATGTAAATACAGTATATCTAATATGTGTATATATGTTCATTTGAATTCATTTCTTATTTCATAGCAATTTTATCATTTTTAGTTTGTATCTTTGATTTGTATCTTTGTCTCCTCCAATGCCTCCTCCAATGCCTCCTCCAGTGTCTCCTCCAGTGCTTCCTCCAGTGTCTCCTCCAGTGCTTCCTCCAGTGCCTCCTCCAGTGCTTCCTTCAGTGCCTCCTCCACCCTCAGCTGGTACAGGAAGGCTGCAGGTCGGAGTCCAGAGCTGCTGCTCAGCTTCAGGTCTTCAGACGTCTCTAACGTGACATACGGCCCTGGTGTTAGTCCAGATAAAGTCTCAGCTTCAGTCGACGGTTCGCTGCTGCTGCACGACTCCAGACTGAACGACTCAGCAGTGTATTACTGTGGCTTGACTCAGGGAGAAGAGCAGAAGAAGAAGAAGAAGAAGAAGAAGAGAGCAACGCCATAGGAACTCAGCGGGAAATTATGCTAACTCTAAAGCTAGTTAATTTTGACATTATTCAATCATGATTTTGACTCGTTACCTCATGATTTTCTTAAATCTAGTAATTTATTTTATTTCATGATTCTTTACACTTTATCTCAGTGTTTACCATTTCCTTAAAATGTTGACTATTATTTTATGAATATTAAACATGTTTAGTTAATAACTTTCAGTTGTGACTTTTGAACTCCTAATTTAGATTATTGTTTTCATTAGTTTGACTTTTTGTCTATTGTAATTAATTGCATAATTAATTAATAATGACATTAATTGTAATTGTAATTGTTTTAGAACTGATTCATACTGAGTTTAAGTCATCAGATAAATAAATACACTGGTAGGATGTCATGTAACCCTATACATTTCAATTATTTTATTAAAATATTTTTGTTTTTTGGGGGACATTTTGCTTGTAGTCAATTTGTGTGCAGGTGCAGTTAAACACAACACGACACAACAGGTTTTCAAATCTAACCACAGCTAGGATAAATTACTAACAGAATTTAACCACATCACATACACAGGAAGTTAACAATTGAGACAGACAGGTAAACAGAACTCAGGTGAGCAACAACAACACAAAAAGAGACAGGTAGAGAGGGGTATCTGACTCACGTTGTGTAAAGTCCCATCTCTTTTAATTCATGGCGAAATAACCGCTTTTCTCCGTCCTCTCAGATAATCAAAAATGTGACGCCATGTTGTTTGTTGACAGAGAAATGCTTGTCTTCCCGCCATCCATTCATCCCCGAAAATCTAACTACCTGTCTCAGTAAAATCGACTGACTTCATTTAAATCTATTCTTCATTGTTATATTTCTTCATAGTTTACATTTGATTCATTAAATAATACTTTTAAAAATCAGATTCACCCGGTTTCTCTCAGGAAGACTCAATCCGATTGTCTCTTCAGTTTAAACTGCAGTACCGCCTCTCACCGCTGAAACTGCCTGATATCTAACCATCACAGTCAGGGGCGCTGTTTCACTAATTTAAAGAAACTTCCAGAACTTTATAAACACACAATTTATAAAACAATAGAGATTTATTTTAAGAATGTTATATACTTGAATGATGAAAATAAAGACAAACAATAATTTCACAGTAAGCTATGTACCTAAATAAAAACTGGAAAACACCACAACATCAAAGTGATATTATAGGTTAAAAAGGCAACTATTAGATCTAAAACTTTTATTTGTATGTAAAGTTTTCTGAAAGTTTATGTTAAAACAGTAAATGAGGCATTATGGGATATACATAAATAATTAAAATCAAGTTAGTACAATCAACATAATGAGTATTTTAAATGTTTTCTTTTCACACGTGTACAATTAAACATTTAATGAAAGCTAAATAGTAAAATAATAAAATGATTTGATGATCAGGAAGAACTACAGAGTGTTTCTAATACATTATGACAGTTATATTTAGGTATCTTTTCTAAGACACCAACAACAATTTCGGATCAACAGCAATAGTGAGAAAAATGTCCTGTTTTTCTGTCCTTCACCAACTGAACCAACGGTCCGATCCCAGAGCAGCTTCTCCCTGGAGACGTTTGCCGTTCTGCAACAACAGTTTTCATGTTTTCCCGTTAAAAAAGTCTCACTAACACACAGCAGATCTGCAAGACTTCAGACTGACTGCAGCAGCGAATTCAAGGACCATTAACTAAGGTAGATCTTTTTCTTTAAAACTTCTATTGAGGACATTAAACATCATTTGGGGAACCTTAAATAAAGTTCAAAACACATTATGTGGACTTGTATTTAAGGAAAGCCTTCATGTGGACTTCTTTATGAAACCTGGGTCAAAAAACGTAATTTCTTTCAAGATAAAGTGACTTAAGATCTTAAGAATTACGAACTCTGACATTATTATAAGGACTTTAGAAAAATTTAAAAACATATATCAATGCCAATAACTTTTATTTTTACAGTCATTCTCCTTCACCAGGACTTTATAAACGCTGAGACTTCAGGATGGACACAACATTGACCTTCATCGTCCTCCTGCGGTGAGACAAAAACATAAATAATAATTTTCTGTTTGTGTTTCAGTGTTTCCTGAGTTTGTAATAACAATCTGTTTCCTCCTGCAGATGTTGGGTTGTTTGCTCTCGACCCAGCAAACAGTCGGTCTCGTTCTCGATGGTTTTCAGTGATGGGACTCTTCTGCTAGTGGACGCTGATGAAGACGAGCTTCATATTCACCATCAGAACAAGACAGCAGGTACAATGCAAAACTTTAAAGATGAAATGAGAGGATGAAAATAATTTGAAAAAAGATTACAATCAGTCAAAAGAAAGTTATGGGATTACATTGTGTCACTATTTGTAGTCTGTAGTAGTTGTATTAGTAGTAATTTTACTTATTCTTCTTCTTGTTTTTAGTCATTTTGTGTCATTTTGTGTCTCTTTAAGGTGTTTTATGTCTCTTAAGTCTCGTGTGGCTTCTCTATGCGGTCGTTTTGCGTCTATTTGTACTAAGTTTACGTCTCTTTGTGGTCGTTTTTAGTTCATAGAGCTTCTGTCACTAACAGGCCAACTTCCTCTTGACTGGTGGGGAAATCATATGCTCAATATCAGCAAAGCTATAGAGACAATGAAAGACATCAATACTAGACTTATCTGGACATACAGTTGCATATCATCTGCATAACATTCAATCATGATATTACAAATGTTTTTCCTGATCTAAGTTTTGACAAGCAAACAATGTTTGTTCAACCTAGAAATCTGTTTTATTTTGACGTCGCACCATTGTCATTATTTTCTACTAGTTGATTCAAATGTACCCCCTTTTATCTTGAAATTCTTCTACAAATGTGTAAATTCAACATGTATATTTTTTACTTTCTTGTTTATTTCTAGTCTCCTTAATTTGTATTGTACATTGCCATGTCTTTTTTATGCTGCTGCAACACAAACATTTCCCAAATTGGGATCAATAAAGTACTTCTTATCGTATCTTATCGTATCTTATCGTATCTTATCTTATCTTACTCCACGTCTATCTGCAGGTTCTGCTCCATCTGTTCAGATGTTATCATCCATCCCTTTCTCTCTGGACCCCGGATCTCCTCACCTGCTGGTCTGCGTCCTCACCGGGTTAAACTCACCTCTGCAGGACGTCCTGTGGTGGGTCGACGACGCAGAAGTGACATCGTCGGGCGCCATTGTGTCACGGATGATGTCACAGGAGGGCGGGGCTTACAGTGTCACCGCAGTGTGGGAGGTACCGGCAGCAGAGTGGAGGTCCGGGTCCACGTACTGTTGTGGGATGGTACAAGAGGGGTCGGCCTACAGAGAGAAATGCTGCTCACAGGACTGATGGAGACTCAGAGGTCACCGGTTCAAGTCCCAGACCGGACACACACACAAAGCTGTAAACCAGGGGTGTCCAAACTCGGCCCTCAGCCAATTAAAAAAGTATAATGGAATATGGCCCACAAATGAAACTTGTGCTTTTCATATATTGTACTTCTTAAATATATATGTACAAATATATTACACAATATTCATGTGTTAATAAGTCCACTTTTTAAATAAATTCAGTCAATTAAAGTTGGAAACGTTTTCTAACAAATCTTAGTTGATAAGAAAAAAGCCCAATAACTTATTTACATAACAACCTTGAAATATACCCTTCATATTTTCTCTTATTATATCTGAGCCTCCTGTTTTAAGGAATGAGATGCCAACACAATAAATGAAACCCTACGGAGAGCTGTGTGTTTTTTCATCAATATCAACCATAATTTACCAAAATGTGATACTTCTAACTCAGAACTTATGACGCAATATACCTAGCGGCCCAGCCCTTCGTATATTTTTCTGTATGTGGCCCTCGGTGAAAAAAGGTTGGACACCCCTGCTGTAAACAGAAGGACCAGCTGATGACTGGAAAGCTTAAATGACTGCAATATGTCGTGATTTATGAACTTAATATGTTTAACAATAAAAATATTAATCTTTAAACAGTTGGTGGGTTCATCAAAGGACACAGAGATGACTTCTGCTTTTGCTGTGAGCGTGTAAATATATATTTACGTGTATATTTTGATCATACCCCTGTAAAAGTAAAAAAACATCTCACTCACCTGGGCTCAGCCTCTGCACGTGTTGAAGCTTTAGACTGTAAAATCTTTTTATCTTTTTGTTGAGGTCGTTTTGAATGTTTTTTTTAGTTGATTTGCGTTTCAATGTTGTTGTTTTGCGCTTTTTTGTTTATTTGAGTTATTTCTAAATCTATTTTTGTGGCTCTTATTAGATACTGCAGAAGATACACCGGGATGGAGATTGGTTGACAAGTATTTTGTGTCTTTTTACGTTTTTGATGCATGTCTTTTGTGGTGTTTTGTGTCTTTTGGCAGCTCTCAGGAATGCTGTTCTGCATTTCTTTGTAGTTTTTAAGCATTAGTTAGATTTTTATGTCTCTTCGTGTTGCTTTTTTTGGTCATTTTGAGTCTGTTAGTGTTCTTATCTGTGTCTTAGAGTCTTCTCAACCCGGGATGTAAACAGAAATCTGTCCATGTCTCTGTGTTTCCTCCAGAAGATGATTCATCTTTTACTGTACATGTGATGTAAAAACCCTGAGAGTCAGAGACCTGCAGGAGGCAAACTGAGTCTTTAATCTGATATGATCAACAGAAAGTAAATAATACATGCAGAGATACACATGTTAACAGCTGTCACACTGTCAGCTTATATCCTTTAAAATCAAATAAAAGGTACGATTTCACTCAGCAAACACAAAACAATAAACACAGTTTAACCCTCCCGCCCCCGGACTGTCCCTCCGAATAAAGAGAAGCAAAAATATTCATGTTTTTACATAAGAGTATATATGTAAATCAAATATACAGAGTACATGCTTTCTACCATGACAGATAGTTATCCAGTGAGTTCATTTGGCAAGAAGTTATTACAGCAGAAGACTCGTTTTGACCAGATCTTTTATAGAGGAACCAAACTGCACATCAGTCAGATCTTCAAAGCTTTGATCAAGAAACGCCCACTTTGACTCACAACCAATCACAGAGCTTTTCTGCCCAATAACGTCTTAAAAAAGTATTTAAAATGTGCACAAAACCTGGAGGAAAATTTAATAAAATTGACCTAAAATCTACTAATTGATTATTACAGATCATGTTAAGTGGTTTTTTTTTTTTTTTAAATGGATGATGTAAACATTTTTAAGGATGAAGTTTTCTTCTCCATTGAAATCTCAAGTGTGTTAGTAAATAAAAAGCGTATATACCTTTAGCATCATGTTAACATTTGACACAGATTTCATGTTACAAAGGCTTTACTTGATGTTGAATTTACAAGATGGAAAGTGGTATATTTCTTTTACAGGGCGAATTTGCATTAAACTAAAATCCCTACCCATGGAAAAAAGCCACACGATGGGATCTTATAATAAACATCATCATAATACATTTTTAACTGTAATAAGGAATTACAATAATTGCGTCCTTTTCCACCCAAAATAAAAATGTGTTTCCAGGACTTTTTGGGCTCCATTTTTGGGAGGGCTGGTTCCTCTGTAACCCTCCTGTTGTCTTCGTTTTCCCCCCTTACTTTGGTGTTCGACCGGTCCTGTTTTAACTGCTATTACAGTAACACAAAAACCATTAATCATCACCAAATGTCATTTAACACCCTTTCAAACTGTAAATATTGTATCAGACTACTGGTATACATGAAAAACTGCAGTAAATATACAAAGAATAGACACTGAACATGTCTTGCGTGTGCCACGTGTGATCCATGTGGGGGGATGGGCACATTAGGGTGGGAAATGTATCAAATTGTTCTGTGTGTGTTTGTGTGTCTGTGCCAGGTGTGATTCACATGGGGGGATTGGGCACATAAGGGGGGGAAAACACATCTAGTGTGTGTGCACGTGTGTGTGTGTGTGTTTTATCTGATCCGGATGGTTACTAATTCCTTTTCTTTATGGCGGTCATTTTTGACCGGGAACACCATGGGTGTTACAAAGTTGACTAAATCATCCAAAATGCAATGAAAGTGGTGATCAGCTATTGTATATGTTCAAATGTCTACTGTGAAGGATATCATAAAGCCTTAATGCAGTCGAATGTAAAACAAAAAATGTATGATTGATGAAAGTAGTAAATCGGTCAGATTTGACCCGAAGACAACAGGAGGGTTAAAAAGAAAAGCTTCTTTAAAATTGAGCATTTTATTTGGTGGCAGAGAACCTTTACTTCAGTTTGGTCCATCCTGGCCACCGTAGTTTTGTGTGTTTTTGTTTCCGGTGGGTTCAAGATTGATTGATTTCCAGTCTGATTTTCTTTATTATTATTTTGGAAGCCCCTGTACAAAGAGAGGTAGAACGTGTAGTCCAAAGGATTTCATTGAAAGGTTTACTTCGGTTCTTCAACTTGGACCCTATCTCTCCACGTTGTTATGTCTTGGGGATGACATTTTTTTGTTAATTTGCAGACTGAAGCTACGAAATGGGTTGCAATGTTATTGATCACTGTCACTGTCAATGTCCACTAAGAGTGCTTGTTTTTGCCCCTACCAGAGCAAGATGTCTAAGAATATTTGACAACATTAGGGAGAAAGGACCCATACAGAGAAATTAGACCCTTTCCCCCCGCTCTATTTGTAATTGTGTCCATCCCAATTTTGCTTTAAACATTTATTTACATGCACAAAAACCTACAGGAAAGAGCAAACCCCAAAATATTATTAAATGTAATAATTTAATCTTTATTTCTTTCTTTCCAAAATGTTGTCAGATGTTGTATACAACAAACTTGAAATGGATTTAATTTGACGGTGATTAATTTCCTGATAGGATTTCATTGCCTGGCTGCAGCACTCTCGATCAATACTGGACTAATATCTAGAATTGCTGCCCCCATTATACATTTAAACATGGGAAAATAGTTTCCAGGTTAAAAGATACCCTTTAATGACGAAAGTCAAATTTGGTATATTTGGGGGGTCTGAACACTGATTGTGTCTCTGGTCGGGCGGTAAAGTTGTCAGATATAATCTTAAAACCAAACTATGTACAGTGCAAACAGGAGATCATCATCACCACTGCTGATAAAAGTGTAAACAACACTGCGTTTTACTCACTAACACGACACTGAAATAAACACCGGATCTATCTACTCATTCGGCTGCAGAATAAATCCAGCGGGAGTCGCCAGTAAAGAGTAGAAAGGATTTAAAAAAAACAAAGCAGATCGTCTCTTCAAACTTTTCTCAGTCTCTTTGTCTGAAGCTGCCCCGACACTCAAAGAGATGCAGAAGCTGCTCTGTTTCTCCTCGTCCTTCACACCCGTGTCCATGCAGACATGTGTTTAATAATAAAATACAATCAGCTCCGTCCTGAGCATTCGAGGAAAAAGTCACCTTCTGTTTCCAAAAGAGGAAGAAACCAGAGTCTCTGTTTGTCCCATTTCAAGTACGAGGCAGAACTATTTCTTCATTGTATCCATCCGCCCAGTGCCTCAGTGCAGCGTCTCTGGTTTTACATTTCTGTTTTTGTGCGGATCAAACCTAAGACAGTGTAAACAAAGAGCCTTAAAGTCTCAAAAGTAAAGCCTTAATGGAAGTACCTCAAATTGCACTCTCTCTAATAACCAGCAGGGGGCAACCTTTCTGGTTCTGAAAAATGTCTATGAGAGTCTATGAGAAAATGACCTTGCCTCTTACTTGATAAATGATCCCAGTAAACATTTTCTTAATGAGTTTATGGTTCAAACCGCTAGTTTCTAGTGTTTATTAATACAGCATGATGTTTATTTTTTAAATGATGGTCCCATTTAGAGTAAAATAGACGATAAAGGAGCGGCCTTATGATTGAAAGGTCGCTACCACTTATTATAGAGACAAACAAGATATGTGGTTGAGCTACTGAGGTGTTGGTAGGTGTTTGAGCTGTTTTCCACTGCTTCCAGTATTTATGCTAAGCTAGGCTAACCACATCTGGACTAGGTCTGAACTTCTTACTATCAAAGTGTTTTAATTGGCATTTAAGTACAGGCCAAACTGATTTATTGTCGGTTTCCCAAGACCATGCTAGGTTAACATATTAAATTAATAAAGAGAGCACACATTTCCAAGAAAAATTGTCTCTGAGATCAAACTCTACATTTGCATGACATTTTTTTTCCAAATTCTCTGAGATTTAAGTCACAAATGTAAGGAACTATGGTTTATGTTTTTGTCGAAGATCCACATGGCTTCACTTTGCAAGGTCGGATCTTCACTTTACTCAGAAATGTATAATCCAGAATAGTTTTAAAATGTAGTTTTCTCATAAATGTGAGTGTTTATTCTCATAAATTGACCACTTTAATCTCAGAGAATATCCCTAAAAGGATTTTCTTGTCATATTCTCCCACACTCCCACCCCAAGGTTCCATATAACGACCTAAAAGGGCAATGTTCTTGCCTAGCTTGAGTAACTCGTAAGTCCCTTGAATCATGTCCAGCCTCCTTACTAAAAACCAGCAGCTCAACAATGAAGACTGAACAACTGTCCTGGCTGCGAAAACACCCAACAAACCCTCAAGTGTATCTGTTAGCACGTTAGCGTAGCTGCAGATATGGAAGTTTAATGTTAAACGTTAGCTCCGTTTGAAACAGAAGCTTTAGGTTCATTTGGTCCCTTTAAGTGATTTGAGATGTTTTTAGAGAAGAGGAAGATGAAGTTAAGTTTTTCTAAAAGCGATATGTGATCACTGGCAGGGGGCGGTCTTACTGGCAGGCTCCGCCCCCGGCATGAAGCCGTTGCTGAGGCTGCTGGTACTTGGAGGCGTGGCCATTGTGGCGTTGACCTTGGAACTGGGCTCGACCAATGAGAAGCTTTTCTGCTGCAGGCGGGGCTGAACTAGCATCGTTTTGGGGATGACGGACGCCTGTCGAATCCCATCGACACGGAGAGGTGGCCTGATAAGGGTGGGGCCTGTGGGTGTGGGGGGTGGGGCTGTTGGCGTGGGGGCGGGGCCCGTGGGCGTGGCTTCAGAGCTAGGGGGGGGCTCTGGGGTGCGTGGAGGAGACGGGGTGAGGGCACTTTGGTCGGAGGGCTTTGATTCGTCGTCCTGGTCTGGAGGCGGGGCTTCTTCGTCAGCGGGGGAGGGGCTTGTGGACTCTGGAGGCGGGTCTTGCTGCATGCTGCTCTGCCTCGACGTCCCTGAGCCCGGGATCTCACAGCTGTCGGTGCGACGCCGCGAGCTCTCGTGCATCCGACTGGTGGCCACTACGGCCTTCATGGCAGCCTGTTGACAGAAATACACGCTTCTATTAAACACTGTTTGGAAAATACTGAATGTCCTCTTCCAATATCAGAGTACACATGATAACAAAGGTATCCCAACTGTAGCTGTGTACATGACAGGATGTATGATTACCTAGAAGAGCATCAGAACTGTTTTAGGCATATGATAGCTATGTGATTAACATGATGATTCAGCCTCTATGGAGATAGACATATCATTTCTGACGTGGAGCTAATCTGAACTAAACATTGAATACTGCTTTGTATTCCTCCATCTTGTGACTGTGTAACTCCCTCTCTTGGATATCAGCATGTGAAGGACACTGTTCAGGAACTAGTTGTACCAAATGCTCTGTATGTGATGACTACTTCCATTCTTGAGAGGATAATAAATACATGTATCCTGAGATTGAAGCTCAAGCCGGTGACGAGTGATAATATTCTAACAAACACAAATGTAAACATTTTCTTCCTTCAAAAGACAACTTCCTCTAAGGTTGATTCAACAGATTTGCCTGTGTATTTTCTATTCGAGGCAACATTAACTGCCACAATGATTCTGTAGTATTCCTGGTTGACAGATTCTTAAAGTCTAAACACAGTGTTGAAGCTTAATGAACAAGAGGAATTATTTAACACACACACTTCATCTTCACACAGACTAACAGTATGTACGTTAAGAGTTGGATTTGAACTCTTTGCTGTTTCTCGCTTCTGCTGTCCGCACCAAGACCTCACCTTAAGTTTGCGGCGAGCGTTAAACTCCTGTAGTTTCCTCTGGGCGGTGTCCATGTGAGAGAAGCGGGCGGCTTTTCCGAGCACCCAGGGGTGCTGCAGGGCCTCCCGCACACTGAGACGCTTGTGAGGGTCGAGGACGATCAGCTTACTGACCTGCAGGGAAATAAACAGGGTCATTTAAACCAGGTCCAAGTGAAGCACCTCCAACAAAAAACCAATGGGTAACAATTGTGGAATAAATCTTTTAGATGGAAAAACTGACTCATAAATTGAGATAGAACAGACAGAAAGTGGGAAAAATGTACTCTATACAAGACTCAAAACAAAGACATTTGACTGGAACAATAGTTACATGTATCTTCAAGAATATATTAACATGAAGACATATCCCTAGCCTTTTATTTTATTTTTATTTTTGTATTGCCTTGCTGGCCTTTTGTTACATGATTGTAATGTTGTTGCCATGTATAATGTGACAATAACGATTTAAATTACAAAAAAAAAGACAGGTCCAAGTGAGCAAGAGCCCTCCAAGCATTCACCTACAAAATGTCACTAAAAGAGACTCAAAATGACCAAAAAGACACCGAAAAGGACCTGAAAAAGATGCAAAATGGCTGCAAATGTCCAGAGGAGGAACTCACCAGATCCTTGGCGTTGAGGGACACGTCGTCCCACCACGGAGACACAAACTCGTAGTCGCAGTTGAGGATTCGGCTGTACATGTACTGATCTCCCCTCGGGTCGAAGAAGGGCTCGAACCCACAGAGTCTGGAGAACAGGAAGTACAGTTCATGATATAACTGCTTTCAATATGTTACTTGTGGCTCACACAATGGCTGAATGACTTTACAAATGTCACAGTTATACAACATTATACGGATTATATGGCAAATCAGAAATAATTGTGTTGATCCATTTTCTAAGTCTTTCTCTGTCCATCAATGCTAATCTTCTGTTTTTTTATAATTTAATAATTGTTCTTTTTGCAAAACATTATGATTTGTGTTATTTTAACCTCTTTTCTATGGGCTCAGAACAGTCTCATAATACACACATGCACACAGAAGGATTCACACTTGTATTTCCGGATCCACACTTGTGTTTTTCAATGCACACACAAATTGTTCCGTTTCATATACATGTAAATAAAATACAAATACAGAAAAAAGTTTTACATAATGTATTTTTGATCCTCACATATTTGTTTTCCGTTTAAATCCCCTGAACCTGCAAACACAAACCGCTTTCTGTGCATGGATCGCTGTGCATTCGTGTGTGGGTTTTTTTAGACTCCCCTGACGGTGACCCGATTCGTACTTGTAATTTGTTCTATCTATAGCCAATCAGATGTCTCCTTCATTCTAAGCCAATCACATGAGCGCGTCCCCACGAGGGTATGATTTATTGCGTTCATGACACTTCATATAGCCTACGCATTTTGCGCTGTCCGGAGCAGGGTTTCCGCGGACAGAATTTATTTTACCGGACAAATTTGAAACTTACCGGTCATGTTTCAATAATAATAAGAAGAAGAAGAAGAAGAATTGTGTAGCAGAGTTTCCGTTAGCAGGTAATTACCGGACTATGACCGGATATGGCTAATAACACGGGAGTAACGGATCCTGTCTTTTCCTCTCTCCCTCCCTCTCTAAAACTTCACTCGCGTTTATGTCCATATCGATCAGATCCAGCTCTCCTGATCGGCCTTTATAGAAAGCACCGATCAAACTATTAAGAGTGAATATCGGCCGATAATGACCGGCGGGGCTCCCCCCGTTGACAGTTCACTGTCTAGCACTGGCTTCGTAGTGCACTGATCGATTAGGCTAAGCTAACCTGTAGCTGCTCCCTCCACACTCACAACAACTTCATACAGACATCAATAAAGCAGCTGTATTCGCCATACAGGAAACACACATTTAAAACGGTTTTGCCTGCCGTTTTTGTGTACACAAGCATTCATTAATGGTTCGGAAAGTGGCACTGTACCTTAATAATATAAAGGATTGTATTTGCGTGCATTTCCTGTTCGAAAAGTGGCAATGTACTGAGAGTGGAGGTGTCCTGAGATTAGCGCCTGCAGGCAGGCTCCATGGACCTGTCAGCTCCGGACAGCGCAAAATGCGTACATGAAGCGCTACGTCATGAACGCAAGAAATCTACCCTCGTGGGGGCGCGCTAATGTGATTGGCTTAGAATTGAGGAGACATCTGATTGGCTATATATAGAAAAAATTACAAGTACGAATCGGGTGACCGTCAGGGGAGTCTCAAAAAACCCACACACGAATGCACAGCGATCCATGCACAGAAAGCGGGTTGTGTTTGCAGGTGCAGCGGTTTTAAACGGAAAACAAATATGTGAGGATCAAAAATACATATGTAAAACTTTTTTCTGTATTTGGATTTTATTTACATGTATATGAAACGGAACACATTTGTGTGTGCATTGAAAAACACAAGTGTGGATCCGGAAATACAAGTGTGAATCCTTCTGTGTGCATGTGTGTATTATGAGACTGTTCTGAGCCCATACTTTTCCTTTCTCTTTCTTGATCCTCCTTAGCAACGGTCATTACAGTCCTTGACAGGGATCTGTTCTACTGGATTAACAACGTGTTACATGTTCTGAATCGACCAATCAGAACTTTATTTAGCCTCCGTATTGTTTATGGTTGAATGTGGGCCGCGAAAAAAAATTCGATTCTTAAAGTGGACCTATCATGCTATATTTGAATAATATATTGTAGGGCCATACCTATATAAAACATGTCTGTGAAGTTTTTTTTTCAAAATACCAAACAGATCATGCATTTTAGCCATGCCTCATTTCGCTCTATTTGCTGTATTGCCCTGTTTTTGCAAGGGCTGATTCTGTGGCAAATAGAGTGGCGAAGTCACGCCCACTTACTTCCGGGTAATGGGACCTTATTTCGGAAAAATTATGCATTGAAGTCAATGGGGAGAGAAAACTTATCTTTCGATCCCGTTTGAATTGTGCCATGAATTACACATATGATGTTTGTCAATCTTAAAAAATAATTTCCATGTAAAAAAAGTCACAGTTTGTCGAAAAACTGTTGAAATATAAGACTATGAAAAATACGTAACTAGAAAGACTACAAATCCCAGAGTCGCGTAAGTGATGTCACAATTGTTTTCCTCCACCATTCAGATACCTAAGATCAGCGCAATATAGATATAATCTATCTATATGGCGCTGGCTAAGATAAGATAACTTTAACAAGATGCCTGTGTGCTTAGTACCAGGTTGTTATTATACCAGCAATGGGTCTTGCTCGTTCTTTTGCTTCCCGTCTGATGAAAGGACCAGGAGTTGCTTGATCAAGTTAGCTACCTAGCTAGTAGCTAGCACGTTAGTTAGCATTACAGCCTTGTCATTTTTATTAGCCTTAACATGAAGTAACATTAAGTAACCCAAAATGTTAAACAGTAAGAGTAGTAGTCATATTTCGTGAACCCTTTGAATAGTACTGTCACCGGTGTGATCATTCTATAATACACCATTTAAGCCCGGGGGAGAAATGCTAACGCTAACGTTAGCATCGGCGATCTTCTCTACTTCATGCTATCTGCACAAATGGTTGACATTAAACATTAAAACGACCAGGCAGTTCAGAGCGAATCAAAGGAAGGCAGGCAGGCAGCTTTGCATGACATTCTTCAGGACGTGTTTCATTGTGGTGATAGTGGGGAAGTCAATCGTTTTGTTGACAAGACAGTAGTGACGGCCATCTTGGTGACGTGTGTTGTTGACCAGAGATGTAGTTCATTGAGCGTTTCACACAAACAAATGTGTTACTTCACAGTTTTACGACAAATATTTTTCTTTTTGACTTGCAAAATTATCTTTTAAATTGACAAACATCATATGTGTAATTCGTGGCACAATTCAAACGGGATTGAAAGATAATCTTTCTCTCTCCATTGACTTCAATGCATAACTTTTCCGAAATAAGGTCCCATGGGGCTCAACCGGAAGGGGAGGGACTTCGCCACTCTATGAGCTGCAGCTGACCACGCCCCCCTGCAAAGGAGGGGGGTGAGGCACGAGCGTCATGTTACCATGCTGTTACCATGCTGTTACCATGCTGTTACCATGCCACGGCAACCTCTCATTCCCCTGATAGGTGGAGAGTTGCCCATATAGGCGGAGCTCCTTGTTTCTGACGTCAGAGATATTTCAAATCTGTATCAGTTTTTATCAGATCCGTTGCAGCCCCGTTTTTAGAGATTTGGGTATGGAGGAAAAGAGAGAGGGTTGTGTTTTCTGACACATGGTGAGTTCCCTGACACACCGGGGACACATATTCATGTATAAAAGACGTACAAAAGTGCATTTTGCATGATAGGTCCCCTTTAAGTGGGCTCTGAGTTGAAAAAGGTTGGGAACCGCTGCTCTGTAGAATTGACATGTAATATTCTTATTAGAAATCTAATTTAGACCATGGGATAGTGGTGCACTCCACCCTCTTGTGGCCGAAACGAGTACTACAAAAATAAAGACACAAAAAGTTCCTTTAGTCAATTTTTACAGTTTTTTTTAAAAGGAATTAAAAAAGATTATCCAGCAACCAGATTTCATTTTTTTCTCATCTGACTCTCTGGGCTTCTGTGACATTATTACTGAGTGATCAGAACATTTCCGCCTGTACACCGACATTAAGTCATTATCGACAGTAAACCCATTTATAGTCTCCATTAACACATCCAGTTCATGTCTGAGGAAATTGATAAACAGGAAGCTGTGTTTCTCATTACTACTGAGATCTGTCAGCACAAAATAAATATTCACTAGACTGTCCTCTGTGTCTGTACTGCTGTCCCCATATTGCTGCTATTTCATGTTTGTTTTCTTAAATTGGCATGTCTTCGTATTGTGAGTCTCTATGTTGCATAGGTCCCCTAGTATACTCTTATTGAACAATAACACATCTGTCTAGAGAATTCAGATGATAATATAATATCTCTGGTGCATTTATAGCCAAATATATACAGTATATAGTTGCACAATTAATTGATTTGATAAAAATGTGTGCAATATTCAAATTGAAGAAAGCAGGAGAGATATTTCAAGCTACAAATTGTATTCTAAAGACGTAAGAAACACTTTTGTTTGGGACAGATCCTCTTAAATAAATTACACCCTAATAATTTAATATATTTTTCAATGGTAATGAGAATCATGATGCAAAAATCCTTGCAATATTGTGAATTACTGTATATAGATATTGAAATATCAGCCAAAATAATCACAATTGGTTATTTGTTTATGTTAATTAATGTGCACTGTCCCTCTTAAGTAAACTAATAAAATCACTGTTATGAGACAGACAGTGAAACCCAAACAAATAATTTAACATATTTTTCAATGGTAATGAGAATTATGATGCATCGGTTATTTGTTATGTGCACTGTCCCTCTTAAAGGTCCCCTATTATACTGTTTTTCATCAATATATTATAGGTCTCAGATATATACAGAACCTGTCTCTGATTGGCTGAAACACCAAACAGATCTTTGCAGCATCCCATAATCCCCTCTGTTTCAGCCCTGTTTCCAAAGTGCTGATTCTCTGTCTGTTACTTTAGATG
This sequence comes from Trematomus bernacchii, assembly GCF_902827165.1. NCBI lineage: Eukaryota > Metazoa > Chordata > Actinopteri > Perciformes > Nototheniidae > Trematomus > Trematomus bernacchii. Next base: position 2,107,515 of record NW_022987792.1, on the reverse strand, counting down.
AAAATAAGGAGCCCCTCCCCACGCCCCTCTGAGAGATATTTGGTTAAAAAGAACACAATGGTGCTCTAGGAAGAGATTCAGGTGATAAGGTGTGGGGGGGGGGGGGTTACCTTGGTTGGTGATTGGCTAATGGTTACACAAGACAAAACATGGTTATGACATCACAAAGTGGCCAAAATCTGATCAGCTCATTTTCAGACAGGTTTTTATATAACATTCAGAGTCTCTTTACACAGAGGGGACACATGTTGATGTAGAAGAGACATGAAGAAGAGGGGACACATGTTGATGTAGAAGAGACATGAAGAAGTGGATTTTGTATAATAGGGGACCTTTAAGCAAACTAATAAAATCACTGTTATGAGACAGACAGTGAGCCCAAACAGACGGAGTGATTAATCCTGAATGTTTCTTGGAGGTGTGATTGGACTCACAGGATGTAGAGGATGACGCCCACCGACCACATGTCCACTTCGGGGCCGTACGCGTTCCCTCGCAGGATCTCCGGAGCTACGGGTGTAGAGAGAGAGAAGAGCCCGTTAGATGCCAGATGGCCGACAGAAGCTCCAACTGAGAGTAATGTGAAATCCCACAGAGCAGCGGGTGCAGTGAACGCATCGCTGCAGCCGCTGTCGGACATAAAAGCAACAACACAGGTCATTGAACACATCTCCAGCTGATATGATACGGTACTTCAACTAAAAAACACTGTTACTGGTACTTCTGATGTGTATTTTTGTAAATTGTAATTTGTGTAATTTCTATTTTTATCTTTAATATTTTATTCATGCCTCTTAATTAATATTTTGCTATTTTTGGCTGTTCACTTTTGCTTTAACAATGAGCATTTCCCCTCTGTATGAAGATTTTCAGATTCTGATTCTGACTATCATCGTTGGGGCCGAGTTAAAGTAAAGTGGGGGTGTGAGATTAGTAGAAGGCAATTGGGAAGAAGTGGTCTATCTTAAACCTATCCTCTCTTTAGCCACCTGAGGTAAGGTGAACAACACATTTACAAAAAGCACGCACAGAGAGGCTGTTAGTAACAATTGTAATAACTAAAACATGAATTCAAATGATTTATTAAACAAAGCTACGGTGGCAAACGCGCCTCAACGGCCCGAAGCATTACCATTAGGAGAAACGCGCTGCACATGTTTCGTCAAGATGGTGGATGTTTTCTAAGAACTACATAATTAAAGGGGCTCTTTACTCCTTTTTGGGTGGGGTTTTATCTTTCCTGTAGTGTGTTATATCGTTTTTGTGCATGTTAATGGTCTGAAAATTACAATTCCATAGAGTTTCTCTCCCACACACTCCCCCCTGCCTGAAACGCCTCCATTGGACCCCTTTGTTTACTTCCGTAACATAATGACATCTATATGTAACTCTCGCACTTCTATTGGCTAGTGCTCCTACGTGATAGGCTAAGGGGCGGGACATCTCTAAGCGGTTGACCAATCACAACAGAGCCGGCCAGCTAACCAATCAGAGCAGACTAGGCTCTGGTTTCAGACAGAGGGTGAAAAGAGGTGCTGCAGCACAGGCAGTATGAGAAAAATAAAGAGCTTTTTGAACATTAAAGCACGGAGACATGTAGAGACACTACATACTGATATACACCTGAACATCAGCAGGAGAGGACTCTTTAAAGTAGAGACACTACATACTGATATACACCTGAACATCAGCAGGAGAGGACTCTTTAAAGTAGAGACACTACATACTGATATACACCTGAACATCAGCAGGAGAGGACTCTTTAAAGTAGAGACACGACATACTGATATACACCTGAACATCAGCAGGAGAGGACTCTTTAAAGTAGAGACACTACATACTGATATACACCTGAACATCAGCAGGAGAGGACTCTTTAAAGTAGAGACACTACATACTGATATACACCTGAACATCAGCAGGAGAGGACTCTTTAAAGTAGAGACACTACATACTGATATACACCTGAACATCAGCAGGAGAGGACTCTTTAAAGTAGAGACACTACATACTGATATACACCTGAACATCAGCAGAAGAGGACTCTTTAAAGTAGAGACACTACATACTGATATACACCTGAACATCAGCAGGAGAGGACTCTTTAAAGTAGAGACACTACATACTGATATACACCTGAACATCAGCAGGAGAGGACTCTTTAAAGTAGAGACACTACATACTGATATACACCTGAACATCAGCATGAGAGGACTCTTTAAAGTAGAGACACTACATACTGATATACACCTGAACATCAGCAGGAGAGGACTCTTTAAAGTAGAGACACTACATACTGATATACACCTGAACATCAGCAGGAGAGGACTCTTTAAAGTAGAGACACTACATACTGATATACACCTGAACATCAGCAGGAGAGGACTCTTTAAAGTAGAGACACTACATACTGATATACACCTGAACATCAGCAGGAGAGGATTCTTTAAAGTAGAGACACTCCATACTGATATACACCTGAACATCAGCAGGAGAGGACTCTTTAAAGTAGAGACACTACATACTGATATACACCTGAACATCAGCAGGAGAGGATTCTTTAAAGTAGAGACACTACATACTGATATACACCTGAACATCAGCAGGAGAGGACTCTTTAAAGTAGAGACACTACATACTGATATACACCTGAACATCAGCAGGAGAGGATTCTTTAAAGTAGAGTCACTACATACTGATATACACCTGAACATCAGCAGGAGAGGACTCTTTAAAGTAGAGACACTACATACTGATATACACCTGAACATCAGCAGGAGAGGACTCTTTAAAGTAGACACACTACATACTGATATACACCTGAACATCAGCAGGAGAGGACTCTTTAAAGTAGAGACACTACATACTGATATACACCTGAACATTAGCAGGAGAGGACAGTCCTGCTGGTGTTATCACAGATAAACTCACCGCAGTAGCCCGGCGTGCCACAGACCGTCTTCATGGTCACCTGATCATCGATGATTTTGGAAAGACCAAAGTCGGCTGTAAGAGAGAAAAAACATTCCTCCGTTAATTTGAAAAAAAAACATATGATTCATCGTTCCCCTCGGCTGTTGAAAAGCTGTTTCTTGCACTGAGGTGTTTCTGCAGTTTCTATTTAAAGTGAAATGAGGGCGTGAAGAGGAGCAGAGTAAAGTAAAGGGAAGTGTTGGTGAGAAAGAGGAGGCTGAATGTGATCTTCCTCCATCTGTAGACGCTCGCTGCAGGCAGACCATCTGGAGGCAGATCCGCCTAATAACTGGACCTGATAATGAGTCTGTTATCTTATATATTCTCTTTGTGTTCAAACTGAAGGACAGGACATGATGCTGCGTTCAGGTTCTGTCATTTTTATAACTTTGGCATGCATTGAAGATATGAAAAAAGGGGTTCATTATGACTCGTCCTTAAACACTGCAGAGCCCATACCGTGTTCCAGTTAGTGTTCACTTCCTGTCTGCCTTCTTCTGCTCATTTATCTGACGTCCAGCGCTCCGTCTTTTAACCTCTTTTCCTTTCTCTTTCTTGATCCTCCTTAGCAACGGTCATTATAGTCCCTGACAGCGTACTGTACTACTGGATTAAAGGTCCCCTATTATACTGTTCTTCATCAATATATTATAGGTCTCAGATATATACAGAACCTGTCTCTGATTGGCTGAAACACCAAACAGATCATTGCAGCATCCCATAATCCCCTCTGTTTCAGCCCTGTTTCCAAAGTGCTGATTCTCTGTCTGTTACTTTAGATGAAAATAAGGAGCCCCTCCCCACGCCCCTCTGAGAGATATTTGGTTACAAAGAACTCAATGGTGCTCTCGGAGGAGATTCAGGTGATAAGGGAGGGTGGGGGGGGTTACCTTGGTTGTTGATTGGCTAATGGTTACACAAGCCAAAACATCGTTATGACATCATAAAGTGGCCAAAATCTGATCAGCTCATTTTCAGACAGGTTTTTATAAAAATGGATCAGGACAAAAAGTGAGAGAATCTTTGTTCCTGAAACTTTCAGAGTCTCTTTACACAGAGGGGACACATGTTGATGAAGAAGAGACATGAAGAAGAGGGGACACATGTTGATGTTGAAGAGACATGAAGAAGAGGGGACACATGTTGATGTTGAAGAGACATGAAGAAGAGGGGACACATGCTGATGAAGAAGAGACATGAAGAAGAGGGGACACATGTTGATGTAGAAGAGACATGAAGAAGAGGGGACACATGTTGATGTTGAAGAGACATGAAGAAGAGGGGACACATGTTGATGTTGAAGAGACATGAAGAAGAGGGGACACATGCTGATGAAGAAGAGACATGAAGAAGAGGGGACACATGTTGATGTAGAAGAGACATGAAGAAGAGGGGACACATGCTGATGAAGAAGAGACATGAAGAAGAGGGGACACATGTTGATGTTGAAGAGACATGAAGAAGAGGGGACACATGTTGATGTTGAAGAGACATGAAGAAGAGGGGACACATGTTGATGTAGAAGAGACATGAAGAAGAGGGGACACATGTTGATGTTGAAGAGACATGAAGAAGAGGGGACACATGTTGATGTAGAAGAGACATGAAGAAGAGGGGACACATGTTGATGTAGAAGAGACATGAAGAAGAGGGGACACATGTTGATGTAGAAGAGACATGAAGAAGTGGATTTTGCATAATAGGTGACCTTTAAAAACGTGTCACATGTTCTGAATTGAGTATTCAACTAAGCCGTGTAATAAGACTATATATATAATGTTTCTGTTATCTCCAGATGAATTGTAGTGGTGTCACATTTACTCATGTCCTGTTACCCTTATGGATGAATCTTTAACAGAGATTTACATAACATCAGATGCGTGTTGTTGCAGTTAAAGTCTCATGAGGGTGAAGGTGTTTATTTTTGTTACCGATCTTCAGCGGAGCGTCCAGCGACAGATCAGCGTACAGCAGGTTCTCTGGTTTCAGGTCACGATGCACCACGCCGTTCTCATGGAGATACTGGAACACACAAACACACAAACACACACAGTTTAATGCAGAATTAACACTGACTTAACATTAATATTCCACTATTTTCACTGGTCTTGTAACCCTTTTTTCCCGAATTTAGTATTTTGTTTTCCAATTAAAACATGTGGGATATGGGTTAATGCCAATATTTTATTCAGCTTTAACAGCATTCTTTGGACAGATAGACAGGACATTCAGAATATGCTCTCAATCGTTTTTTCACCGCAGTTTGACCTCTTGGTTATTTCTGTCGTCGCAGTCCTTTGTCATACATGGCCAGAAAAAGAAAACACAATTTTGTTTTGATGACAATACATTCATTTCTTAGTGAAAATGCACTGATTGAAACACAAGTAGTTTTTCTTCTTTTGTCATGGCCAAGAGCCAGACCATGACAAATATGATGAAAAATGATCTATTTGTGGGTGTAGTTTTTACTTTAAAGGGCAAACCTGTCGGACTGTCATGATGAGGAGGTTTAACATTTATCAGGAAATGTACGGCTGCATGTTACTGTAACAGGAATATTATTTGAACAGTCATACGCATTTTTTTCTCCAACCATTTTCCATGTGAGCACTTAGCACAAATGGGGTTATTTTTCAAACTAATTGTCAAAAACCTGACTATTTTGTGCAAGTTAACATAGAAACAGCAGTGTTTTTTACACTTTGTGTGTGTGTGTCTGTGGAGGATTTGGCAGGACGGACTGACAGATGGCGTCTTTCTCCAGCTCCCAGCATGCCCTGCTGCTCTCTTCACTCTCACTTCCTGTCCTCAGATCAGAGTCCGAGAGGAGGTTTTATTTTCTGGAAACACTTTGTGAGGCGACCAAATAATTTCAAACGTTTTTTTTGGAAGGAAGCATCTCACATTGAAATAGTTATACTAAAAAACTGGATGAAAGTTTAAAAAAAGCTGAAGGCTGGTAAGATTTTTGAATTTAATAGAAAATAATATTAAGTGTACATTCTAAAATAATTGTCTCTGTTATAATTGTCTGTTATAACCCTGAGAGATTTGCAATGATTTTCCATATAAAATGTATTTGTTTAAACTGTGTATTATAATCAAGCTTTTCTTGGATTTAAATTGTATCTATTTGTGAGTTTCATTAGAAGACATTTATTGGGAAATATTAGAAGCAGACATAAGCAGTGGAAGCTTTTCTGCTTTCTAGTCTTTCTTGAAAAAATTAAAAATCTATCAAACAAGAGTCTGATATCTCGTTTTCTCCGCAGCTAACATGTCAAATTGTAATCTTTTATTTGTCTCATTTACATATTGCTCACGGAGAAAACCTGAAAATGAATACTCGAGATGCCCTTAAGTTGCAGCTCTGCTCTGCTTAACGACAGTCTGCTCTTCACTGATAGTGAAACTGTGAGAAAATAAGAGCCGTCCCATCGCGGGGGTCACGACCCGAGTCAAAAAAAATATGTTGATGCGTTCAGGGGCTGTAGGATGCTTCTGCGCCACAGATTAATGCCACACACACACATGTGATACAGCAAATACAACTGTACTGTAATCCTAGTACACACACACACCTACACTCACACACAAAGACACACACACACACACACACACACACACACACACACACACACACACACACACACACACACACACACACACACACACACACACACACACACACACACACACACACACACACACACACACACACACACACACACACACACACACACACACACACACACACACACAGGCGTATGTTTCTCTGCGTGGTGGATGTAGGTCAGCTGTGGTCAGAGTGTGTTTATATTTTAGTGCGTATTTATTTGTTCGTGTGTGTGTGTGTGTGTGTGTGTGTGTGTGTATTAATCCTCTCTGGTTTTAATCTGTTCAGCAGCAGGATGGAAGCTGCTGTTGTATAAGAGACCTGCAGCTGCTGCACGCCACTGCTGTTTGCAACTACGCTGCTGCCAGCAACACCTGCAACTCACTAACGCAACTAAAGAAACTCCAGCAACCAACTACGGCAACTTACTTCTGCAACCACTGCAACTACAGCAACCATCTACAGTAACCAACTACAGCAACACCTGAACCAACTAATGCAGGTTAAAGAACACCTGCCACTCACTTCAGCAACTTCTACAACAGCAACACCTGCAACTCAGAACTGCAACTGAAGAAACTACAGCAACCAACTACAGCAACCAACTACAGCAATATACTTTTGCAACTCCAGCAACTAACTACAGCAACTTACTTCTGCAACCACTGCAACTACAGCAACCATCTACAGTAACCAACTACAGCAACACCTGAACCAACGAATGCAGGTTAAAGAACACCTGCCACTCACTTCTGCAACTTCTACAACAACAGCAATACCTGCAACTAACTAATGAATTTTCCGCAAACACCGCAACACAGGCAACTAACTATCACAACTACAGCAACAACTGCTACTTATTAATGAAACTACAACAACTACAGCAACCAACTACAGCAACATCTGCAACTAACTAATGAATTTACCACGACCAAAGCTACAGTACACAGGCAACTAACAACTGCAACTACAGCAACAACTTACTACTGAAACTACAGCACCTCATCACTGCAACAAACTATTGCAGCTCAAGCAACTAACAACAGAAACTAAGGCAACACCTGGCAGGGAAACACATAAATTAATTAAAAAATAAATAAAATATATACATAAATCAATATACACTGAATTGAAAAACATAATAATCCAGTATAGAAGGTTTGTCAAGATACGTTAAATCTCATTTTGGTTTTATAAACACATCATCAACTGAAATGATCACCACTTCTTGAATCAAATACAGTTTTCTTTTTCTGTAACTGTACAGTACATTCAACCATTTTGGGCCCAGATAAACAGTGCAGTGTTGTGTAAGCATGTCAGTGAACGCCTCGTTACATGCTGACATTTAAACTTTCAGGTTTGATTAACTCGGCCGAGAAACAGAACGACTGTGAATCATTCTCTGGAGGAGGAAGAACTCCTACACCACAAAACAAATCTGCTTCTGAACAGACTGCCGATAGAGCCCATACATGTTCATAATGAACCTTAAAGGAACAGTACAGCATTAAGTGAACCTTAAAGAAACAGTACAACATTAAGTGAACCTTAAAGAAACAGTACAACATTAAGTGAACCTTAAAGGAACAGTACAACATTTAACTAAGAAGAACTAGAAGCTAACCCAAAGCTAACAAGGACTGGATGCAAATTCTGAACTGACTGTCTGAACCTAGATGCTAAAGAGAACTCGAAGCTAACTTTAAGTCAGCAGTCTGGACCTAAACGCTAACGAGAACATAAGCTAATTCTAAGTTTACTGTCTAGAGAGAGAAGCTAACATAGACCTAGGCTAACCCCAACACTAAAAAAGAACTACAAGGTAACCCTAAGTTAACTGTCCCAACCTAGAAGCTGAGAAGGACCAGAAGCTAACAAGACCTAGAAGCTAACTCTAGGTCAACAGTCTTGACCTAGAAGCACTAGAAGCTAAATCTAAGTTTACTCTCTGAACCTAGAAGCTAACCCTAACACGAAAAAAAGAACTACAAGGTCACCCTAAAATAACCGTCTGCCAACAAGAACAACAAGCCAAGTCTAAGTTAACAGTCCAGACATCGATTCTGACAAGAACTATTAGCTAGTAAGACTTAGAAGCTAACTCTAAGTTAACGAGAACTGGAAGCTAACCCCCACAGCTAGAAGAAGAAGAAGAAGAAGAAGAAGAAGAAGAAGAAGAAGAAGAAGACATACTTTATTAAAGACTAGAAATGAACTGAAAGAACTACAAGCTAACAGAAACTAGAAGCTAAGTCTTAGTTACCTGCATGGACCTAGAAGCCAACAGGAACTACAAGCTAACCCAAAGCTTAAAATAATTGCACTATTTCTATTCTATTTTATTGTATTTACTTGCACTGTTTTATCTGTCTAAGAACTACAATGTACAAATGACAATAAAAGTCTTGAATCTTGAATCTTGAAACTAACAAGAACTAGAAGCTAAAAAGTCCTCAGATCTGACAGCCTCTGTGCTGGTTTCGTGAAAGGTTTCCGACCTAAAAACATCAGTTTGAGAGAAGCTGGTTTATGATCGGTGTGCGAAGCAGCAGAGACTGAACAGAGATGGAGGAAGCGAACAGTAATCTAATAAACTGAGAGATGGATGGAGCTGGATCATCCACTGTGACTGTGATGAAGAACAGACACACAGACAGCGCTGGGTTTTCCTGACAGTGAGAACAGACACTGAACGCAGCTCTTACCGCCACAGCCTCCAGGATCTGTTTGATGACGTGAGCGGCGTCTCTCTCACTGTAATACCCTCGCTCCACGATCCTGCAGAAAAACATCAGCAAAAAATATCACATCAAGCCTAATTATTACATTTTCAACATCTATCTATCTATCTATCTATCTATCTATCTATCTATCTATCTATCTATCTATCTATCTATCTATCTATCTATCTATCTATCTCTTCTACTGAAGCCTTCCGAGTAAATCGCCAGAACGCCGACATCTCCTCATCACTCCACCGCTCCCATGTTTTCTTTTGTGTTGCCATAAGTTAGTCTCTCTCCGTTGGGCTAATGCTAATGCTAATAATGCTAATGCGAGGAAAATAAAATGGCGGCTTCACAAAACCTTTTCAGAGTTTTACGGGGCGTGGTTTGCAATCCGCCCAGCCAATCAGACATAGGAACCTTTTTCTCCCACGAAAGTACCTGCTCTCTAGCAGGGACTGAAAAGGGGGTGAAAAGGTTCTCATGAACTCATTTTAGTTCCGGATTGTTTTGGTGTGAACGCACATTTTCGGAACTATATCGGAACTATACTGGGAAAAGTACTCCGGTGTGAAAGCGCCTACTGTAAAGTGGTACCTTTTACCTCCATTGTCTGCTTCCTTATATATTCCACTTACTTTACTACTTTACTCAAAGCTGCAGTTACTAGTTACTTTACAGAATACACTTTAAGATGTTTCCAGGTCAAACATATGACAATAAACAAACTAGTACAGCTCAAAGATTTAGTTGATAATAGAACATTAATTAAATGAAACACACAAACATTTCATTATTTTCTATATGCTCGGGTTTTTTTTCACATTGTGGGATATGCCAATTATGAGCAGTGATTTTAAACATGTTCTTCTTGTGTGTGCACTGCAGGAATCCTGGATAATAGCAATTATGAGAAAGTGACTCAATCTGATGGAAAATTGTAAAAAGCTTTTTTTTATGTAAAGCCTAAAAAAAAACGAAGGCATGATTTTAAGCTGTGATAGCCATTGGTTTTCAATGGGGGTATTTCTGTACTTAACGCTCAGAAAATCTGTGATTGAGATTCATTACATAATTTGACAAAGTCACTTACATCGTTGCCATAATACTATGCTTTTAAAAAGACACAATTATCAAAAGATGAATAAGACAACAGTGTCCATGGTAAGGCAGAAGGGCTAAATGTCTAAAGGGCTAAATCAGGGGTGTCAAACTCAATTTCATCGCGGGCCAAAAAAGTGTAACTTTAAGACTATATAAATATTTAATATATATAAAATGATGTATTATATTACATTATTGCCTCTGCATTGGATTATTATCGGATAGGGTAATAACTTCATAATTAACTACGTCTGAAAGCAGAAGTCTACGGCAAATAATTGCAAGTCTCTTCGGTGAAAATGTCACAACATTATTTTAAAAGAAAAGCCAAATTCTGGAGAAAAAAAGTGACATTTGGGGGAAAAAGTAACGTTTTGAAAAAAAAGCTACATTTTGGAAAAAAAGCAACGTTTTGAGAAAAAAAAATCGAATTCTGAGAAAAAAGACATATTTTGAAGAAAAAAAGTCAAATTCTAAGAAAAAAAAGCATATTTTGAAGAAAATAAGTCAAATTCAAATAAACATATTATATTCTTTGCAAGCTCTTGAAGTCACGGGCTGGATTTGGCCCCCGGGCCTTGAGTTTGACACCCCTGGGCTAAATGCATTGATTATAATGCTATGGCTTCCATAAGGTTTATAAATATGTTTAATTACAGTGTTTACCTGTCAAACAGCTCTCCTCCCGTCACCAGCTCCAGAACCAGAGCGATGTCGGTGTCCGTCTCAAAAATGTCCTTCAGCTGGATCTGAGACGAAACAAGAGAAAAAAGGATGAATGAAATGAAAACACTCAATGATAATCATTAATTATATATTAGGAGATACATATATGTGTTGGGGAAATATTTTCCAAGGCCCATAACTTTGACCCAGTTTATCAGTTCATACTGTCCTGACTGAGCACACGCACCTGTGACCTTGGCTGCTGTGCTGTCAGTGTTTTGTCTCCCTGTTCCTGCCTGTTGGCGTCAGCTGATAGAGGTGTTATGATTCTATCTTGTTATGCACAATGTTGATTATTCTCTCTGAACTAGCTAAATACACGGGTCTGGGGTAGAGTTCTTCAGAATTGACGTGGCAACTCTACCGTGAAGTCAGAACCTCTGACTCTTTGACTTGTTTTGTGAATTCTCCGGCCGAAGCTCCTAAATAAACCCAACAGTGTTTGCCATCAAAGCTCCAGCTCTCCCCGTGTCTCCTTTGAGTCGGTGTCTCCTCCTGCATTGCTACACAGAAGTTTCCCCCACATATAGTATATAGTTTGAACATGTAACACGACTAAAAACATGTTTTGAATTTAGCTAATCTAAACCATCCAATGGACACAAGAAATTCTGTAAAAATGTGACTTTGTGTTCCCTGTTCCTCCAACTGATATAATTCTACATTATATTTATTTTTCGATATATATATATCATATACAAACATTGATTCATACATTATGATTAAGTGATTTATTACAGTGTGGTGAGGAATATACTTACAATGTTTGGATGGTGGAGACGCAGCAAGACTCCGATTTCCGTACGGACTATTTTCTTGTCGATCTGCGACAAAAAGAAACAACATGAGACTCAAAAACATTTGTTCCAACTCAGACAGGAGGTGAACACAAAATTGGCAGCAGAGCATAATTGTGTGACTTTTGAGAATCTGAAATAAACGTTTAAACACCAAAATAACACAAACTAAATATGTGATCGAGGCAGCAGAAGACCAGAAAGTCCAGTGTTTTGTGGGGTATGTTTCTGTCATATTTCATTCTTTATTCCACACCAGGCATTTTCTATTTGAGCTTGTATTTAATGTCCTTTTCTCTTGGCTCTTGTACTTATATAATTGTCCTTTTATGATGTGTTAATTTTAAAATGTGTCTAAATGCCTTTGATGTTTTATATATGGCACTTTGAATGTGGGTTTTTTGTAAGAAATGTGCTCTAAATATATATTTGCCTTGCTTTAGAGAGCATACTGTATAGAATAGAATAATCTAATGTCATTATACATGTACAATGAAAGAAAGAAAAGCTTCTCCCTTTTAAAAAGGTGCCATCAAAACAAAAACATCACAACATACGACAATAAATACACGCAGCATACATACTTAGGAATAAGGAATAAAGTGCAGTAATTATTTCAAGGGGTATTTAAAAAAATGTAATAAATAATATGTATGTATTTATAATAATGATATACGTTTATTGCACATGGAGGATGATTAAGGGGTATGAGTTCAGGAGTTTAGTGCAATGATGGCTCTTGGGGAAATGGATTCAGTTCCTCGTCCAAAGAGCTGCCTGACAGCAAGGTAAAGCTGTTCAAATTATTCTAAATATAGCGTACACTTAAAGGTCCCATGTCACGGCCATTTCTACTGATCATAATTCCATTGTTGAGGTCTACTAAAATAAATGTATATTGTGCAATGTTCCAAACTCACATTGGTTTCTCATACAGCATCTCTGTATAGTATGTGTATTCACTGGGTGTTTCTCAATCGCGAGTACGCTTGCTTGGTAGCACATGTCTGCCGAGCATCTTGCTTCAGAAGCGAGTCAAGAATACTTCCTGGCATTCGGAAAACGAAGTGTGGAACAGGCTAGCAAGTGTGCAGGTGTGCGTCATATGAGAGGCCCCGCCTTACATCTTCCGCCACAGATTTGGGGAAATTGGTCCGTGCGCAAAGCATTGTGGGGATTTTAAGACCGCGAAGTCTACTCATGTGCAGACTCGATATTTCTCCAAACGGAGTACGCCGGGCTCGGTAGATTTCCAAGTATACTGGAGATTGGAACAGTACTTCGGCGGGACTCGATGACGTAGTATGCTTGAAATAGTGGCTCTGAAGCAGCTTTACTCGAGATTGAGAAACACCCCCTCTCTGTCCTAAACGGCTTGTTGGAGCTCCTGCCCCCCCCCCCCTCCCTGTGAGCCCAGTGGCCGTCTGCGAGACAGCGAGACTGGGCACACACACACACCCGCAGCCTGGCTGGGAGTTTGTGTGTGTGCCCAGGCAGAGTTCCGCGGTGTCTCGCTGTCTCGCCGACCCCACACCAGTGAGCCAGCTCACAGTGTCCCGCTCCTCGCAGCAGCGAGCCTCGCAACGTCCCGCCGAGTGTGTGTGTGTGAGGAAGTCCGCGGATTGGTCCAAACGTAACGGCTCCGCAGATTACGTCGTTACGTCACTATACCCGAAATACGTCACTATACCCAAGAAGTAAACAATGGAAAAAGAGAAATCTCTAACGAGGCGTTCTGGGGCAGCATAGACAGGTCTTTTCTGTGTTAGAGTTTTACTCGCTACAGGGTGTACTTTGAGGGTTTGTGACTCTGCAGACCGTTTGGACGGGTAATAACCAGAAAAGCATGACATGGGCCCTTTAAGCTGATATTGCATTTTTTTTAGGTGTAATACACTGAATATGGAGAGGTACCCACTTTAAAACATCAAAGCCATCCCTTTCTGAAAGATTGAACACACATTTAGCAGATTGAGAACCAATAGGACAAAGATTTTCGACCAGGTTTTTGCATCGTGGCGTTCACTGACCGTTTTCTTGAGGACTTTTAGGGCGTAGGGTTTCTGCGTCTGTTTCTCCTCACAGCGATACACGATGGACGTCGCTCCTCTGGAAGAAAACACAAAGCAACAAAACACCAGTGTTAAATCTGACCTGCGTTTATATGTCCTACTTTCAGACAAGAAAGCAAGAATATAGAACTGTCAAACACTTTTAAAAAGGTCGGTCTGATGTCCTCAGAAAATGGGAAGGTCACGAAACTGCTGGATGGAAATTACATATTGATATATTTATTTCTACTTCTTTACTTCTTTTTCAATGGAGTCTTTGTGACTTTAAAGAGAGCATAGATCACAACAATTTATATATTTACTACGAGAAAGAAAGATGTTTGAGAAAGGGTTATCAATAACACATGTTTAAAATGAAGAAGTATGGCTTTTGTATTTACATTTTGAATGCTCTTTAATTGTTTTCAATTAATTTTTTATCGTGGATTTTAGTTTGGATGAACTAGACAGTAGATATACTGTAGATAGATAGATAGATAGATAGATAGATAGATAGATAGATAGATAGATAGATAGATAGATAGATAGATAGATAGATAGATAGATAGATAGATAGATAGATAGATAGATAGATAGATAGATAGATAGATAGATAGAAGTGAAAAAGTAACATGGTTGTAAGTAAAGTATTTTATTGAGAGTCTTCCACTGGAGGTAAACAGGAAGTAACTGAGAAGAAATACTAGTAGTAGGAAAAAACTGGATAAAGATAAGAGAATATTTGAATATGTGAGTGGTGGAAATAAGTTTATCTTATGCTCTTCTGTCATTTCTATCTTGATTTGCTCAAACGGCAATGAAACTCTTTGAATTTGCTCAAAGAAATGTAATATATTTTGTTGTAATTTCATGTAAATTTCTGATGTCTTTCTAACACATTTTTACGAGTAGCTTTCACACTAGATGTTTCTCTCGGGTATTTTTACCTAGAGTGTTTTTTCCCCAGTGTGAAGTAATTAGTAGCTTCCTTAGCAGTGGCGACATGTAGCTGTAATTACACGCTCATTTAAATGCACCGTGTAATTTGCTTCAATTTGAGGTTTTAATGATGATTCGAGATAAAGGTTTGAGGTATTTATTATCTTAAATTAAGAGCTTCCTCTCCACCTATACCTCACAATCACAACGGATAACAGGCTTTCTTTATTATTCATATTCTAGTTGTTTTAATTCTGCTCTCTGTTTGCAACAAATAATTAACATATTGATCGCAAAATAAAGTTATATTTATGCGAGACAGATTGGGGGTTATGAAGGTAAGTAAGTCCGATTTTTAGAAAGAGAGAAGAGACGGTCTCCTCGTCTTTCTCTGAGAAAAGTCGTGTTCACACAAATTCATCCTGATTGTGAAAGTGCTCCGAAGTGTGTGTGTGTGTGTGTGAAGTGTGTGTGTGTGTGTGTGTGTGTGTGTGTGTGTGTGTGTGTGTGTGTGTGTCATTCTGCTAGGACAGATGGAGGAAACAGATCTGTCTGTAAAGCAACCAAGAACACACACTCGCACCTACACACAAACACACTCACGCCTACACACACACTCATGCCTACACACACCCACACCCACACACACACTCACACACAGTGCTGGTCGGTCTCCATGGCAACAGGGCACCTGGTAACAGAGCTCACACGTTTGTGAATTCACTGCTGATATAATTTTGCTGTTTTCTTTCATGGAGCTGTTAATGTTGTTGTTGTTTACAGGAATAACAACAAACAACATGACGTGTGAACACTCACAGGAACAATAAACAAACAGCCAGCGGTTTGGTCACTTTTACCTGGAAGAACCACATCTGGGCGCTTTTCCTGTTTTAGGGACTAGTGAACTAGCAAAAGACGCCTGTTAGCGTGTTAGCTGCTAAAATGAATGCCATAGCTAACTTATTTTGGAATGCTAACGTTATTGTTAGCTGTGCAACGCCAGAAATTAGTCAGCATGTTAGCACTTTCTGTTTGGTCATCTCAAAGTGAATGGTTTGGTTTTATGAATAGTTTTTGGGTTATTTGTCTGAAATAACGTGTGTGGCTGACACAAGCTGAAGACTTTTTTTTATTTATAGAAAGTTTTGTCATAAAATCTGTCAGTAAATACCCCACTGGGGAAAACGGCGGTTGCTAACAAGTGTCTAAATGAGACGACTAAACATCATCACGCTCAACATTAGCCGCCTTTAGCTGAGCGGTGGTGACGTGAAGTCATGTGACCGTGCTGTAGTTCCTTTATAGCCCAACATTAGCAGCCTTTAGCTTAGCGGTGGTGAAGTGAAGTCATGTGACCGTGCTGTAGTTCCTTTATAGCCCAACATTAGCCACCTTTAGCTTAGCGGTGGTAAAGTGAAGTCATGTGACCGTGCTGTAGTTTCTTTATAGCCCAACATTAGCCGCCTTTAGCTTAGCGGTGGTGACGTGAAGTCATGTGACCGTGCTGTAGTTCTTTTATTATTATAGTTAGCTTTTTACTTCAAAAATCATAAATTGGTGTTAATATGTGAAGATTATGCTGCTGATCAAAACATATAAGTATTGGAATTGTTAGTTTGCCATAGAAATTATGTTCTGCAAAAACCTAAAACCCAATGGAAAAATCGTATTGGTTGTTGGAACAAGTGGCGATGCAAAATTCTGGGTTGTACAAAATACTTTTTGCTTCTTGTTGTGAAGGTTTTGAATTTATGTTGGCGGGCAAACAGTGGTACTTTAACTTCCACATCAACTTGTGACATCACTGGGCCGAAAATACTTTTTCCCATTGATATACTGTACATTGGGAAGAGACATCTGTTAAACAGTGAAACCTTTTTAAATGTATCCTTAGGCCCTAAAGTCGTAAAAAAAAAGTTATTTTGGCTTTATGCACCTGAACTAAAAGTGAACAAAGCCCCGCCTCCCACGCTGTATACAGTTCTCTTTAAACATCCATGGTGGCCACAGAGTTTATATTAAGTCATAAATTTGACCTCCATTTTGATTGAAAGTTGAAACATACATAGTTGCTGGGATTAAAGTCTAAATTTAAGAGAATAACATTTGCATTTATTCTGAGATTCAAGTCGGCCTACATTTCCACTAAAACTCACACATTTACGAAGAAAATACACTTTGATAACTACATTTAAAGTCTTACATTTACGAAAGAAACACCTGGATCGTGAAAGTGATACATTTATAAAGAAAAACAATATCACTTCACTTTTCAAGATTAGATCAATCTGCACGTTTTTGAAGTAATTTGGTAACATTATAGTTTTAGAGAATTTCTAATATTTATCTTTTACATATACAATCAATCAATAGGGGATGAGAATGTTTTTAAATGGTCTTCAAGGTATATTTATACAGACATTTTTAGAGGTAGTTATCAATGCCTTTTGGTCATTTTATAGGGTTTTTTGTTTTGCTCTGGACATTGCACATTCATTTATTCTATATTTATATGTCATGTTTTCCTATTGTGCAAATACATCTTTCTGAAAGCTTTTTCAAAAAAGTAATTGGGACAAAATTTGCCAATTCAAAAAGTGTTGGGCCCCCCAGTGTGTAAATGACAAACCTGTCTACAATGGACCCAATATGGTATAAACCAGGATCACTTATGTTGGAAACTCTGGTCCAATGGGGGGCCCATGCAACCTCAAACCCCCCCAGGCATGGGAGGTTCTAAGGGGGGGCCAACAGGGGCCAGTGCCCCTATAACACAGAGCTTGGACCCCCCTGTGGGCCCCTCCAAAAGATAACTCTATGATAATGCAATTCCTTTTATATACTAAATTACTGTGTTTTTTTGAGTAATGTAATTTAGTGGAAACTAAGGTAACATGGTGCAGGGTCCAATGGGGTCCCATGCTTCCTTAAACCCCCCCAGGTAACATGATGCAGACCTGCCCAGCTCGGAGCTCAGGGTGTAGAACTCCTCCACCGCCCCGTCCCGCCTCGACCCGTCCACCCAGAACTCCACCGGCGCAGAACCGGGCCGGGACGTCGGCATGGCTGACAGCAGATCTCCCCCTTCAGAAACACAAACAACCAGGAGCACCGAGTCCAAGATCACACCGGGACCGGGACCAGCACGTGACCCGATCAGATCCAGGAGCAGCAGAGTAATCCAGATCAGATCTCAGATTTAAATCCAGCTCGGTAAAACCCGGATTAGAGGAGCAGAGGGGGGATGATTCATGATCCTGATGGGCTTTAATCCAGACCAGAGGAAGAGGAGGAGGAAGTCTCAATCAGGACCGTTTATCAGACACAAGATCTGCAAAACTAATAAATGTTGTTTTTTTTATCCTGCAGGGAAACACACGACTCCAGGGTCCAGATTGCAGGAGGATCCGGGTTCGAGACGCACCAGGTCCGGGTGTGTCGCAGCTCACATAGGGCCTGAAAAACGCTCTCAGATGTCGGATCACTTCAGTGCATCACCTCTTAGTCCCGGGTTTCCTTCGTGTTTCCGTGTTTTTACCGGTGGGGTCCCTCCGGAGCCCTGCAGCCTGCGGGAGATCCAGCCCGGACAGCAGCCACAACAACACCGGGTCCAAGGGGGTGTTTTCACGGGGGAAACAGACAGTGACACACCGGGCTCGGTCAATGAGGGATGTCGGTGCTCGGTGCTCGGTGCTCGGGGAGGATGTTTGATTCCCGGGCAGGGCAGCTCCAGATGTCCGAGGGATCTGCAGAGACAGAGATGCTGTAATCTCATAGTCCCGCCCACTCTGTCAAGCTAAGGACCAATCACAGAGCAGCAGGGCAGCAGAGTCGCGCTGCTATTGGACGGCCGGTCTGTCAATCACTGGAGCCTCTGTCAGCAACCTAAATACAGAAATAACCTAAATACATAAATGTACATTAGCGTGACATCTGGAGGCTTTGATCCTGCGGGAATCAAACCAGCACCTCTGATACAGATACATGTGCCTTGCTAAGGAGAATCATACTTTAATATGTCTGCCTTTTATTTACCCATCTTTTAATCCTTCTGACAGAGGATGTTTTTTTATAGTTTTGTTACTGGGTTTATTCGTAAAGGCTGCAATCAAAAGGTGAACAAAATATCCCAAAAAATCAGTAAAATGTCTTACAAATTATAAGTAACATGTCAAATACAAATTGGTCAAATTTTGGACACAACTTTTTTTTTATTCTAAAAAAAAGAATTAAAAAATATCCGGAAAATATATATTTTTAATCAAATATCGCAAAAGTATCAGTGTCATGTCCATTGAAAATCAAAATGTAAATGTCCGAGAACATACCAGAACAATTTAACACATTTAAATCATAAACCAAAGAATATTGGACAAAAGTTGATAAAATGTTCTAAAAACCTCTTAGTAAATCATCCAAAATGTGTTTTTACAATCTACGAGAGAAAGTAAATAGTATAAAATATCGTTAATAAAATCAAGGTAGGATTTTCCAAAATATATTAGTAAAATATTGGCCAAAAATACATAAAATATCAAAAAAATATTCGTAAACACAGACATGCAGCTGACTGCAGAAGAAAACCAACAGCGCTCCCCTGAGGTCAAAAGCCCTTATTACAGTAATACTTAGGGTTTGTAACTAAACTAGACCAAAATGTTTAAAATATGCACAAAACTTCTGTTAAATATCCAAATAATATTCTAAAAGATTGGACAAAATGTACATTTACAGTATCTCTCTTTAATCAAAGCCAAATATTTTGCTCAGCAGTATTTACAAAACAGTCATAAATGGAGGAAGAAAACAAAATATAACTTTTAAAAAAAACCTGTAAACCTAAGATAAGATAAGATAAGATGGACCAGTGGATTCAGTAGTTTAAACAGCAACAGAGTGAGAATGAAAAACAGGACAGCACAGATTCCTAAAACAATTATAAAACCTGCTCTCAGATCGGACCAAAAGCCTCTAAAATATTTGATGAAGTATCTGAGTTCAGCCGTGAGTCGTTCCCTGTGCCATGAGGGCGGACAGGTGAGAGGGTTTCTAACCTCTGATTGATGTTTCCAGATGTGAGCTGCTCGTTAGTGTGAATGGTTCAGGCTGTGAGGCAGGTAGACATCTGCTGCTGCTGAACACAAGCAGGACTACAGCTCTGAGTTAGATCTGAGGAACCTGAGGAAACGCAACCAGCTCAAAGATCAACCAAGATCTGAATCTCTCCAGATGTTTCAGCCTGCATCCAGCTGTGATCTGACACAGAGGGGAGAAACAAAAAGTCACAAGACTAACTCAGAATATCCAAGATAAAAGTCATACAGTTGGGATATTTTCTGAGACTATAACAGTAAATCTAAAAGAAAGTTTCCTTGGATCATAAAGGCACAAACAACGTTTCAAATGTGTTCTAATTATAACTTTAATCTCAAAGAATATCCCAGTTGTATGTAAAACTTGTCTAATTTGGGTTAGTATTCAATATTGCAGAGAGAAACAAATAGGCAGTTACTTTTATATTGTATTTTCAGAGGTGGACGAAGCACTCAGATTATTCACCTGTACAATTATTAGATTAAAATACTCTGTTTTAAGTAAAAGCAGGCTACTGTATTCAAAATTGTACTCAAGTAGAAGTAAACAAGTATAAGCATCAACATATACTTAAAGTACAGAAATGAAAAGTCACGCAGAATGGCACATTTAAGCACAATATATATTTTTAAACGTATTACAATTATTGATACAATAATCTCCGCATCACTTCAATGTTGCACTTGGTAAAAGTGGGTTTTATTAAATTACTATTATTACTATAACTAATATTATGTTAAGCGTCTTTGAGCATTAGGAAAAGCGCTATAAAAATCCACTGTATTATTATTATTATTATTATTATTATTATTATTATTATTATTATTATATTAAAATATTTATTCAACCCCTTTCCTCAGACTTGCAGGCATCTGAATGCACTGTTCTGATTGGTTGACAGGCACTACCTGAAAGTCAAACTGAGGGAGAATTTCCCCCACTGCGTGTGTGACGTAGGCAGTAGGTGGATGATGTTAACTTCCTAGTTCTCTGGATATTACTTTAATAACAGCTAACGCGACGTGTATATCTTCTAAAAAACCCAAATATAAACTCGATTCCGGTTAAAAAAGTGAAACTCCACGGCTCTACTTTCCTCTCTTTGATACAAGCGGAGTGTTTTTTGTCAAAATGACTTTTTACAGACTTCTCTCCGCGGTTCTTTTACCGATATGTTGGGTGTTTGTCGCCGTGGTGGGGGAGGCTGTAAACCCGGTCACAGAGGCTCAGATCCCCGCAGTGACGAACTCCAGCACCGGGGGGAACTCCACACACAGCGGCGGGAAAAAGCACCGCGGAGGAGGGCTGTTTAACGGGCTGGACAGCTCCATGATTCAGAGGGCCCTGTACGTGCTGATCGGGATCACCATCATCGGGGTTATTTACTTCGTCATCCGGGCTGTGAGGTGAGGACAACCGTGATTAGGTCCACACACCAAACCCCATTCATAAAAACAGCAATTTAGACAAACACTGGGGACAGATTAACCAAAGTAGGCTACAATGTGAAACTTGTTTTCTTCTACTATAGTAATTGGCACAAGTTTACAAATTATACGTACACGTTATATATCTTATCACAAATCTACATTGTGCATTTGACCTTTATGTGGAGCCCTTTATATGGATAGATGCAACACCAAACCCCATTCATAAAAACAGTGATTTAGTAAACACTGGGGACAGATTAACCAAAGTACAATGTACAACTTTTTTTCTTCTACTATAGTAATTGGCACAAGCTTAAAAAGTATACGTACATGTTATATATCATAATACAAATCTACATTGTGGCTTTTACCTGAATGTGGAGCCCTTTACAACCCTTTATATTGATTAATGCAACACCAAACTCCATTCATAAAAGCAGTGATTTAGTAAAAAATTGTGACAGATTAATAAAAAACAACGTGTTGTTTTTTTTTCTTCTACTACAATAGCTAGCCAGAGGTGGTAGAAGTACTCAGATCGTGTAGTAAAAGTAGAAGTACTCAGATCTTGTAGTAAAAGTAGAAGTACTCAGATCTTGTAGTAAAAGTAGAAGTACTCAGATCTTGTAGTAAAAGTAGAAGTACTCAGATCTTGTAGTAAAAGTAGAAGTACACAGATCTTGTAGTAAAAGTAGAAGTACTCCGATCTTGTAGTAAAAGTAGAAGTACTCAGATCTTGTAGTAAAAGTAGAAGTACTCTGATCTTGTAGTAGAAGTACTCAGATCTTGTAGTAAAAGTAGAAGTACTCGGATCTTGTAGTAAAAGTAGAAGTACTCAGATCTTGTAGTAAAAGTAGAAGTACTCAGATCTTGTTTTTAATGGAACATTTTTATTCATATAGGCTCCTTTCAACACTCTAAAGGTCGCCGTACAAGATACACAAAACAAAAACAAAACACCAGCAGAACAACAAGACAATATAATCAATAACAACAGAGGATGTGTCATGTGATCAGGGTGGATCTGCCAGTTTGACGAGATATGTTTTGAGACGTGATTTAACAATGGAGAGAGTCAAGAGTTCGTATGTGCGGTTGGAGGGAGTTCACTTTTTAATTTTGTATTAACAATACAGTCATAACAGCCGGACTTCCTGTCATACTGTGTGTTTTCCCAGCAGCTGTACACACTCTGTAAACTGTGATTTGTGTGGTTTAATTAGGGAGTTACAGCCAGTCATGAGTTCAGCGTTAATCTGATCCCACAAACAGACGTGTGTTGTTATTGTATTATTTTAAAACAATCAGTGTTGGTAAATAATGACACTTCTTCTACATCGACAGGCTGAAGAGGCCCGCCCACAAGAAGAAGTACGGCCTGCTGTCGAACTACGACGACTCCGTGGAGATGGAGGCGGTGGAGAGCGACGAGGACGACACGCTGTATGAAGCACGCAGCCTCCGCAGGTCAGAGAACAACAACAACAACAACAACAACACAGAATACTGCTCTTTACGGTGATGCTGTACAACCGGCTCGCCTTGAATCATAGCAGTGATATGTGAACACAGACATTTTAATATCATTCAGTGGGACTGTAAATCCAGAATAATCGTCCACAAATCTTTTATTCAGTTTTTAAGTAATACAGTGATAGTTTTCTGTATATCCATAGGTACACTACGAACAGGATGTGCTAATAGAACATTTAGCATACTTTTAATAATAATAATAATAATAATAATAATTACACATATTAGACATGTAAGAGTTTATTACTGTGGACAATAGAGTGCCAGAGTGACGCGTCCTAAAACCCGGAAGTAAGCTGCGCATGGGTTCCTTCGACAAAAAAGCAATGCATCTAATCGATAGATTTATGATTATAAAATTATAAAAGTAGGGTAGACATGTGGAGATTATCCAGCTGAACAAACCGTGATCCGTCTCTTAAATGTGTCTCGACCACAGACCTGATTTCCAGCTATTTTCCAAAATCCTATGGAGAAATTGCATTGCGTTTTTGTCGAAGGAACCGGAAGGAGTTTACTTCCGGGTTTTAGGACGCGTCACTGTGGCACTCTATACCCACTAATAGAGTTCATACTTCCTGTACACATGGGGGGAACTGTTGGTTCAAAACGGGTTATTCCCTCAAATAATGGTAAGACAAAGTTTATTAGGGGGAGCGGCAAAATTCATTAATAGTTACTTCAAAAATATTTGTACAATAACCAACGATCAGCAGGTATGGGAGGTTTCACATTTGTATTTTCAGAGTTTGAATTAAACTCTCAGGGCATATATAAGAAATAATCTATATATCGATTCAAATCTCCAATAATAATAATAATAATTGAATAAATACAATTTAAAAAGTCAAATAACAAGAAGAATTTATAAATAAAAAAATAGAAAAACACATACTGTAGCAATAATAAAATAAAAATAGGAAAATACAAATTAGAGTAAAATAAATAAAGATATCAAAACATGACATTTAACGTGAAATAAAAGAGATAGCATTTGTTTAAAGGTCACCTATTATGCAAAATCCACTTCTTCATGTCTCTTCTACATCAACATGTGTCCCCTCTTCTTCATGTCTCTTCTACATCAACATGTGTCCCCTCTTCTTCATGTCTCCTCTACATCAACACGTGTCCCCTCTTCTTCATGTCTCTTCTACATCAACATGTGCCCCCTCTTCTTCATGTCTCTTCTACATCAACATGTGTCCCCTCTTCTTCATGTCTCTTCTACATCAACATGTGTCCCCTCTTCTTCATGTCTCTTCTACATCAACATGTGTCCCCTCTTCTCATGTCTCTTCTACATGTCTCTTCTACATCAACATGTGTCCCCTCTTCTTCATGTCTCTTCTACATCAACATGTGTCCCCTCTTCTTCATGTCTCTTCTACATCAACATGTGTCCCCTCTTCTTCATGTCTCTTCTACATCAACATGTGTCCCCTCTTCTTCATGTCTCTTCTACATCAACATGTGTCCCCTCTTCTTCATGTCTCTTCTACATCAACATGTGCCCCCTCTTCTCCATGTCTCTCTACATCAACATGTGTCCCCTCTTCTTCATGTCTCTTCTACATCAGCATGTGTCCCCTCTTCTTCATGTCTCTTCTACATCAACATGTGTCCCCTCTTCTCCATGTCTCTTCTACATCAACATGTGTCCCCTCTTCTTCATGTCTCTTCTACATCAACATGTGTCCCCTCTTCTTCATGTCTCTTCTACATCAACATGTGTCCCCTCTTCTTCATGTCTCTTCTACATCAACACGTGTCCTCTCTTCTTCATGTCTCTTCTACATCAACACGTGTCCCCTCTTCTTCATGTCTCTTCTACATCAGCATGTGTCCCCTCTTCTTCATGTCTCTTCTACATCAACATGTGTCCCCTCTTCTTCATGTCTCTTCTACATCAACATGTGTCCCCTCTTCTTTATGTCTCTTCTACATCAACATGTGTCCCCTCTTCTTCATGTCTCTTCTACATCAACATGTGTCCCCTCTTCTTCATGTCTCTTCTACATCACCATGTGTCCCCTCTTCTTCATGTCTCTTCTACATCAACATGTGTCCCCTCTTCTTCCTGTCTCTTCTACATCAACATGTGTCCCCTCTTCTTCCTGTCTCTTCTACGTCAACATGTGTCCCCTCTTCTTCATGTCTCTTCTACATCAACATGTGTCCCCTCTTCTTCATGTCTCTTCTACATCAACATGTGTCCCCTCTTCTTCATGTCTCTTCTACATCAGCATGTGTCCCCTCTTCTTCATGTCTCTTCTACATCAACATGTGTCCCCTCTTCTTCATGTCTCTTCTACATCAACATGTGTCCCCTCTTCTTCATGTCTCTTCTACATCAACATGTGTCCCCTCTTCTTCATGTCTCTTCTACATCAGCATGTGTCCCCTCTTCTTCATGTCTCTTCTACATCAACATGTGTCCCCTCTTCTTCATGTCTCTTCTACATCAACATGTGTCCCCTCTTCTTCATGTCTCTTCTACATCAACATGTGTCCCCTCTTCTTCATGTCTCTTCTACATCAACATGTGTCCCCTCTTCTTCATGTCTCTTCTACATCACCATGTGTCCCCTCTTCTTCATGTCTCTTCTACATCAACATGTGTCCCCTCTTCTTCATGTCTCTTCTACATCAACATGTGTCCCCTCTTCTTCATGTCTCTTCTACATCAACATGTGTCCCCTCTTCTTCATGTCTCTTCTACATCAACATGTGTCCCCTCTTCTTCATGTCTCTTCTACATCAACATGTGTCTCCTCTTCTTCATGTCTCTTCTACATCAACATGTGTCCCCTCTTCTTCATGTCTCTTCTACATCAACATGTGTCCCCTCTTCTTCATGTCTCTTCTACATCAACATGTGTCCCCTCTTCTTCATGTCTCTTCTACATCAACATGTGTCCCCTCTTCTTCATGTCTCTTCTTCATCAACATGTGTCTCCTCTTCTTCATGTCTCTTCTACATCAACATGTGTCCCCTCTTCTTCATGTCTCTTCTACATCAACATGTGGTCCCCTCTTCTTCATGTCTCTTCTACATCAACATGTGTCCCCTCTTCTTCATGTCTCTTCTTCATCAACATGTGTCCCCTCTTCTTCATGTCTCTTCTACATCAACATGTGTCCCCTCTGTGTAAAGAGACTCTGAAAGTTTCAGGAACAAAGATTCTCTCTCTTTTTGTCCTGATCCATTTTTATAAAAACCTGTCTGAAAATGAGCTGATCAGATTTTGGCCACTTGATGATGTCATAACGATGTGTTGGCTTGTGTAACCATTAGCCAATCAGCAACCAAGGTAACCCCCCCCCCTCCACCTTATCACCTGAATCTCCTCCTAGAGCACCATTGTGTTCTTTGTAACCAAATCTCTCTCAGAGGGGCGTGGGGAGGGGCTCCTTATTTTCATGTAAAGTAACAGACAGAGAATCAGCACTTTTGAAACAGGGCTGAAACAGAGGGGATTATGGGTAATGCTGCAATGATCTGTTTGGTGTTTCAGCCAATCAGAGACAGGTTCTGGATATATCTGAGACCTATAATATATTGATGAAAAACAGTATGATAGGGGACCTTTAAGTAAATAAATAAAATGTTCCAAAAAATATTTAAATGCGTCAGTGAGATCAGTTTAGGAAAAAAAAGAAGATTGACACAACTATACTTTATTTTGAAGTAAAGGTACGATTGTTATGTCGAGTAAATGTTTTCACCACAGCAACAAACACAGGATATGGTAACGTTTCACAGTTTCCTGGACTTTAACACGCTGTGACATGTCGCTGCTGATCTGATTTCTGTTATCTGTGTCTGTTCAGATGAGTGTCGTCCCCTGAAGGATCAGAGGAGTGTTTACGGTCAGCTGATTATTGATTATCAATCACAAAGAGAGAGAGAGAGAGGATTGACCAAAGACTGCTGCTGGAGGAGGACGAGGACGAGGAAGAGGACCAAACTGTTATAGAAGATTTAAGCCAAAGCTGCTCGATGAACCCAAGCAGGATAATCATAATTTTTTTTAACGGTGGTTTGGATAGTAGATGAGTTTGTGGGAGAAGCAGACCTTTCTGTGGATGATTATGAAAAATCACTTTTTTGTTATTATTATTATTATTATTATTATTATTTCAAAGAGTCTTTTTCCGCTCTTCCTGTGTGCTTGAACTACTGCAAACTGATTCCAGACCAGCTGATAAACATGCAGTGTGACTCGGGTTTGGATGTTTTTTTTGTATATCCACATTCCTTTAATTCCTGCCATCTTATAAAGGTGGCGTGCTCAAACTAAAACATAGTGTGATTCCGGTTTGTTTCCACCTGTTGTTTGGAACAAAGAAGTCTCCTAAAGCGTGTCAAATAAACCTGAATCATCTCGGTAACAATGCACCTCCAAACTCCATTCATAAATCCAGCAATTTGATGCTTACACTCTCACCCGCGGGAGTTCATATGCTATAAAATGTTATTTATGTTTTCTATAATTTAAGCGCTCTCTCGTGTCAATTCAGGATGCTTCTTATCCTCCACATTTTTGTTTTAGCTTCTCAATTAACTGTCAATTTGGAGATTTGTTCAGCAGTGTCATGAGAAGAACAGTAATGTGCCTTATATCTCCTGTATGTGGAGCAAAAAATATCACGCCAAATTCCATTTAAAAACCAAGTCATTTAACGCTTTCTCTTCCTAAGTGTGAGAAATGGGATCTGTGTGTTATCTCAAACACACAAAGCAAATACAGAAAGTTGCCACGTTGGCGATCTGCAGAAATCCAGGTCATAGTTCACGTGTGTAAGAATAAACCAAAAAGATACACACTCGGCAGATTTCATTCCATTCGTCAGCAGGATTCGGGTTTTTTAGGGACACTCGGTGGAAAGACAAGTTATGTCTCTTTACATTTTGAAGTATATCTGAAATAAAAGCGTTCATTTTCATTCATAAAGCCTTATTTTTGTAATTATCCAACACCACTTCATCTCTCAGATATAATGTTGGATCATAGTGTGAAAAGGAACATATATATGGATAAGATAATTGACCAAAGTTGTTATAATCCACCATTGCATTTAGCTTTTAGGGTTTTTTAAGAAGCTATATTTGCAGAAAAAGACTCTGGAGGTGATTGAGATTATATATACGAGTATTATCTGGCCCCGAAAAGGTGCTTTGCTTATTTTTCCTTATAGCTTCAGTTCATATTACAGTTAAGCAGAAATAGCTTTTGTTACCAATCATAGGAAACACTGCTGAATTTAAAGCCGAATAAATATCAATTTATTATTTGCTTTTTCCACATTGTTGTATTCTTGCCTGTAAACAATATTCATATTGTTGTGTTCAGCTCTTCACCCACTATAACGCTCTCAGGTTTCGTGTTCAAATAATCCCGAGACTTTAAAAAGATGTACACATTTGTAAAAAAAGTACATGTAGGAATGTCTCTGATGTCTTTCATTTGTTTAAATGGAAATAAGGAGAGACACTTTTCCTCTGCTGGGATGCCAAAGTTTCATTTCTACAACATTGAACATTTTTGAGACAATTTCTAAAATAAAAATATTTTCTGAAGTTCTCTGTGTGTGTGTGTGTTTGTGGAAAACTAAAAGAATAAAACCATTTTAGATTGCAATTTATAATATCAGGGTATATGCAGGAATCCTGAAGTCAAATGTAATACTTTTTAAGACCCTTTCCATACATTTTAAGACCTCATCGCCACTTCGAGTTTTAACCGGTTACATTGGCGACACACTTTACCTCACATTGACTATATACAGGGTTCTTACACTTTTTACAAAGTCAAATTCAAGCACTTTTCAAGCATTTTCAAGGTGTATTTCAAGCGTATCAAGCATCTTACAGCTGTTGTAAATTACATATTTATATACACATACTTATCTTCAAATGATTATTTCCCTACCTCACATTAAATCAGATGTTCTTTATGCTATAAACAACCAAATGTGTGTTTCGTGATAGCATTCTACATGAGGATGATAAATTAAAGAAAAAGAATATACAACCAATATACAACAATCAGCCATATAACTTTTCAATAGATTCTTTATTAACATGTTGGAGGTCCTTAGGTTGTCAGTAAACATAAGGCTCTCCCAGGTTAGGCCAAAGGGGGCATTATATGCACACATATACTGTATAAACTCAAATGTGAATTTTCCTTCACATTGAATCAGCAATCAGAAATTATGCAAATCAAATCAACTTTCAATCAGTCTTTGAGCTCCTTGAGTTGAAAAAGCAAACAGAAAACCTGCACAGAACACTGCACTGAATCATTCAAGGTAAGGCTAAACAGCATACGGCCTGTTAGGGAGTGTCTTTCAGTTCCTTGAGTTTGTCCGTTAGCTGTCTCTCCAAAGTCTCCAGATGTCTTTCCTTTTCCTTAGCAGCTCTTCCAAGGCCATTGGGCTTGGAGATGAAGCTTAGTTTTCTTTTTATGCAACTGTGTACTACTTCTACTCCACTACAATTCAGAGGTAAAGGTGTACTTTGACTCCACTACATGTATTTCCCTTTAGCTACTTTACAGATGTGGATGAATGATGTGAAATATAATCAAGTGTTAAATCAGACTTTAGTTCCACCTGGAGTAAATTCACAAGCTACCCTGCAGTATACAAAGTCATTCAAACTAGCTGCACCTTTACCAGCTTTGAGAACACTTTAATGATCAATCATTATAAAACATATCATATATATTATTCTGAAATGGAGCCTCAGTGACCTTTGAGATATCACCCTCTTTCAATCCCAAGAAAACATTCCTCCTCAAAGACACATTCACCTCCGACAGACTTTCACTTGTGGACTAGAGTTATCCTGTGGATGAACTCAAGAAACACTATCTCCGCCTACAAGGCCTTCCCCTTCCCTCTTTTCCCAAAGTGCAGCCTCTCCTACTAATAGGTGAAAGATAAAGCCTTTTATTAAACTTGTGTTTCTTTAAAAAAAAAAAGAAGAAGTATACTGTACGATGCCCCTTGTAGCACTTTGAGATTACTTTTAGCAATGAAAGGTGCTTTACAAATAAAATGCATTATTATTATTCTTATTATCAAAGTCAAAGTCAAATCGAAATATCATTTCCCGCAGTCCTACACTGTAAAAACTGTTCCGATGGTGAAGTCAACAAAACTCAATTTTTTTATGTAATTTACTTGCCCTAAATTAGTTTTTTTTCAATGTGCGTTTAAATAAGTAACACGTAAGCAACAATGAGAACATGTTTTAAGAACTCATTAATTTGTAAATTAATATCACATTTTCTGAACTTTCTTTAAAAAGACGTTTTGGAAAACGTAATAAAAATGCTTTTTTCAACGCCACGGTCATGCCACGCCCTCAAACGAGAATAATAATTTTGAATAATAATCAAAAAAGTGTGAGACTTCCTGTTCCTCTTTGCAGCGGTTCTTCAGCAGTTGGACACGTGTTTGCGTTGGATCCTCCTCAAACCATCGTAAAACAAGTAAGCATGCCACCTGAGTTATTAATTACTGCTTTTTAACTAGAAAGTGTTATTTACTTTTCTTGTATTCACTGTTTTGAACGAAACATCGACATTTTAATGCATGCCAGCGCCATTACTGCTGTTAAAGTTAGACTCAGCCCTGTCGTGCTCATGTAGTCTATTTCTTCACGCAAAGTTGTTGGGCAAAGTTTGCATCAAGTGCTTACCGACGCAATTCTGTTAAAAGTGGTTAAGTTAAGAGTATGTATTAAGAATCAACTCCGCAAACTGTTCCCCTGTGCCGCTGCTCTAAGCGTTGGCCCGGGCACCGTGATGCGGCCGCGGGGCTCAGAGGCTCTCCTGCCGTGCATGTTGTGCGGTAAAATACCTCCGTTAAAACTATTCCCTACTACTTTATAACCCAGCGGTTATGTAAGAGTAAGTTACTAATGCGCCTATTTGATATTAATTCCTCTATATGTATTTCGCCGTTTGTTTTACTGTGAGCAATGAATTATCTTTCAACAATCTTAGTGTACCCAATTTAAACTCATAGTCTGCAGTTACAGCATCGAGTTCTTATTATACAAAATTAAGTGCAAACTATATTTTTCATGCTTTTGCAACGCTATCCATGTTGGAATCTGCAGGAGAGTTAACGTTAGCTCTCAGTAGAAAGTGACGGAGGTGACTTCAGTTAAGGTGCATTCAGGCGCAATTCAGTAAAAGTGTATATTGGGCGAGGAAGCATGTATAACGTCAGCAAGATGTGTTCAATGTAGTACAGTAAAATGCAGTCTTTAGCGAGAAATATCAATAAATACAGTTTTATTAAGGAGATGTTTTACTACAACATAAAGTAGATATTAGACAGTATGCAAACGAGATAAAGGAGTGTATATTGAAGTAATTAGGATCTGCTGTGTAGAGAATCATGGAATTGTACTGGTATCTAACAATGCCATCATTATAAATGTATATAAATACAATACCGTTTTAAATGATAATTGTGTTTTAATGTTTGATTCCATTAATTGAATTAAATATGTTTTAATGAATTCTACTGAAATGATTGTTACATTGTCATCATGTAACTATTTTGTTCTTTCATTTGCCTCACCAGAAAACACACCTCCTCTTGAAGACATTTAGCCTCCTGCTATGGACTTCAGGTTCACATTAGGTAAGCCCTTGAGTGTGTCAGAGTTGTTGTTTCAGAGGTTAATTCAAGACGTGTTATGTTTACATACTAATATAATGAGCATCAGGTAAACGTACCCATTTCTATTTTTTGAATCACAGATGGGATGGAGATGTAAACTATGCAGCACTAGTGTCACCACTCAAAGTGATATTTTAAAACATTATCGACTCCATCATGGAACCTTTGGACAGACACGTGCCTTGCCCTGCATTCATGTAGACTGGCCTGCGCTCTCACTTATCAAGATAAAAGTTGAAATAATCGTCTGTTCTTTTTATTCTAGGACCCATGTGCCACTTTATATACATCTCTGAGCATGAGGTGGGGTTAAAAAGAAGTAGTTGGACATTTTATGAACTATATCAATATCATGACTATTTGGTTCATTTTCTTGCAAACCAGCCTTTTTTTGATGGCTTAAACCCCTTGTAATCCAACCTCTGTTACCGTCTGTTAACAGCTAATGTAAACTGGCTCGTTATGTTTTCAAGACGGATTTGATTTTTGTTTTGAGGAAAACACATGGTGTGTCCTGATTTGTACTCAATTTAGTGTTTTATTTGTATTTACAGGGAACAGCAGAGGTCGAAGTGCAACAGGCTCGTGATGCACAGCATGAAGTGATACGTTGCCCAAGAGCCAGATGCAGTTATAACCATCAAGTAATAACCATGTGTCTCCATGTATGTTAATGTGTTGTGCTTTTAAACAAACTTGTTACTCTTTTATGACCACTGTTTTGAAATAATCACATTTTAATAAAATGTATTAACATGTCCATAACGTTCCCTTTTTTAATTTATTTGTTTAATCTGCAATGTTTCAATGCTATCAAATATTTAAAGGGTTGGATTGAAATCAGGAAAAGTTTGTCGTATATAGGTTCCGGCAACTCAATTGTGTTTTATAATTTACTTTATTCTCGTGTGGTTCTTAGCAGATTGTTATTTGCATTGGTTACACTTAATATCTGGGCTTTTAATTGTAGGCTCATCTCATCTTTTCATATGCAGAAAAAATCACATTAGTGAGTTTACCCAACTCCTATAATTGCTTGGAATCGCTTGACACATATTTTTTAAGTTTTAGCAAAGTAACACATTCTTGAGTAGAGGAAAACTAAAAAAAGTACATTTCACCAACTCAAAAATTGCAAAAGTTGACTAAACTCTTAAAATTGCTTGGAATCGCTTGACACATATTTTTTAAGTTTTACCAAAGCAACAGTTTTTACAGTGTACAGTGTGACATATATACAAAAAACAAAAGGGGCCTAGATAAGCGTGGTATACATTAAACAAAACAAAGGGCCTAGATAAGCGTGGTATACAGTTTAAAATGTTAATACAGGGTTCCCGCGGGGTCTTAAAAAGTCTTAAAAAGTCTTAAATTTGATAATCTGAATTTAAGGCCTTAAAAAGGTCTTAAATATGACCAAAAAAATAAGAAAGGTCTTAAATATAATTTAGAAGGTCTTAAAAATGATGGGATTTGAAAGGTACTTCTGGGTTGCGATAGCGTCTAAATGTGTTTTGGGGGAAATGTCCGACTCCGGAGTGCAAAGTAACCAGTACGGTAATAGCCTTTCAGTTCCCCCCAACCATTTGTATTGAAATAAATCAACATGGAACCCGTAATCACTAACTTTGTTTCCCCCGGCCCCTTATCGGAGAACACCCAGCTAGTAACCTAGCAACCAAGCTTCAGCTAGCGGCAGTCAGGAACTCATGTATCTTCGAATCTACTTACAAATAAATATGGGGAAGTGTAAGTTCAACCATATTTGGTTGGAAAACATCGAATTTAGTGCTTGGTTGAAACCAGTGGAGGGGAACCTGTTTGAAGCCCGCTGCACCTTTTGCAAACAAAATTAGCGTTTGTTTTGTTAATGCAGCGTTAGCTAGTGCAGCGTTAGCTAGTGCAGCAGCTCCCGCAACAACACCGGGGGACCTCCGGGCGACGTTTGGGTCTACGTCAACCCTAAAAGTGGAGGTGCTGTAGACGCTAAATACCGTAGTTAAACACCAATCCTACAACAGCAACGATGAAAGATTGTAGCCAAGGCAGCAGAGCTCTGAATATAGCTCTTGTCACTCTCTCACACATTAAACTTTTAAACATTTTTATAGTGATGAACACGGTTCAATTTTTTAATTAATTGACAGCATTAGTATCTCTATATACACAATTTAATAAATAATATATGATTATGTAATGATGTGTGGGGGGGGGGGGGGTTAGTTAGAGTCCAGGACCATTTGGGGCAGGGGAGAAAGGTTGGAGGCAGGGTGGAGAAGGCGGGGCTCCAAGCTAACCTGAAGAAGAGTGAGTTGGGGTATCTGGGGTCGATTACATTACATTGCATTTAGCTGACGCTTTTATCCAAAGCGACTTACAATAAGTGCATTCGACCAACAAGATACAAACTTGAAGAAAACAGCATCATATAAGTACATCAGGTTTCATAGAGCCAAAACATTTCAAGTGCTACTCAACTAGCTTTAGATAAGCCAGTCCTTTATTAGTATATAAGTGCTTTGTTAGTAATTCATGGGGTCGATGGAGTCTCCTCTTTGGTGCCGGGATGGGTGGGAGGTGGTGGTAGGTAGCAGCAGGTGTATGTGCAACACATCTTTCTTCTTAAGAAAAGCTTTAAGTACAATTGATTGTTTTTGTTCATTTCATATTGAGGAGAGCCAACAGGAAGTCTCTCATCAGCTGCAGCCTTCTTCTTTATTTTCCAAAATGTCCAAAATGTCCAAAATGTCAAAAATCCAAAAACTTATCAAGTTAGATTTGTTAGAAAATGTTTTCAGCTTTAATTGAGTGAATTTATTTTAAAGGTGTTCTTATTAACACATGAATACTACTGTGTAATATATGTGTACATATATATTTAAGAAGTACAATATAAGACAAGCAGAAGTTTCCTTTGTGGGCCATATTCCATTATACTTTCAGAATTTGCTGAGGGCCGATTCCGAGGGCCGCATTTGGCCTCCGGGCCGCAGTTTGGACACCCCTGGGCTAGAAACTAAAAGCATCCCATAAGAACAGACTACCTTTCCCACTCTTCTGTAAAACCCCATATGTCTGTTAGAGAGTTGATTACTAAAGTGTGGCTTTGCATGTTCAGCTGGCCTTCTATAGTTGATGGAAGAATGAAAGAGCCTGCAGTCAGTGGGTAACATCACTGATCTGTTTCCCCAGTGAGAGAAACACCTCCCTGTGGTTCATACAATACTGCTGAACCAGCAGAGACCCCTTACTGACCAGAGAGTCTCCAGTCTGCAGTCTGGACTCTCCAGAAGATCTCTCAGCAGCTTCTCTGAATCCTTCAGATCGTTGAGACTCAGGTCCAGCTCTCTCAGATGGATGTTGGACTTCAGAGCTGAGGCCAGAGCAGAACAGCTGATCTCTGACAACCTGCACTCCCTCAGACTGAATAAAGAAAACATGATGAGGATACAAATCTGTTTATAATCAGATGTGTTATTCAACATTGAAATGAATGGGAACAAAAACATGTCTTCTTCAGAAAGTCAACTTTATCCTGTAAAACTAATATTACTTCAGATGAACTTTATTCAGACGTTATCGTTTACTAAATATTAAAAACATAGATTTACTTTTCACAACTAACATCTATTACAGTTCCTTTAAGAATCAGTCAACATTTATCTCTGCAGTTCTTACTTTAGTACCTACAAATGAGAGTATGAATAAAAGAACATTT
The DNA here is from genome assembly GCF_902827165.1 of Trematomus bernacchii. Classification (NCBI taxonomy): domain Eukaryota; kingdom Metazoa; phylum Chordata; class Actinopteri; order Perciformes; family Nototheniidae; genus Trematomus; species Trematomus bernacchii. The sequence continues at coordinate 2,072,090 of NW_022987792.1, read as the reverse complement.
ACAACTTTATAGATGTAAGTTAATTATGTAGAAGAATCAGGTTGAATAACTAATGAAACATGAGATCTCCAGCAGTAACAGAGAGTCAGTGAACTGACCTGAGAGTCTCCAGTCTGCAGTCTGGACTCTCCAGAAGATCTCTCAGCAGCTTCTCTCCTGAATCCATCAAATAGTTGTCACTCAGGTCCAGATCTCTCAGATGGATGTTGGACTTCAGAGCTGAGATCAGAGCACACCAGCTGATCCGTGACAAACTGCAGCCCCTCAGTCTGAATAAAGAAAACATGATTTAACTTTAGAAAACAAAGTTCCTGTTTGAAATAACTCCAGGTTTAATAATCTGTTCAGAGTTAAACAGGGTTTTAAAGGTCTCCTATCAGGCTATTTTTAGCCATATATTGTGGGTCTCAGATATACACAAATATATAAAAACATGTCTATGATGTGTTTTGCTCAAAATACCAAACAGATCATGCATTTTAGAAATCCCTCATATCCCTCTGTTCCAGCTGTTAGAGAAGAGCAGGTTCGGGTCCTTAGCTTGAAAAAAAAAAAAGGAGGTGGAGCTAATGCCTGCTCAGAATTCTACCAGCAGAAACTCAGCTAAATGCTGCCGTGATGAAACTCCATATCATGTTCCAAACCACATCAAGGATTTTCTCTGAAACAGCATGGAGCTCAAACTCTTTCTCTCTCTCTCAGGTTTACCACAAGGTGAGTTCCTTCTTATTTCCTGCTTCTTCACACATGCTCTCTCCAGTACAGGTTAGCTCTGAGTGTTAGCATGCTAATGTAAACACAGACCATATTACTTCCAGAACACGTCTCATTGTTTCTGACAGCAACGTTTCTGATTGGCCCGTTGGTGTAAAGCCCGCCCACAATTTAGTAATGCCGTCATGACGCAGCAAATCTGGATCAGCTCCGTTGTTCCCCCGTTTTTAGAGATGTGGGTACGGAGGAAAAGAGAGAGGGTTTTGTTTCCTGACCCTTTGTGAGTCTCCTGACACCGGGGACACATAGGGACACATAGGGGACACATAGGGACACATAGGGGACACACCGGGGACACACCGGGGACACATGGTGACACACATGGTGATGTAGAAAAGACATCAGAAAGTGACTTTTGCATGATAGGAGACCTTTAATGTCAGAGATGATGTAGAAACAATCCATTGATAATCTGGAACTTTAACTTTGATCAGATGTTGAACAACTCCTTCATCTCCCTCACAGCTCATCAGTACTGACAGCATCTCCACTGACTCATGGAGCACAGAGTGAGTCTGAGGAAGCTCAAACACTCTCCCTCACACATTCACCTTCTCTTTGTTACTCTGATCAATATTCAGCCATTAGCAAAAGTGGAAAAAAAACTTTAATGTATTTTTTTCAAATTCAGAAAATGATAAACACAAACAGATGAAGTTCAGTCAGTGAACTGACCTGAGAGCCTCCAGTCTGCAGTTTGGACTCTTTAGTCCAGAACTCAGCAGCTCCACTCCTGAATCCTCCGGATCGTTGTAACTCAGGTCCAGATCTCTCAGATGGGAGGGATCAGACTTCAGAGCTGAGGCCACGACTTCACAGTGAGCCTCTGAGAGTCCACAGCGAGTAAGTCTATAATAACACATAAATTACAACATGTGTTAAAAAGAGGAAACATAATGACCTCAAGCATTTGATGAAAAACATATTTGACAAATGTTCTGATTGAGATTTGCTGTTAGTCCATTTTAATAATATATGATAATAGAGTGTAATGTGTTGTCAGTGTGATCTGATCACAGGTCTGTGCTCCTGCTGTCACTGACTGTTGCCATAGAAACAGAAATTAAATAAATCACTTGACAATATTAGAGAAGTACATATTTAAATGTTAATTAATATTGAGATGTGAATGATGGATGTTTTGGTTTCTCTGAGCATCTGGAAATGTATTGTGCACACAAACACAGTTAACAAACCAATACAGTTTCAATATTTTAACCTGAATACCATCAGATGTTCTCCCTATATGAATATTAAGACATAACTCTGGTATTGGTGGGATATGATATAGATCTAATTTTAAACTCTAACACATTGTGATAAAAACGTGTGTGTGTTTAATGATAAAGAAACTACTAGAAAGTAATAACTGATAACTGTAAGTCCTGCTGTGTGGTGTGATCACATGCTGAGAAACCTCTAGAGTCCTTCATGTGTTTGACATGTCGCCTCCATCACTCAATATGAAGAGAGGAACGCTTCAGTTTAACTATTATTATAAATAAATAGAAGAACAGTCTTGGTTTATTTTGCTCTCAGTATTTAAACAGCAGAAATGTTATAGTGTTTATTTGAATAATTAAACTCCTGATCCACATTAGTTTATAAAGTTAATCACATCTGGACTTACTTGGCCTTCCTGCAGTTCCTCACAGCTGGAATCAGTCTCTGTTTCCCCTCATCTGATGTGTTGTACTGACTCAGGTCCAACTCATCCAGAACCTCCTCTGACATCTGCAGCATGTAGGCCAGAGCAGAGCAGTGGATCTCAGAGAGTTCCTTCTCTGATCTGTTCTCTGACTTCAGGAACTCTGTGATCTCCTGATGAACTGAGTGGTCCTTCATCTCTGTCAGACAGTGGAAGATGTTGATGGTCCTGTCAGGAGAGATTTCATCACTTCTCATCTTCTTCAGGTTGCTGATGGCTCTCTGGATGTCTTTGCGACCCAGCAGGCCTTTGAAGAGTCTCTGGTTGGACTCCAGAGAGAGGCCGTGGAGAAAGCGGACAAACAGGTCCAGGTGGCCATTTTCACTTCTGAGGGATTTCTCCATGGCTCCCTTTAGGAAGACAGGCAGGGATGGGTAATCCTGATCACTGTTTTTACTGTTCTCATAGTCCCAGTCTCCCTGCAGGAAGTCCTTCAGTACCTCTGTGTTCCTGTTGGTGTAACAGTGCAACATGTAGACTGCAGCCAGAAACTCCTGAATGCTCAGATGAACAAAGCAGTAGACTGTTTTCTGGAACATCACTCTCTCTCTTTTGAAGATCTCTGTACAAACTCCTGAGTGCACCAAGGCCTCGGTGACACCAAGACCACAGCGCTGCAGGTCTTCTTGGTAGAACATGATGTCTCCTTTCTCCAGATGTTCAAACGCCAGCCTCCCCAGCTTCAGAAGAACCTCCCTGTCAGCCTCCGTCAGCTGCTGTGGACTCGTCTCATGTCCCTCTTCATACTTCTGCTTCTTCCTCTTGGTCTGGACCAGCAGGAAGTGTGAGTACATGTCAGTGAGGGTCTTGGGCAGCTCTCCTCTCTGGTCTGTAGTCAACATGTGGTCCAGAACTGCAGCAGTGATCCAGCAGAAGACTGGGATCATACACATGATGTGGAGGCTCCTGGAGCTCTTGATGTGAGAGATGATTCTGCTGGACAGCTCTTCATCACTCCATCTCCTCCTGAAGTACTCCTCCTTCTGGGCGTCAGTGAAGCCTCGTACTTCTGTTACCCTGTCCACACACTCAGGAGGGATCTGATTGGCCGCTGCAGGTCTGGAAGTTATCCAGACCAGAGCCGAGGGAAGCAGCTTCCCCCTGATGAGGTTTGTCAGCAGCACGTTGACTGAGGACTGCTGAGAGACATCAGACACAACCTCATTGTTTCTGAAGTCCAGAGAAAGTCTGCTTTCATCCAGGCCGTCAAAGATGAGCAGCACTTTGCAGACAGCCAGCTGCTCTGCTGTGACCTTCTGTAAGGTCGGATGGAAAACATGGAGCAGCCTGAGAAGACTGTACTGCTCACCTTTGATCAGGTTCAGCTCCCTGAAGGAGAGCGGGATCACCAGACTGACATCTTGGTTTCCCAAACCCTCGGCCCAGTCCAGAGTGAACTTCTGCACTGAGAAGGTTTTTCCAACTCCAGCGACTCCGTTGGTCAGGACCGCTCTGATGAGAGTCTGTTGGTCAGGTAAGGCTTTAAAGATGTCCTGGCACTTGATTGGAGTGTCATGGAGGGTCTCTTTCTTGGAAGCTGTCTCCAGCTGCCTCACCTCATGTTGGGTATTAACCTCTTCACTCAGGCCTTGTGTGATGTAGAGCTCAGTGAAGATCCTGTTGAGGAGGGTTTCACTTTCACCAGTTCCTTCAGTCACACGTTCACATCTCCTCCTCAGACTGAGCCTATGTTCATCTAAAACCTCCTGCAGACCACTCTCTGCTGGAAGAGAAGGAAACAGGAGAGAATCAGAAAATGCTTTTGAGAATATAACAATAAAACTAATAAAAACAGACTGAGTTTAAATGTTTTATAAACATTTTAATGTCTATGTTCTTCAACAGAATACCTCATAAACAAAACAAATGAACCAGGAAGAGGAATAAGACGCTGCATGAGTTCGGCCTCTTACCTCGTACAGAGCTGGTCTGACTGGCTGTCTGCAGGCCAGCTCTGGTTCTGGATCTTTCTCCACACTGGGGACAGCAGGGGTCTCCTGATGGAGGGCGCTGCTCCCAGTATGAGGTGATGCACTGTCTGCAGAACCAGTGTCCACAGCTGGTAGAGACTGGATCCTTCAGGACGTCCTGACACAGAGCACAGCTGGACAACTGCTCCTCCACAGGAACACCACTCTTCCTCTTCCCTCTGTGGAGAGGAACACATCCTTTATAGCACTTTACTTCAGAGGGGCTGATTCTCACCAAAGGTACAACAAGGGGGCACATTCTAGTTTGATCTTTAAAAAAAGGTCTAAATAATATATACCCTTGTGATCAGGTATAGCTTACAATTCACATTATCATAAAACCAGAGAGCATCCTGTCTGGATTCATCAACCAGAGGAGCGCATGTATTTTATTACTTATAAACACCTCTCTTAGCTCAGGATGTGTCCCAGCTGCCTTCAAACATGCCGCGGTCCAAGAAAAATCTCGACCCCTCCATTCTCGCAAATTTTAGGCCCATCTCCCAGCTACCTTTTTTATCTAAAGCCCTGGAGCGAGTAGTCTACGCCCAGCTGCCGTCTTTCTTAACCACGCATGGAATCCATGAAAAGTTTCAGCCTGGCTTCAAACCCATGCACAGCACTGAAACAGCCCTTTTAAGAGTTTTTAATGATCTGCTCCTAGCCGCCGACTCAGGTAGCCCAGCTGTCCTGGTGCTGTTAGACCTGACAGCTGCCTTTGACACTGTGGACCATAGCATCCTGCTGTCACGGCTTGAACAGTCCGCTGGCATCACAGGCTCTGCCCTTGCATGGTTCAGGTCCTACCTGACAGACCGTAGCTTCTCAGTGCAGCTAGGTGCCTTCTCCTCTGCTAAAGCCCCTCTTACCTGTGGGGTTCCCCAAGGCTCGATTCTGGGCCCCATCCTTTTTCTACTGTACATAGGTTCAATTCTCACTAAACACAATATTCCCTTCCACTGCTACGCCGACGATGTACAGATCTATCTGCCTCTCAAAGCAAATGTCAACTCATTACAGCTATTGATGGACTGCTTAGCGACCTCCAGCCTCTCCGGTTGATATTCTGGGCTCCCTCAAAAAGAACATCCTCCCCTCTATCATGAACCTTGGAGTGACCTTCAATAGCGCTTTTAAATTCAACAAGCAGGTCAGCACCGTAGTCAAAACCTGCTTTTTTTAAATAAGACTATTGGCCAAGACCAAGTCGTATTTATCTTTTAAAGACCTAGAAAGGGTTATTAACGCCTTTGTTACCTCGAGACTGGACTATTGCAACGCTCTGTATGTGGGTATGGACCAGGCCTCAATTAAACGCCTGTAGCTAGTCCAAAACGCAGCTGCACGTCTTCTGACTGTCCACAAAAAGCGTGACCACATCACCCCAATTCTGGCCTCACTACACTGGCTTCCAATTCGGTTCTGAATTGATTTTAAACTCCTTTTATTTGTTTTCAAAGCACTAAATGGGCTGGCTCCGGCCTATATAGCCGAACTCCTCCATCGCTACACCCCAGCCAGAGCTTTAAGGTCTGCTGACCAGCTGCTGCTGGTAGTGCCCAAGACCAGGCTCAAAACCCGAGGGCACCGAGCCTTCGCAGCAGCTGGCCCCAGGCTCTGGAACACTCTGCCCCTCCATGTGAGGTCGGCCCAGACCCTAGGGGTTTTTAAATCCTCACTAAAGACTCACTTCTTCTCTCTGGCCTTCTAGTCAGAGCGGAGCACGACACCTGACTTTTCCCTGTGTTTTTTATATTTCTGTTGTAATTTATTGTCTTTTTTTTGTGATTGTAGTAATGTGTTTTTATTACATGTACAGCACTTTGGCTCGACCAAAAATCGCTTTTAAATGTGCTTTATAAATAAAACTTGATTTGATTTGATTTACATGTTCCCTGTATCTACACACACACTGTATTAACCTGGTACACTATAAACCCAACTTGCATAGAATCTGCTGTGAATTAATATAAATAAACATATGGAAAGGATGCCTAAATAACAACAGGATGATACTGATGTGTAAAAAGCCTGAGTTAATGCTTTGTCAGGTCTGTCTCCAACACAACGAGCATAACATTTGTTTCTGAAGAGATGGGTTTGATTAAAGCTAGGCTAACATTAGCTGCTCCATCAACACTCAGAGTAACTTCATGAAGTCATAAGTACAGCAGTCACTATATTGTTAGCACCACAGACAGTCTCTGGTTTATACAGGAACATGAATAACCCTGATTTAATATGAGCTGCTGTCGAGCTCTGTTCTCCTCTCTGATTCCCCTCAGACCGTCAGAGACCCCAGGAGCACAATCTCAACACTGACAGGTTTTTGTAACAGAGCGTCACTAACTTTACACTCAAGTTGAAATGTGTCACGCTGCACGAATACGCATGTGATATGAATTTAACATCTTCACTTCCTTCGTGTTGCCAGGCACGGATCTGGGTCTTCGTATTGACTCTACATGTGATTTCACAAAACTCTGTTTTATCTGCTAATGCTAAACACAACCAGCTCACCAGGTTATCACTATTATTAATAAACATCTTAAAAAGACATATCATAGATATGCCCAAGTAGTTAAATATTGTTTTGGAAAATATATATCGTTTTTAAATCAGTATTTATCAATATTGTTGCTATTTAAAACCATTTTATACACAGATACAATGATAATATAATTGCATATTGAAATATCCTTAGATAATGTTAGCTTACTCTGCTGCGTTTTCCCTTTACACACTGCTCACATGATTTCATTAAAGAACAGTTTGATATATTAGATTACATCAAAACTGGATCCTCTTCAGGTCAGTTTACAGGAGAGACTCTTACTTTGTGTCTGAGGGTCCAGGTTCATTACTGAAGAATGGAGGTTCCCCTTTAGACCAGTCACTCATCAGAGACCACATGGAGACCGTAGACCCTGCTCTCTATTTCTGTGGAAACAACACATGTTTAAACATCATTAGTTCATTTAAAGAGCAGCTTTTGATCTATGACTGTTCACCTTATGAAAGATCTTTAGAGTTGTTGAGTCGTGATTGTGGGTTTCTGTTGTTCAAATTCATTCGAGTGTGAAACGTTTTACATATTTGCATTTTATTTGCTTAATTTAACACAAAGTCCAACATGTAGAGTGTGAGGATGATTTCACTAGTAGATTATTTACTATCTCTGATGATGACAAGAAGCAAGAGATCAATTACACTTTGTTAATGTTCTCTACTGGGTTTCATTAAACAGTTTAGATGATCAGATACCAACAAACTGGATCCTCTTCAGGTCAGGTTACAGGAGAGACTCTTACTTTGTGTCTGAGGGTCCAGGTTCATTACTGAAGCCTGGAGGAGGATCCATAGACCAGTCACTCTTCAGAGACAGACCGCTGGAGACTGAAGACGTGTCCTCTTCCTCTTCTTTTACATCACTCATCTTCTCCAGTCTGAGAGATAAACCACACACACACACACACACACACACACACACACACACACACACACACACACACACACACACACACACACACACACACACACACACACACACACACACACACACACACACACACACCTTACATTGTGACTGCGCTGGGCTGTCACATGTTATGTAACTCTGATGAATCAGAAAACAGGAAATAATAAAAGTGTACAACACTTGCAGAAGTCTCATTGGACTCTAGGACGCAGATTGTTAACCAATAAGTTATTTTCTGACATCCAGTTTGACAGAGTAAATAATGAATGTGTTAAAAAGCAGACCCTGATGTTAACACTCACCCTGTTGTTGTTCTCCTCCTGACGAGCTGTAAAATGGCGTCTGGCTACTCCTACTTTCCCCTTCCCTCACCTGTCTGCAGCTCCTCCCTCTGATTCATAACCAGCCTCACCAGCTGAAGCAGTTCACACACAGGGACTTTGTTCAGTGAGATAGAAAAAGACATGCAGCTAAAAACAAGCTCCACAAAGTTATCAAAAGGACACAACATCCACACATCAGCGTCCATAGGATATAATTCAATCTGCTTTATATAACAAACAATGAACAGCGACTTAAATAAAAACACAAGGCTACATTTAACTAATTTACAAGATGTGCCAAAATCAGGGCTGAAATAGAGATTTCTCCTCTAGCAAGTGTTTTAAATAGGAGGAACAGTGTTTTAAATAGGGGCAGAGAAACAGGAGAGAATCAGGCTGCAGCACCTCACTGAAAATTGTTTTAAATAGGAGGAAAGTGTTTTAAATAGGGGCAGAGAAACAGGAGAGAATCAGGCTGCAGCACCTCACTGAAAAGTGTTTTAAATAGGAGGAAAGTGTGCAGGGATGCTCAAATGTGTGTTCATGCAGCCCCTAAATAATGGTAATACTGATTTAAAATCATTTCTAGTGCAGAAAGTATTTTAAAAGTGAGAATAAATATTTTAAATGGCTTAAAAAGCACCAAGTTATTTAAGTGCAGTTCCAAGATTCCCCACAGGAGGGCTCCAGGGAGCGCATCACCCGACATGAGCACAGTTGATTTAAAGTGCAGGGAGGCTCCGCACCAGACACAGGTACATTCCTACATCCCCACAATAGTGACACTGATGGTTTAAAGTCGTTTCTGCGGGGAACAGAGTGCTAAAAGTCTGATTGTTTCAGAGACCCATAGTAATGTGATACAATAAACCATTTACATTTAAAAGTATTGATTAAAATTCATTTTTATGGGGAAAAGTGCAGATGAGGTATTTTTGGTATTTTGGGCAAAACACTATATATATATATGCCGTTAAAAACTGCAATATATACCTGGCTGCTAAATCATCAGAACTGTTACAGGATGTGTATTTTGTAAATTGTATAACTTTTTATTTTATTATATTTTTTTATCATATAACTTTTTTTTTTACTTTAAATACTTTTAATACTTTAATACTTTTGTTGTTGTTGCATGTAACATATGTGACATTAAGCTGTCAGTGGCTCTTTTCTGCTGTAACAACGTACATGTCCCCTCTGTGGGACTAATAAAGGTTTTCTGATTCTGATCTGAGTCTGAACTACGATGCTCAACAGCTCGCTTAACGGAACTTTGACGCTGGTATCAGTTTGGTTTCCCAACTTTTAATACTTGTTAAGACCCCGCGGACACCCTGAATAAGCATTCACATGTGTAACTTCCTTGTACATGTCACATCCTTTTGGGTAAATATTAGGCTTTTCACAATAAGATCTACTTTGTTAAAAATCTCCAGATATTGGGTTTAAATGGGGCTTTTTCCAAAAGATAAAACCACATTGTAGGCTACCTGAAGGGAGTGTCCCATGGGCCAAAAGATGTAAAATTATCCTATTTAAATGTGTGTTCTTATGATCTTTTTTTTAGCTACTTTCATGTTTCATTAAGATTTAGCAGAATCAAAAAGAGAAGTGGAGTTTTGAAAAAGCCGCCTTTATTTTGTAGTTCAGAACGACAGGAAGTTGCTACAGACACTTGAGGAGGATGTAGTCACAGACGGTTCCTCCGGGACATCCACACAACTTCCCGATCCTGGCGCCTTTACGCACCGCACACTGCTCCCCTGCATCACACTGACACACATACACACAGACACACAGAATAAATAAAGCAGGTGTAAATTCATGGAGCATTTGTTCTCCTTGGATCCCGAGTACAACAAATATTTAAGACCAAATCATGCACCATATCCGTGTGATACATAATGGTAACTCAAAAACTGCTGCAACAACTCATGAGATGTAGAGCATGAGCATCGTTAAGCATATCTTAAAATAGGTTTCTATGTGTTTTTTATTTGTTTTATTTGTATGCCCACAACACCAAGTCCTCGTACGTGTCAACCTACCTGGTAATAAACCTGATTTCTGATATACTTTCATACTATTGTTCTCAGCTCTAATGCATCGTAACATTGACACAGAGATAAAATACAGATCCATAACCAAGTGGACCCAAGCAGACCTGTAGAACCGTTTGAGGGAAATGACAGGTTTCTTAAAGGTGAGGTAGGTAATTCACTTCAGAAACACTTTGTTATATTCCATGGAATGCTCTTAACATCCCAATAGCAATGAATACATTAAATGCTTTGACAATAAATACATTAAAAAAAATGTCATCTGTGGAAGCCGTAATACTGTAAAAAGCACGACCAATCATCTGAGCCGGCCCGGCTAAAATAACTGGATGGCCTACCTGCCTGTCAGCCTTCCATCTGTGCACAAACTTATCGCGTGCCCTCATTGGCCATGTTTGCGTTCGTGTGTGTTGGAGGAGGGGCTCTGTGAGGAAGTCTGAAGGAAGGGGCAGATTTTTTTCGGTTGTGTACTTTCAAATTCTAGCGCACTCGAGCTGGTTCCTCCATTCTTACCTTCCCTACCTTTAAGAGATACATAAATAATAGATCTTACTGCAGGAAGCCAGCCGAGCTTCCTCTCTGACGACGGCAGCTGTTTGTTCTTTAATCGCTCCAAGACTTCCTGTAGAGCTTCAATCTGAGGAGAGAAAACAGACCTAATACTTTATTGACAATACAAAACATTCAACGCGTCTGCAGCTTCATAACGTTCTGAGAGTCAGACTGAGACATCTCAGGATTCACTGTTCTTTCACTTTTGTGTCAGACATAATGTAAATATTTTTGTAATCATGTCTCTTTATTATTATTGTATATTTATGATTTCTGTGCACATTGTTTTTTTCTTAGAATTTTTCAACTTGCTTTTTCAATCTGAAAACCTACTCTAATAAAACAAATATTCAAATAATACATACATACATCTTTAGTCCCTCTTGACATGATTCAGATTACAAAAAAAACCCTTATTTTTTTCACCAGTCAAATAGAAGAATGAGATGAAGCCTAGTTTTAAAACTATTAGTCATATTTAAAGACTTTCTTTGAATAATAAAAAACCTTTTGGGGGTGTTTCAGATTATTTAGCCATATGTCTGTCTATATTTGTGCAGAAAAAAACCTCAAGTACTTCCAGAATGTATTTAATCACATCGGCGGAAACGGGCTTCTGTATAAAACCGTTTTTTAGTTTCTTCACTCACCAAAACTCACATGACGTCTATGTTGTAGTTTTTTTATGTTTCCCATTCACACGGTTTTGCTTTTAATATTTGCTCTTTTTTTACATTTGAAAACCTACTTAAATACAATTAATATTTTTTAAATAATATAGTGGTTTTTATCCAATCCTCTTGACAGGATTAACATCTCAGAATATTTGTTTTTCAACAGTAAAAATTATAAGATGAAAACTAAATAAAAAAATACTCGTTATTTCAAAAATTAATAAAAACATTTTTTGAGGGCTTTTTTATTATTTTGAGAAATGTTCTTATAACTTCCAGAATTAAACATTTTTTTCGGCAGAAACGGGCTCCTGTATATTTTTTGGTTTCTTCACTCACCAGTTCTCGCTCCTCTCGTGTAATGATGACGTCTTCAGGCGATCACTCTTCGCTGTTTCCGAACGCAACGAGCAGCCAGCAGGAGGCGCTGAGGAGCAGAATCCTTCGACTCACCATGATGCCGCTGATCGACTCGGACACTGAAGGACTCTGGGAAAGGCAGGACGCCTCAGACGGTCCTCTGAACACGGAGGTGTCTCAGAGATGAAGGATTGTATTTTATATGTGAGCAGCGCTGACGTCAGAGAGAGGATATTTACCCGCTGATAATGAGACAAGCAGCGACTCACCTCCAGGTCAGAGAGAAACCTCCGCCCGGCACACAGGAAGGACATTTTGTGGAAGTGATTTTTTTAAAACTTGGGTGCATCCACTTCGATCAGAAGTTCAATTTGTGACCAATTATTTTTTTATAAATATATTCATGTTAAAAAAACACTACATTTTAGATGAATATCTTCACATTTAAATGAAATAAATGCGTTATGTTAACATCACATTTTTAAGTATGTGTGTATATATATATATATATATATGTTGTTGGGGAATAATTTGCTTAGGTATTCAATCTTCGACACAGTTCATTTTCTCTCTTCACTGTCTCTTTTCCCGTGGCATAGTTCTACGGCCTTGGGTATTGCTGCTATCTCTCTTAAGGAGGATCAGCTTGGGTGCATTGTTGTTGCCAGTCAACAGGGCCGTTTCTTCCTATAGGCGGACTATGCAGATGCATAGGGCCCCCGCGGCCACTAGGGGGCCCCCAAGAAAGGTCAGGTTCAGCCTCAATATATTTGGGGAGAATTCAAATGAGCCGTCTTTATTTGTAGACAGCCGAGCCCCCTCCTGTGTTCGGTGAAGCATTATATGCTTAAAAATCAAATGTAGGATATAAACACAACTAAACTGCAATGATAGCAAAGCTGAGGCTTGTGTTTTTTATTGTTGAGAAAATGCTGCATCTCTTGCATTTATTGACGTAGAGCCTTATTGTTTACCTTTTTAATATAATGTTTTGTAAGTTTCAATTGCTTGGTTTTCGTGAAATTAGCCTGTTTTCCTCTTAAAGTGAAACAGATTGATGCATCTCCACAGATAATCTTAAAGGCTACATTCATTGTAGTTAAACTGTAAAAACTAGGGCCCCCAAAAAGCTAGAAACGGCCCTTCCAGTCAATAGGCGCTTTCACACCAAGTACTTTGCCGTACTTAGTTCATCAGTTCTGATTAACTAAAGAGCAGATCGCGTTCACACCGGAATAAGTTCCCTGAGGGATGGTAAGGCAAATGAAGCCGCTGACGTCACTTCTTCTTTTGCTTTGGGTTTACTGGCAGGCCGCAAACAACTTCACGGCGTATACTGCCACCCGGAGTCCCCAGCCGGAAGTCCCCGAAGTTGGGGACTGGCTTCAGTAGAAGCTGCTGGGACTCCCAGCAGCTTCTACTGAAGCCTTCCGAGTAAATCGCCAGAACGCCGACATCTCCTCATCTCCACCGCTCCCATGTTTTATTTTGTGTTGCCATAAGTTAGTCTCTCTGCGTTTGTGCGTGGGGCTAATGCTAATGCTAATAATGCTAATGCGAGGATAATAAAATGACAGCTTCACAAAACGTTTTGGGAGTTTTACGGGGCGTGGTTTGCAATCCGCCCAGCCAATCAGAAATAGGAACCTTTTTCTCCCATGAAAGTACCTGCTCTCTAGCAGGGACTGAAAAGGGGGTGGAAAGGTTCTCATGAACTAATTCTAGTTCCGGATTTTTTTGGTGTGAACGCAACATTTCAGAACTATATCGGAACTATACTGGGAAAAGTACTCCGGTGTGAAAGCGCCTTATGACAGAGCACAAGCCGCCATGAGGTAGTTTACTGTTCAGGGACGAAGGTTCCCTGGCGCACATTCTTTCCTATGAACGAGAGCTCTAGTTAGATTCAGGGTCCATATTTGTTTAGTCTCACTGATGAAGAATGTTGATTATTACACTCCGAACTAGTTAAAACCTCGAGCTGCAGAAAGAGTTCTTCAGAATTGGTTTGGCAACCGCTGTGTCAACTCGTGACACACCACCTGTCTCGTCAATTCTCCGGCCGTAACTCCAAATAAACCGTCAGTGTTTGCCATCAAAGCTCCAGCTCTCCTTGTGTCTCTCTGATGCGGCTTTCACACCAGCGCTTTTCCCTTTCTAGCTCCTAGCGAGAGCTTTTCTGGTTCAGCTCCCGTTTCCCTTTTCAGCTCCCGCTCTGTTCACACCGCCCAGAACTGCCGCTGCTGCGTCATAGTTTACATCGCTGATTTTCTCCCCAACGGAGCTCACAACAACAACGGGCCGGGGACTGCGTCGGGTCGATGATCGTGTTGCTTTTAATCATACGAAGCCAGATTAAATTAAATAACGACTTCTCCAACCTTATACTTTTCTCCAGAGTGCCGTGGTTCATTGTTTATTAATGTGTTTCAGCGGCATTTACCGACCGCTGCAGTGCTGACTGCTCTTCCACGGGAGTTTATTCTCCCGTTAGCTCCGGGTTAGCTCACACGGCTCTAAAGTATTCACTGTCTGACTGTCACACAAGCAGCTGATACATATCCCCAGTTCCCCTTAAGTGAATGTGTGTCAGTCTGAATTGACGCTGTTTGGCATCACAACGCTGTTATGAAAGTTTCTCTGGTATAACATGGGTGATGTTAGCATAGCAACCGAAGCTAAACTGACTACTTGCTAAGCCGTTTTCTACAGGCACTTTTTACCGGCGTATTTTTCATTGTGATTCTACTTGTGATAGTCGGACATGACAACCTGTGCAGCCCATGTATTGATTCCATCCGATAGCTGCTATAATAACAAACAAAACGTCTGCCTGCTCTCCACAATGATCAATAACAGCGAACGGATGGTCAAAGTAAGGTTTCCTGCACGCCTCGACGTAAGAGACGCCGCGTCATAGCTCCGAAGCTCTTGCCTCTGGACCAGAGGTCGCGTTAACCGAATATTTTCCGTCTATGACGTAATTTTTCCAAGACTGACGGAAAACTCTGAAAGCAGTCCGTCATTTTGACAGATTAGAACACAACTCGGAACAGCGCCAAAATGTCCACCAGCGGCCCACATTATATTACATCCTTAGTGGCCAGGTCGACTGAGGGCGATCTACTGTACTCTACTGTAACTATTATTTAGTAATTCACACCCCTGTCCAGTTGGTGGCGAGTGTGTGCATATTAAGTAGCTATTGTCTAGTCTTGTATTTGACCTCGTTGATTACCTCGTTGTTTAACCGGCTTTAGCAATCGCAAAATGTCACGGCAGCTGAGTGTCCGAAGCTTTTTTAATAAGCCCAGTAATCGTGATGGTGTGGATAAACGAGGTGAAAAAAGAGGGATTGATGCAGTGGAGGATGAAGGACAAGCCAGTAAGACTAAAACTGACAACGTTCAGCCAGCAGCAGAGGGACAAGCAAGTGGCAAGGAAAAATAAATCATTCATATTCGTTTTGACATGAAAAGTGACCGCACGGTCGGTGTTTCTGTTCATCTTTTTTTTCCTCCATGCCCTTAAAAGTTCTGTATGAAAAAAGGAATGAATGAACATTTGCTGCTTAGTACCCAAACATAAATATTAAATATGTCTCATCATTAAAACATGAAAAATAAAATGACGGGTAATAATGGATTATGACGGAAATGTTATGATCCTGTCCTCAAAATGACGGACAACGAAAATGTCTAACGCAACCACTGCTCTGGACCGACAATTATTTGGAGCTGGAAGTGAACCGCATTCCGGAGCTAAGACGCGCCGCCACTGCGGTGTGAACAGGAAAAACCGGCGCTTTTCAGGCTCTAGCTCCCAGCAGGAGCTGGAAAAGCGCCGGTGTGAAAGGGGCAGGAGTCCTGTTTCCAATTGCTTCAGAAGTTTCCCCCACATGTGTAAATCTTATTTTGTAATGTTTATTTAAATATGTTTCTTATTTAATATTTATGTTCTTGGCAAATTATTGTTCTCTTTTTTTGTTTCGACACCCAGGTATTTAATGTTCCTTTAAACCAGCTGCCTCAGAAGGAAGAGGAAGTGGGATGACGTTTCAGGGTCTCCAAGTGTCACCGTTTACGTCAAAGACACGTCAACATCTTCCTCAGCGTTTGACTTCTGACTCACACGGGAGAGGGTCAGAATAAAGTTAAATAACAGAAATAATGAGTCTGAAATGTGCACAGCGGGAGGAGAGGAAATATATTTTCTGATATTTATAGACTGCAACACAAAGAGGGATATGCAGTTGTTCCCCTTTGTTTTTAATAACAAAATAGGTCTTCCTCTGAATATGTGCATGTCATTCTTTAACAGGTCGCAAGAGATTCATTCTCAACATAATCAAACAGAAACATCCAAACGTCTCTTAAACTCTCCGAACACAAACTGCTTCTGCACGCTGTACCTTCAAAACACTCCAGCATGAAAACATATAACTAAGAACAAATAAAAGTATCTTTAAAATATACTCGTTCCAAAATGCTCTCCGTTTCTGAAGCAGAGAAAATAAAATAAATGTGAAATATGAACGACTGGATTCTGTTACGCTCACCGGTAGCTACAGGAGTGAACTCACAATGCTGAACACAGGACGATGAAACAGAGCTTTTGAGGTAGAAAAAGGTTTATTAACCAAAAACCTAATATTGAGTCAGACGAGGGATTTAATATCCTATAAACCCAAAGCCAGGGTTTGTCAACTGAGGTGGTGCAGATATGCACGGAGATACTCTGGCGAGGAGAGCCGGGGAACCAGAGCTGGCGAGAGTTGACAGGAAGGAGCTGGTGTGCGTGGAAGCACGAAGGTACAGTACACTGGCGAGGAAAGCCGGGGATCCAGAGCTGGCGATAGTTGACAGGTTGGAGCTGGTGTGCGTGGAAGCACGGAGATACTCAGACGAGAGGAACGTGGCTGGATGTGGCAGGCAGAGGAGTAGGCAGATGGATTCTGACGGAGAACACAAGGGTTAGATTTGGCAGGAACACAGAGAGTTAGTTTTACCATAAACTACGTGTACCAAGTCGAATTACCAGCGAGGTGAAACGACGAACTGGTGAATACTGGATGAGAGAACCGGGCATATAAGCAGGTGAAGGTGAGTAGTGTAATCAGGATGATGAGCAGCAGCTGCGGAGGTGAGTTGGCGGGAATCAGAAGTGGGTCAGCCACACCCAGCCAGGGAGACAGACACACAGACAGACAGAACGAACATAACAAACATAAAACAAAGAAGAGAAGAAGGAGGGAGATACTGCAAATCCTCACAGATTCCAAGTTTTCAGATTCTGTCATTTAATCAAAGTTCAATTTACTTTGTTAAAGAATTTGCTTTATTTTTGTTATATTTGTGAGTAATGTCCATTTATTTAACTGGTTATCAGACACAATTGTAATTTAAATTAAATAAGGATTTTAAATCCTGCACATTTCTTCTCCACACCACCTCTTTTAAATCAGCACAGCTCTCCACTTTAAAAATGCAGTTTAAAGTATTTGTCATATGTAAATTAGGGTGGTCCTTAGTGCCATGTACATTTTCGAATTGATTTATTTTAAGCTCCAACCACTGGAATTCATTCTATTAGTCAAGAAAACTCTCCTGGTGAATTTTATTCTAATTCCAACAACATTTACCCCTCCCTCATCAACCTGGAAGTTTAGCCTCACGTAGGGTGACAATATTTACATTAGGGTGGTCCTTAAAATTGAAAGTGGGAAAGTCTAAGCTCCAACCCCCAGAATTCATTCTATTCAGGGTTCTTACACCTTTTCCCAAATCAAATTCAAGCATTTTCAAGGTGCATTTCAAGCTTTTCAAGCATCTTACAGCGGTTGTAAATTACATATTTATATACACATACTTATCCTCAAATGATTATTTCCCTACCTCACATTAAATCAGATGTTCTTTATGCTATGAACAACCAAATGTGTGTTTCGTGATAGCATTCTACATGAGGATGATAAATTAAAGAAAATAAAACAAAGTGTAATATTTCAAAATGAGTGACCCCTCTGTAAGTAGACTGGGCATCCCATATAACCTGGCTGAGCCAATATACAACAATCAGCCATATAACTTTTCAATACATTCTTTATTAACATGTTGGAGGTCCTTAGGTTGGCAGTGAACATAAGGCTCTCCCAGGTTAGGCCAAAGGGGGCATTATATCATGCACACATATACTGTATCAACTCAAATGTGAATTTTCCTTCACATTGAATCAGCAATCAGAAATTATGCAAATCAAATCAACTTTCAATCAGTCTTTGAGCTCCTTGAGTTGAAAAAGCAAACAGAAAACCTGCACAGAACACTGCACTGAATCATTCAAGGTAAGGCTAAACAGCATACGGCCTGTTAGGGAGTGTCTTTCAGTTCCTTGAGTTTGTCCGTTAGCTGTCTCTCCAAAGTCTCCAGATGTCTTTCCTTTTCCTTAGCAGCTCTTCCAAGGCCATTGGGCTTGGAGATGAAGCTTAGTTTTCTTTTTATGCAACTGTGTACTACTTCTACTCCACTACAATTCAGAGGTAAAGGTGTACTTTGACTCCACTACATGTATTTCCCTTTAGTTACTTTACAGATGTGGATGAATGATGTGAAATATAACCAAGTGTTAAATCAGACTTTAGTTCCACCTGGAGTAAATTCACAAGCTACCCTGCAGTATACAAAGTCATTCAAACTAGCTGCACCTTTACCAGCTTTGAGAACACTTTAATGATCAATCATTATAAAACATATCATATATATTATTCTGAAATGGAGCCTCAGTGACCTTTGAGATATCACCCTCTTTCAATCCCAAGAAAACATTCCTCATCAAAGACACATTCAACTCCGACAGACTTTCACTTGTGGACTAGAGTGATCCTGTGGATGAACTCAAGAAACACTATCTCCGCCTACAAGGCCTTCCCCTTCCCTCTTTTCCAAAGTGCAGCCTCTCCTACTAATAGGTGAAAGATAAAGCCTTTTATTAAACTTGTGTTTCTTTAAAAAAAAAAAGAAGTATACGATGCCCCTTGTAGCACTTTGAGATTACTTTTAGCAATGAAAGGTGCTCTACAAATTAAATGCATTATTATTATTCTTATTATCAAAGTCAAAGTCAAATCGAAATATCGTTTCCCGCAGTCCTACAGTGTGACATATATACAAAAAACAAAAGGGGCCTAGATAAGCGTGGTATACATTAAACAAAACAAAGGGCCTAGATATCCGGGGTATGCAGTTTAAAATGTTAATATATTTAAAGTGTTCAAAGTACAGTTTCAGTGCAGTAGCAGCGGAGATGGGCAGAAAAGTGACTGGTGCTGGATATGTGTGTGTGTGTGTGTGTGTGTGTGTGTGTGTGTGTGTGTGTGTGTGTGTGTGTGTGTGTGTGTGTGTGTGTGTGTGTGTGTGTGGTGTTGTGTGTGTGTGTGTGTGTGTGTGTGTGTGTGTGTGTGTGTGTGTGTGTGTGTGTGTGTGTGTGTGTGTGTGTGTGTGTGTGTGTGTGTGTGTGTGTGTGTGTGTGTGTGTGTGTGTGTGTGTGTGTGTGTGTGTGTGTGTGTGTGTGAGAGAGAGAGTCCAGGACCATTTGGGGCAGGGGAGAAAGGTCGGAGGCAGGGTGGAGAAGGCGGGGCTCCAAGCTAACCTGAAGAAGAGTGAGTCGGGGTATCTGGGGTCGATGGAGTCTCCTCTTTGGTGCCGGGATGGGTGGGAGGTGGTGGTAGGTAGCAGCAGGTGTATGAGCAACACATCTCTCTTCTGAAGAAAAGCTTTAAGTACAATTGATTGTTTTTGTTCATTTCATATTGAGGAGAGCCAACAGGAAGTCTCTCATCAGCTGCAGCCTTCTTCTTTATTTTCCAAAATGCCTCCGCGCTCCTCTTCACGTCTCAAACTCGCCCCGTGATGAATAAACTGAGAACAAATAAAACCTGAGCTTACAGATTTGTCTGGAACACCAGAAAAACGTGTTGAAACCTCAATAAATAAACTTCACACGGTACGACATCTCACCTTTCTGTGTGTCTTCACTTCCTGTCACCTGAGAGGAGAAGGAGAGAGAGAGAGAATAATGATGATAATTAAACAAAGAGAAACAGCCAGAATGATGAAGAGAGAAACAAGAGTGTTGTTTTCCTCTGAGGTCACGCTCCATTAAAGAGTTTACTATCTTGATGAATGGAGGATATGGTTTCAGTACTCACAGGTCTTCTGGATCGTGGCTCTGATCGGCTCTCCTAGTCCGATCCTGTAGAGATGAACACAATCCAACAGTTTAAGATCCAGTTTAAAATAAGTGTTTGTTCTTTGAGTCAGCTTCAGAGTCCTGATCTCATGCTTTACATCCCATCATATCTTCTCTGCAAACACTACGACTGCCTGCCACAGCTCTCAGCTGCATGACAGGAAGTAACCACTCATTGGTCTAGAACAGGGGGGTCCAAACCTTTTTCACCGAGGGCCACATACAGAAAAATATATAAAGGTCTGGGCCGCTCTCTAGAGGTATGTTGCCTCATAAGTTCAGTTATAAGTCAGGAAACTCAATCAGATGAAGGTAAAGGATGCTTGTTACTTGAGGATGCTTTAAGAAACAAAACAGCTCTCAGCTCTCCAGAGGGTTTACTGTATTCTGTCAGCAGCTCATTCCTTTAAACAGGAGCTTCAGATTGATTATAATTACAGGAAATATGAAGGGTTTATTTCACGCTTGTTATAAAAATAAGTTATTGGGCTTTTTTCTTATCAAGTTAGATTTGTTAGAAAATGTTTTCAGCTTTAATTGACTGAATTTATTTTAAAGGTGGGCTTATTAACACATGAATACTACTGTGTAATATATGTGTACATATATATTTAAGAAGTACAATATAAGACAAGCAGAAGTTTCCTTTGTGGGCCATATTCCATTATACTTTCAGAATTTGCTGAGGGCCGATTCCGAGGGCCGCATTTGGCCCCCGGGCCGCAGTTTGGACACCCCTGGGCTAGAAACTAAAAGCATCCCATAAGAACAGACTACCTTTCCCACTCTTCTGTAAAACCCCATATGTCTGTTAGAGAGTTGATTACTAAAGTGTGGCTTTGCATGTTCAGCTGGCCTTCTATAGTTGATGGAAGAATGAAAGAGCCTTCAGTCAGTGGGTAACATCACTGATCTGTTTCCCCAGTGAGAGAAACACCTCCCTGTGGTTCATACAATACTGCTGAACCAGCAGAGACCCCTTACTGACCTGAGAGTCTCCAGTCTGCAGTCTGGACTCTCCAGAAGATCTCTCAGCTTCTCTGAATCCTGCAGATCGTTCTCTCTCAGGTCCAGATCTCTCAGATGGATGTTGGACTTCAGAGCTGAGATCAGAGCAGAACAGCTGATCTCTGACAAACTGCAGCACCACAGTCTGAATAAAGAAAACATGATGAGGATACAAATCAGTTTATAATCAGATGTGTTATTCAACATTGAAATGAATGGGAACAAAAACATGTCTTCTTCAGAAAGTCAACTTTATCCTGTAAAGCTAATATTACTTCAGATGAACTTTATTCAGACGTTATCGTTTACTAAATATTAAAAACATAGATTTACTTTTCACAACTAACATCTATTACAGTTCCTTTAAGAATCAGTCAACATTTATCTCTGCAGTTCTTACTTTAGTACCTACAAATGAAAGTATGAATAAAAGAACATTTACAACTTTATAGATGTAAGTTAATTATGTAGAAGAATCAGGTTGAATAACTAATGAAACATGAGATCTCCAGCAGTAACAGAGAGTCAGTGAACTGACCTGAGAGTCTCCAGTCTGCAGTCTGGACTCTCCAGAAGATCTCTCAGCAGCTCCACTCCTGAACCCTTCAGATCGTTCCCACTCAGGTCCAGATCTCTCAGATGGATGTTGGACTTCAGAGCTGAGATCAGAGCAGAACAGCTGATCTCTGACAAATAGCAGCTCCACAGTCTGAATAAAGAAAACATGATGTAACTTTAGAAAACAAAGTTCCTGTTTGAAATAACTCCAGGTTTAATTATCTGTTCAGAGTTAAACAGGGTTTTAAAGGTCTCCTATCATGCTATTTTTAGGCATATATTATGGGTCTCAGATATACACAAATATATAAAAACATGTCTATGATGTGTTTTGCTCAAAATACCAAACAGATCATGCATTTTAGAAATCCCACATATCCCTCTGTTCCAGCTGTTAGAGAAGAGCAGGTTCGGGTCCTTAGCTTGAACAACAGAAAAAAGGAGGTGGTGCTAATGCCTGATCAGAATTCTACCAGCAGAAACTCAGCTAAATGCTGCCGTGATTAAACTCCATATCATGTTCCAAACCACATCAAGGATTCTCTCTGAAACAGCATGGAGCTCAAACTCTTTCTCTCTCTCAGGTTTACCACAAGGTGAGTTCCTTCTTATTTCCTGCTTCTTCACACATGCTCTCCAGTACAGGTTAGCTCTGAGTGTTAGCATGCTAATGTAAACACAGACCATATTACTTCCAGAACACGTCTCATTGTTTCTGACAGCAATGTTTCTGATTGGCCCGTTGGTGTAAAGCCCGCCCACAATTTAGTAATGCCGTCATGACGCAGCAAATCTGGAGCCCCCAGGAAGTGCGCCGGACTCTGATGAAAATATTCGTGGTGGCCAAACGGCGGTACTACACTTCCTTTTAGTTGCCAGGCCCGGAAACACTTTTTCCCATTGACTTACATGGGGAAAGAGTGGTCTGTAAATCGTTGGATAATTTTTTTTAAACTAAATAAACTACCCAGTATGAACACTTGTATAGCCCTTATTAAAAACATTCGTTCCTCAAGTTGTAAAATGTGCTAATAACGTTATTCTGAGAGTTATTTCCCTCTGCATTATGAACGCGCATCTAACCCACGGGACCGCGCCGCCCGGCACGTTCATGTTACGTGTTCAGCACTACATGCGTTTATCTTTACCCATGGATGCACAATAAGAACGGACCCATATCGCCTTACTGCCAGCCCACGGAGCTGTAATAATAGATATATTGCACATGTTTGCTGTAATTCATCATTTGTAAAATATTATACTACATGGGCTGTATGATTAAATCTTGTACCGTAAATGTTGTATTAAATAAAGTTAATATTACCGACGTAGATTAACGTCCCTGTAGCTTCTTATTGCACTAAGAAGCTTATTGCACTGTATATATATATATATATATATATATATATATATATATATATATATATATATATATATACAGTGCAATAATTCTTTCATGCTAAATGAAGCTCTGTTGCTTGGATATCACTAGATCCTGTTACAGCGTAATATAAAAGTACATAACGATTGATGTGTAAATTAGCATAATTACTAGCTAACCGCTAGCTGCTAACTGCCGCCTCGTTAATATCAAATCTATCATAACAAACATTACCATGCTGTCATGAACTGCTGTTACGTGTACGCAAATTGACGTGCTTGATGTGAACGAGCATTTTGGGGGGGCATGGTTAAAGTTGCGCATGCGCTATGAGCGCACATACGGGTACTTCTCAGGCATGCCGGGTAATCTGTGACGTTTCGCTCTCTCAAAAGTTGGGCCATTTTATCATCATGCGCGAATGAGCAACTCTCATAGGAATGAATGAGGCCCCGCCTCCCACGCTGTATCCAGTTCTTATTATACATCCATGGATGTGGGTACGGAGGAAAAGAGAGAGGGTTTTGTTTCCTGACACCTGGTGAGTCTCCTGACACCGGGGACACACCGGGGACACACCGGGGACACACCGGGACACACCGGGGACACATAGGGACACACCGGGGACACATAATGATGTAGAAAAGACATCAGAAAGTGACTTTTGCATGATAGGAGACCTTTAATCTCAGAGATGATGTAGAAACAATCCATTGATAATCTGGAACTTTAACTTTGATCAGATGTTTAACAACTCCTTCATCTCCCTCACAGCTCATCAGTACTGACAGCATCTCCACTGACTCCTGGAGCACAGAGTGAGTCTGTGGAAGCTCAAACACTCTCCCTCACACATTCACCTTCTCTTTGTTACTCTGATCAATATTCAGTCATTAGCAAAAGTGGAAAAATAAACACAAACAGATGAAGTTCAGTCAGTGAACTGACCTGAGAGCCTCCAGTCTGCAGTTTGGACTCTTTAGTCCAGAAATCAGCAGCTCCACTTCTGAATCCTGCAGAGGGTTGAGACTCAGGTCCAGATCTCTCAGATGGGAGGGCTCAGACTTCAGAGCTGAGGCCACAACTTCCCAGTGAGTCTCTGAGAGTCCACAGCGAGCAAGTCTATAATAACACATAAATTACAACATGTGTTAAAAAAGAGGAAACATAATGACCTCAAGCATTTGATGAAAAACATATTTGACAAATGTTCTGATTGAGATTTGCTGTTAGTCCATTTTAATAATATATGATAATAGAGTGTAATGTGTTGTCAGTGTGATCTGATCACAGGTCTGTGCTCCTGCTGTCACTGACTGTTACCATAGAAACAGAAATTAAATAAATCACTTGACAATATTAGAGAAGTACATATTTAAATGTGAATTAATATTGAGATGTGAATGATGGATGTTTTGGTTTCTCTGAGCATCTGGAAATGTATTGTGCACACAAACACAGTTAACAAACCAATAAAGTTTCAATATTTTAACCTGAATACCATCAGATGTTCTCACTATATGAGCATTAAGACATAACTCTGGTATTGGTGGGATATGATATAGATCTTATTTTAAACTCTAACACATTGTGATAAAAACGTGTGTGTGTTTAATGATAAAGAAACTACTAGAAAGTAATAATAACTGATAACTGTAAGTCCTGCTGTGTGGTGTGATCACATGCTGAGAAACCTCTAGAGTCCTTCATGTGTTTGACATGTCGCCTCCATCACTCAATATGAAGAGAGGAACGCTTCAGTTTAACTATTATTATAAATAAATAGAAGAACAGTGTTGGTTTATTTTGCTCTCAGTATTTAAACAGCAGAAATGTTATAGTGTTTATTTGAATAATTAAACTTCTGATCCACATTAGTTTATAAAGTTAATCACATCTGGACTTACTTGGCCTTCCTGCAGTTCCTCACAGCTGGAATCAGTCTCCGTCGTCCCTCATCTGATGTTTTGTACTGACTCAGGTCCAACTCATCCAGAACCTCCTCTGACATCTGCAGCATGTAGGCCAGAGCAGAGCAGTGGATCACAGAGAGTTCCTTCTTTGATCTGTTCTCTGACTTCAGGAACTCTGTGATCTCCTGATGTACTGAGTGGTCCTTCATCTCTGTCAGACAGTGGAAGATGTTGATGCTCCTGTCAGGAGAGATTTCATCACTTCTCATCTCCTTCAGGTTGCTGATGGCTCTCTGGATGTCTGTGCGACCCAGCAGGCCTTTGAAGAGTCTCTGGATGATTTCTGGACGGTTGTCTGTGTGACCCAGCAGGCCTCCTAACAGTCTCTGGTTGGACTCCAGAGAGAGGCCGTGGAGGAAGCGGACAAACAGGTCCAGGTGGCCATTTTCACTTCTGAGGGATTTCTCCATGGCTCCCTTTAGGAAGACAGGCAGGGATGGGTAATACTGATCACTGTTCTCATCGGGCCAGTCTCTCTGCAGGAAGTCCTTCAGTACCTCTGTGATCCTGTTGGTGTAACAGTGCAACATGTAGACTGCAGCCAGAAACTCCTGAATGCTCAGATGAACAAAGCAGTAGACTGTTTTCTGGAAGATCACTCCCTCTCTTTTGAAGATCTCTGTACAAACTCCTGAGTGCACCAAGGCCTCGGCATTAAGACCACAGCGCTGCAGGTCTTCTTGGTAGAACATGATGTCTCCTTTCTCCAGATGTTCAAACGCCAGCCTCCCCAGCTTCAGAAGAAGCTCCCTGTCAGCCTCCGTCAGCTGCTGTGGACTCGTCTCATGTCCCTCTTCATACTTCTGCTTCTTCCTCTTGGTCTGGACCAGCAGGAAGTGTGAGTACATGTCAGTGAGGGTCTTGGGCAGCTCTCCTCTCTGGTCTGTAGTCAACATGTGGTCCAGAACTGCAGCAGTGATCCAGCAGAAGACTGGGATCTGACACATGATGTGGAGGCTCCTGGAGCTCTTGATGTGAGAGATGATTCTGCTGGACAGGTCTTCATCACTCGATCTCCTCCTGAAGTACTCCTCCTTCTGGGCGTCAGTGAAGCCTCGTACTTCTGTTACCCTGTCCACACACTCAGGAGGGATCTGATTGGCCGCTGCAGGTCTGGAGGTTATCCAGACGAGAGCCGAGGGAAGCAGCTTCCCCCTGATGAGGTTTGTCAGCAGCACGTTGACTGAGGACTGCTGAGAGACATCAGACACAACCTCATTGTTTCTGAAGTCCAGAGAAAGTCTGCTTTCATCCAGGCCGTCAAAGATGAGCAGCACTTTGCAGACAGCCAGCTGCTCTGCTGTGACCTTCTGTAAGGTCGGATGGAAAACATGGAGCAGCCTGAGAAGACTGTACTGCTCACCTTTGATCAGGTTCAGCTTCCTGAAGGAGAGCGGGATCACCAGACTGACATCTTGGTTTCCCAAACCCTCGGCCCAGTCCAGAGTGAACTTCTGCACTGAGAAGGTTTTTCCAACTCCAGCGACTCCGTTGGTCAGGACCGCTCTGATGAGAGTCTGTTGGTCAGGTAAGGCTTTAAAGATGTCCTGGCACTTGATTGGAGTGTCATGGAGGGGCTTCTTCTTGGAAGCTGTCTCCAGCTGCCTCACCTCATGTTGGGTATTAACCTCTTCACTGAGGCCTTGTGTGATGTAGAGCTCAGTGAAGATCCTGTTGAGGAGGGTTTCACTTTCACCAGTTCCTTCAGTCACACGTTCACATCTCCTCCTCAGACTGAGCCTATGTTCATCTAAAACCTCCTGCAGACCACTCTCTGCTGGAAGAGAAGGAAACAGGAGAGAATCAGAAAATGCTTTTGAGAATATAACAATAAAACTAATAAAACCAGACTGAGTTTAAATGTTTTATAAACATTTTAATGTCTATGCTCTTCAACAGAATACCTAATAAAAAAAACAAATGAACCAGGAAGAGGAATAAGACGCTGCATGAGTTCGGCCTCTTACCTCGTACAGAGCTGGTCTGACTGGCTGTCTGCAGGCCAGCTCTGGTTCTGGATCTTTCTCCACACTGGGGACAGGAGGGGTCTCCTGATGGAGGGCGCTGCTCCCAGTATGAGGTGATGTACTGTCTGCAGAACCAGTGTCCACAGCTGGTAGAGACTGGATCCTTCAGGACGTCCTGACACAGAGCACAGCTGGACATCTGCTCCTCCACAGGAACACCACTCTTCCTCTTCCCTCTGTGGAGAGGAACACATCCTTTATAGCACTTTACTTCAGAGGGGCTGATTCTCACCAAAGGTACAACAAGGGGGCACATTCTAGTTTGATATTTAAAAAAAGGTCTAAATAAGATCAGGTATAGCTTACAATTCACATGATCATAAAACCAGAGAGCATCCTGTCCGGATTCATGACCCAGAGGAGCACATGTATTTTAATACTAATAAACACCTCTCTTACCTCAGGATGTGTCCCAGCTGCCTTCAAACATGCCGCGGTCAAGCTACTACTCAAAAAGAAAAATCTCAACCCCTCCATTCTCGCAAATGTTAGGCCCATCTCCCAGCTACCTTTTTTATCTAAAGCCCTGGAGCGAGTAGTCTACGCCCAGCTGCAGTCTTTCTTAACCACGCATGGAATCCATGAAAAGTTTCAGTCTGGCTTCAAACCCATGCACAGCACTGAAACAGCCCTTTTAAGAGTTTTTAATGATCTGCTCCTAGCCGCCGACTCAGGTAGCCCAGCTGTCCTGGTGCTGTTAGACCTGACAGCTGCCTTTGACACTGTGGACCATAGCATCCTGTTGTCACGGCTTGAACAGTCCGCTGGCATCACAGGCTCTGCCCTTGCATGGTTCAGGTCCTACCTGACAGACCGTAGCTTCTCAGTGCAGCTAGGTGCCTTCTCCTCTGCCAAAGCCCCTCTTACCTGTGGGGTTCCCCAAGGCTCGATTCTGGGCCCCATCCTTTTTCTACTGTACATACTGCCCAGAGGTTCAATTCTCACAAAACACAACATCCCTTTCCACTGCTACGCCGACGATGTACAGATCTATCTGCCTCTCAATTCAAATGTCAACTCATTACAGCAGTTGATGGACTGCTTAGCAGAGATCAAATCCTGGCTGAGCCAACATTTCCTCAACCTCAATGAGAGCAAGACTGAGGTCATCTTTTTTGGACCCCAACCTCCAGCCTCCCAGGTTGATATTCTGGGCTCCCTCAAAAAGAACATCCTCCCCTCTGTCATGAACCTTGGAGTGACCTTCACTAGCGCTTTTAAATTTGATAAGCAGGTCAGCAGCGTAGTCAAAACCTGCTTTTTTTTTAAATAAGACTATTGGCCAAGACCAATTCGTATTTATCTTTTAAAGACCTGGAAAGGGTTATTAACGCCTTTGTTACCTCAAGACTGGACTATTGCAACGCTCTGTACGTGGGTATGGACCAGGCGTCAATTAGACGCCTGCAGCTAGTGCAGAACGCAGCTGCACATCTTCTCACTGGCCACAAAAAGCGTGACCACATCACCCCAATTCTGGCCTCACTGCACTGGCTTCCAGTTCGGTTCCGAATTGATTTTAAAATCCTTTATTTGTTTTTCAAGCACTAAATGTGCTGGCTCCGGCCTATATAGCTGAACTCCTCCAGCGCTACACCCCAGCCAGAGCTTTAAGGTCTGCTGACCAGCTGCTGCTGATAGTGCCCAAGACCAGGCTCAAAACCCGAGGGCACCGAGCCTTCGCAGCAGCTGGCCCTAGGCTCTGGAACACTCTGCCCCTCCATGTGAGGGCGGCCCAGACCCTAGGGGTTTTTAAATCTACTCTTAAAACACACTTCTTCTCCCTGGCCTTTTAGTCAGAGCGGAGCACGACTCCTGACTTTTCCCTGTGTTTTTTATGTATCTGTTGTAATTTATTGTCTTTTTTTTTGTGATTGTAGTAATGTGTTTTTATTACATGTACAGCACTTTGGCCCGACCGAAAATCGCTTTTAAATGTGTTTTAAATGACGCTTGGTCAGGGTCCCGAGGTGTGCAGTTGGGACGCTCCTAGGCTCCTTCAGCTTCAAAAACGATATATATTGTCCAAAACATTATTTAACTACTTGGGCATATCTATGATATGTCTTTTTAAGATGTTTATCAATAATAGTGATAACCTGGTGAGCTGGTTGTGTTTAGCATTAGCAGATAAAACAGAGTTTTGTGAAATCACATGTAGAGTCAATACGAAGACCCAGATCCGTGCCTGGCAACACGAAGGAAGTGAAGATGTTAAATTCATATCACCTGCGTATTCGTGCAGCGTGACACATTTCAACTTGAGTGTAAAGTTAGTGACGCTCTGTTACAAAAACCTGTCAGTGTTGAGATTGTGCTCCTGTGGTCTCTGACAACACACTCTCACTCCCTAAGCATCCAGGAGCGATGCTTGGTCAGGGTCCCGTGGCGTCCAGTTGGGACGCGCCGAGGCTCCTTCAGTTTCATAAACGGACGCAAAGAGCTTTCAACTGATTGCAATGTATTCCCATCTGCGGCGGTATTTGACGCTTAGGGAAGCACGGCATTCGTTTGTGTCGGAGACTGTTAAAGGCAATGTGAGCGTCCATTCCCATTGGATAACGGAGAATTGTACACCCGGAAGTAAGTATTCCCCTTACTGTCGATTGATTTGACAGTGATATCTCCACTACTCATCAACTCAAAAACACCAGATTATCCTTGTTAATTAAACGACATTGATAGGTTTTAGTGTGTGTACAATGCTTTTGTCACATTTTCCCCTTCAATTCTGAGAAACAAGTCGTTTTCTATGAGTTTTGGATGGCCGAAGACATGACATTACCCACAATCCTCTGTAGCAACCATAGACTGTATATTGCAACAGGCAACAGCTTCGGTTCATGTTAATTTACAAACTCTTCAACTACAACCGTAGTTATATTTAAAAACATGTTAGAATGCCTCACGAAATACTTTAATGTAAATTTAAATGTAAATGTGAAGGAATGTGTGTATATTAACTGTGGGTTTTTCTCTGGAAGTTTTTCCTTGTACGATGTGAGGGTCAAAGGACAGATGATGCCGTTTTTCTCATACTGATATTCCGCTATGCACGCTGGGATTTGGTGTTTATGCGATGTGAAATACGAAAACATTTAAAAAAAAAAAAAATACATTATTCCGAGTGTGCTTGCTTTTCTCTTTGAAAGTCATCACATAACGGCATTGTAATACACGTTTCGGCTGCATTAAATATGACATATCTGCCGTAGTTAACTCTATGTATAGAGCCCTGATGACAAGACTTCTAGACAAACAGGAACTGCCGCCAAAACTGAAAACTTGACGTGGATCTTAAATATATAAGCAATTAAAGAACATCTTACATTTCTTTTCACACAATACGTCTCCTTGCAGTATCAACACTAATTCGGCTGACTTTTATATTTGATCCAAATAGATAGGCTGTATTTACGCCATAACGGTGCACAGCTGATAGAAAGGGACACCTACTGGTTAAAGCACGTTATTGCATTTTATAATTGTATTATTAGATATTAATAGGAGGATGTGCAAAATAGACAAACTAATAAGGCTTTATTTAAACATTAAAGAATACTTTAGGTTAAGGTCTTCTTTTGAATAAGAAAAAAGCTTTGGGGGTATAGAAGATGAATATGGAGGGATGAACCCCTCTTTGATGGTCACACATGCAGAGCACACAGCACACACAGTGAAATCTGTATCTACAGATAAATATTAAGCCTGACAAAGTACTTAACATCTAATATATTGCTTTCCTGCAATGTTAACTATGTTTAAGCACTTATTTTAACTGATATTATACATATGTATTATACTCTTATAAGATGTATGTAGAGAGTATAAGAAATGTGCAGAATATGACAATGTAATGGTGGAGGTACACACATATTGATAGATGTCTTGTAATGCACTGTTGAGGAACCTGCAACCCAAGTTTTTCATTCATTGCATAACTACACCGTAGTTGTGTATAATATGATATGTCAATAAACCTTTGAAAATCTTGAAATCTTGAAAGGGATGTGCAAAATAGTCATTATATACAGTCTTTAATTAACTATTAGTAGAGAATAACGACGAGTAAAGAATATACTTTATAGGGATCCTATTAATATCTAATAATAAAATTATAAAATGCAATAACGTGCTTTAACCAGTAGGTGTCCCGTTCTATCAGCTGTGCACCGTTATGGCGTAAATACAGCCTATCTACCAATTGGATCAAATATAAAAGTCAGCCGAATTAGTGTTGATACTGCAAGGAGACGTATTGTGTGAAAAGAAATGTAAGATGTTGTTTAATTGCTTATATATTTAAGATCCACGTCAAGTTTTCAGTTTTGGCGGCAGTTCCTGTTTGTCTAGAAGTCTTGTCATCAGGGCTCTATAAATAGAGTTAACTACGGCAGATATGTCATATTTAATGCAGCCGAAACGTGTATTACAATGCCGTTATGTGATGACTTTCAAAGAGAAAAGCAAGCACACTCGGAATAATGTATTATTTCATTTTTTTATACAGTCTATGGTTGCTACAGAGGATTGTGGGTAATGTAATGTCTCCGGCCATCCAAAACTCATAGAAAACGACTTGTTTCTCAGAATTGAAGGGGAAAACGTGACAAAAGCATTGTACACACACTAAAACCTATCAATGGCGTTTAATTAACAAGGTGTCTGGTGTTTTTGAGTTGATGAGTAGTGCAGATATCTCTGTCAACTCAATCGACAGTAAGGGGAATACTTACTTCCGGGTGTACAATTCTCCGTTATCCAATGGGAATGGACGCTCACATTGCCTTTAACAGCCTCCGACACAAACGAACGCCGTGCTTCCCTAAGCGTCAAATACCGCCGCAGATGGGAATACATTGCAATCAGTTGAAAGCTCTTTGCGTCCGTTTATGAAGCTGAAGGAGCCTCGGCGCGTCACAACTGGACGCCACGGGACCCTGACCAAGCGTCGCTCCTGGACGCTTAGGGAGTGAGAGTGTGTTGTCAGAGACCACAGGAGAACAATCTCAACACTGACAGGTTTTTGTAACAGAGCGTCACAAACTTTACACTCAAGTTGAAATGTGTCACGCTGCACGAATACGCAGGTGATATGAATTTAACATCTTCACTTCCTTCGTGTTGCCAGGCACGGATCTGGGTCTTCGTATTGACTCTACATGTGATTTCACAAAACTCTGTTTTATCTGCTAATGCTAAACACAACCAGCTCACCAGGTTATCACTATTATTAATAAACATCTTAAAAAGACATATCATAGACATGCCCAAGTAGTTAAATAATGTTTTGGACAATATATATCGTTTTTAAATCAGTATTTATCAATATTGTTGCTATTTAAAACCATTTTATACACAGATACAATGATAATATAATTTCATATTGAAATATCCTTAGATAATGTTAGCTTACTCTGCTGCGTTTTCCCTTTACAAACTGCTCACATGATTTCATTAAAGAACAGTTTGATATATTAGATTACATCAAAACTGGATCCTCTTCAGGTCAGTTTACAGGAGAGACTCTTACTTTGTGTCTGAGGGTCCAGGTTCATTACTGAAGAATGGAGGTTCCCCTATAGACCCGTCACTCTTCAGAGACCACATGGAGACCGTAGACCCTGCTCTCTGTCTGTGGAAACAA
The DNA here is from genome assembly GCF_902827165.1 of Trematomus bernacchii. Classification (NCBI taxonomy): domain Eukaryota; kingdom Metazoa; phylum Chordata; class Actinopteri; order Perciformes; family Nototheniidae; genus Trematomus; species Trematomus bernacchii. The sequence continues at coordinate 2,039,347 of NW_022987792.1, read as the reverse complement.
CACATGTTTAAACATCATTAGTTTATTTAAAGAGCAGCTTTTGATCTATGACTGTTCACCTGATGAAAGATCTTTAGAGTTGTTGAGTCGTGATTGTGGGTTTCTGTTGTTCAAATTCATTCGAGTGTGAAACGTTTTACATATTTGCATTTTATTTGCTTAATTTAACACAAAGTCCAACATGTAGAGTGTGAGGATGATTTCACTAGTAGATTATTTACTATCTCTGATGATGACAAGAAGCAAGAGATCATTTACACTTTGTTAATGTTCTCTACTGGGTTTCATTAAACAGTTTAGATGATCAGATACCAACAAACTGGATCCTCTTCAGGTCAGGTTACAGTGGAGACTCTTACTTTGTGTCTGAGGGTCCAGGTTCATTACTGAAGCCTGGAGGACGATCCATAGACCAGTCACTCTTCAGAGACAGACCACTGCAGACTGAAGACTTGTCCTCTTCCTCTGCTTTTAAATCACTCATCTTCTCCAGTCTGAGAGATAAACCAGTCACACACACACACACACACACACACACACACACACACACACACACACACACACACACACACACACACACACACACACACACACACACACACACACACACACACACACACACACACACACACACACACACACACACACACACACACACACACACACACACACACACACACACACTGTGACTGCGCTGGGCTGTCACATGTTATGTAACTCTGATGAATCAGAAAACAGGAAATAATAAAAGTGTACAACACTTGCAGAAGTCTCATGGACTCTAGGACGCAGATTGTTAACCAATAAGTTATTTTCTGACATCCAGTTTGACAGAGTAAATAATGAATGTGTTAAAAAGCAGATCCTGGTGTTAACACTCACCCTGTTGTTCTCCTCCTGTTGAGCTGTAAAATGGCGTCTGGCTACTCCTACTTTCCCCTTCCCTCACCTGTCTGCAGCTCCTCCCTCTGATTCATAACCAGCCTCACCAGCTGAACCAGTTCACATACAGGGACTTTGTTCAGTGAGATAGAAAAAGACATGCAGCTAAAAACAAGCTTCACAAAGTTATCAAAAGGACACAATATCCTCACATCAGCGTCCATAGGATATAATTCAATCTGCTTTATATAACAAACAATGAACAGCGACTTAAATAAAAACACAAGGCTACATTTAACTAATTTACAAGATGTGCCAAAATCAGGGCTGAAATAGAGATTTCTCCTCTAGCAAGTGTTTTAAATAGGAGGGAAAGTGTTTTAAATAGGGGCAGAGAGACAGGAGAGAATCAGGCTGCAGCACCTCACTGAAAAGTGTTTTAAATAGGAGGAAAGTGTGCAGGGATGCTCAAATGTGTGTTCATGCAGCCCCTAAATAATGGTAATACTGATTAAAAATCATTTCTAGGGCAGAAAGTATTTTAAAAGTGAGAAAAACTATTTTAAATGGCTTAAAAAGCACCAAGTGATTTAAGTGCAGTTCCAAGATTCCCCACAGGAGGGCTCCAGGGAGCGCATCACCCGACATGAGCACAGTGCATTAACAGCAGAAAATACGATTAAAAAAAGGCAAATCAATTGATTTAAAGAGCAGGGAGGCTCCGCACCAGACACAGGTACATTCCTACATCCCCACAATAGTGACACTGATGGTTTAAAGTCGTTTCTGCGGGGAACTGAGTGCTAAAAGTCTGATTGTTTCAGAGACCCATAGTAATGACTAATGATACAATAAACCATTTACATCTAAAAGTATTGATTAAAATGCATTTTTATGGGGAAAAGTGCAGATGAGGTATTTTTGGTATTTTGGGCAAAACACTATATATATATGCCGTTAAAAACTGCAATATATACCTGGCTGCTAAATCATCAGAACTGTTACAGGATGTGTATTTTGTAAATTGTATAACTTTTTATTTTATTATATTTTTTTATCATATAACTTTTTTTTTACTTTAAATACTTTTAATACTTTAATACTTTAATACTTTTTTGTTGTTGCATGTAACATATGTAACATTAAGCCGTCAGTGGCTCTTCCCTGCTGTAACAACGTACATGTCCCCTCTGTGGGACTAATAAAGGTTTTCTGATTCTGATCTGATTCTGAACTACGATGCTCAACAGCTCGCTTAACGGAACTTTGACGCTGGTATCAGTTTGGTTTCCCAACTTTTAATACTTTTTAAGACCCCGCGGACACCCTGAATAAGCATTCACATGTGTAACTTCCTTGTACATGTCACATCCTTTTGGGTAAAAATTAGGCTTTTCACAATAAGATCTACTTTGTTAAAAATCTCCAGATATTGGGTTTAAATGGGGCTTTTTCCAAAAGATAAAACCACATTGTAGGCTACCTGAAGGGAGTGTCCCATGGGCCAACAAATGTAAAATTATCCTATTTAAATGTGTGTATTTATGATCTTTTTTTTAGCTACTTTCATGTTTCATTAAGATTTAGCAGAATCAAAAAGAGAAGTGGAGTTTTGAAAAAGCCGCCTTTATTTTGTAGTTCAGAACGACAGGAAGTTGCTACAGACACTTGAGGACGATGTAGTCACAGACGGTTCCTCCGGGACATCCACACAACTTCCCGATCCTGGCGCCTTTACGCACCGCACACTGCTCCCCTGCACCACACTGACACACATACGCACACACACATACACATACACACACACACAGAATAAATAAAGCAGGTTTAAATTCATGGAGCATTTGTTCTCCTTGGATCCCGAGTACAACCAATATTTAAGACCAAATCATGCACCATATCCGTGTGATACATAATGGTAACTCAAAAACTGCTGCAACAACTCATGAGATGTAGAGCATGAGCATCGTTAAGCATATCTTAAAATAGTTTTCTATGTGTGTTTTTTATTTGTATGCCCACAACACCAAGTCATCGTACGTGTCAACCTACCTGGTAATAAACCTGATTTCTGACATACTTTCATACTATTGTTCTCAGCTCTAATGCATCGTAACATTGACACAGAGATAAAATACAGATCCATAACTAAGTGGACCCATGCAGACCTGTAGAACCGTTTGAGGGAAATGACAGGTTTCTTAAAGGTGGGGTAGGTAATTCACTTCAGAAACACTTTTTGTTATATTCCATGGAATGCTCTTAACGTCCCGATAGCAATGAATACATTAAATGCTTTGACAATAAATACATTAAAAAAAATGTCATCTGTGGAAGCCGTAGTACTGTAAAAAGCACGACCAATCATCTGAGCCGGGCTAAAATAACTGGATGGCCTACCTGCCTGTCAGCCTTCCATCTCGTGCACAAACTTATCTCGTGCCCTCATTGGTCATGTGCGCGTTCGTGTGTGTTGGAGGAGGGTCTCTGTGAGGAAGTCTGAAGGAAGGGGCAGATTTCTTTTGGTTGTGTACTTTCAAATTCTAGCGCACTCGAGCTGGTTCCTCCATTCTTACCTACCCTACCTTTAAGAGATAAATAAATAATAGATCTTACTGCAGGAAGCCAGCCGAGCTTCCTCTCTGACGACGGCAGCTGTTTGTTCTTTAATCGCTCCAAGACTTCCTGTAGAGCTTCAATCTGAGGAGAGAAAAGAGACCTAATACTTTATTGACAATACAAAACATTCAACGCGGACATAACGTAAATATTTTTGTAAATCATGTCTCTTTATTATTATTGTATATTTATGATTTCTGTATACATTACATTGTTTTTTTCTTAGAATTTTTCAATTTGCTTTTTCAATCTGAAAACCTACTCTAAAACAAATATTTAAATAATATATTGGATAACATCTTTAGTCCCTCTTGACATGATTCAGATTACAAAAAAAACCTTATTTTTTTCACCAAAAATACTAGTCATATTTAAAGACTTTCTTTGAATAATAAAAAACCTTTTGGGGGTGTTTCAGATTATTTAGCCATATGTCCGTCTATATTTGTGCAGAAAACACACAAGTACTTCCAGAATGTATTTTTTAAATCACATCGGCGGGAAACGGGCTTCTGTATAAAACCGTTTTTTAGTTTCTTCACTCACCAAATCTCGCTCCTCGTGTAATGACGTCTATGTTGTAGTTTTTTATGTTTCCCATTCACACGGTTTTGCTTTTAATATTTGCTCTTTTTTTACATTTGAAAACCTACTTAAATACAATAATATTTTTTAAATAATATAGTGGTCTTTATCCAGTCCTCTTTAACCTAGTCCTAGGATTAACATCTCAGAATATTTGTTTTTCAACAGTAAAAATTATAAGATGAAAACTAAATAAAAAAATACTTGATAAAAATAAATTTTGAGGGCTTTTTTATTATTTTGAGAAATGTTATAACTTCCAGAATTACACTTTTTAATCACATCGGCCGAAACGGGCTTCCGTATATTTTTTGGTTTCTTCACTCACCAGTTCTCGCTCCTCTCGTGTAATGATGACGTCTTCAGGCGATCGCTCTTCGCTGTTTCCGAACGCAACGAGCAGCCAGCAGGAGGCGCTGAGGAGCAGAATCCTTCGACTCACCATGATGCCGCTGATCGACTCGGACACTGAAGGACTCTGGGAAACGCAGGACGCCTCAGACGGTCCTCTGAACACGGAGGTGTCTCAGAGATGAAGGATTGTATTTTATATGTGAGCAGCGCTGACGTCAGAGAGAGGATATTTACCCGCTGATAATGAGACAAGCAGCGACTCACCTCCAGGTCAGAGAGAAACCTCCGCCCGGCACACAGGAAGGACATTTTGTGGAAGTGATTTTTTTTTAAACTTGGGTGCATCCACTTCGATCAGAAGTTCAATTTGTGACCAATTATCTTTTAATAAATATATTCATGTTAAAAAAACACTACATTTTAGATGAATATCTTCACATTTTTATGAATGCATTATGGTAACATCACATTTTTAAGTACGTGTGTGTGTATATATATATATATATATGTTGTTGGGGAATAATTTGCTTAGGTATTCAACCTTCGACACAGTTCATAATTTTCTCTCTTCACTGTCTATTTTCTCGTGGCATAGTTCTACGGCCTTGGTTATTGCTGCTATCTCTCTTAAAGGGGACCTATCATGCAAAATGCACTTTTGTACGTCTTTTATACATGAATATGTGTCCCCGGTGTTCCAGGGAACTCACCAAGTGTCAGAAAACACAACCCTCTCTATTTTCCTCCATACCCAAATCTCTAAAAAAGGGGCTGCAACGGATCTGATAAAAACTGATCCAGATTTGAACACTGTCCTGACGTCAGGACGGTGGCGCTACGGCTATTGGGCCAACTCCACCAATCAGGAGGAGACAGCCACGGCCATTGCCGTTCGAAAGCGCTGGAGACGCTGTAGTACATATGCCAGGCCTGTAGATGGTGCTGTTCTCAAAGAATCTGCCCTTGCAAAAACAGGGGTAAAAAAGTGCAATTTGAGCGAAATGAGGCATGGCTAAAATGCATGATCTGTTTGGTATTTTGAAAAAAAAAAGTATAAATATGCCTTATATAGGTATGGTCCTACACTATATTATTATAATATAGCATGATAGGTCCACTTTAAGGAGGAGCAGCTTGGGTGCATTGTTGTTGCCAGTCAACAGGGCCGTTTCTTCCTATAGGCGGACTATGCAGATGCATAGGGCCCCCGTGGCCACTAGGGGGCCCCCAAGAAAGGTCAGGTTCAGCCTCAATATATTTGGGGAGAATTCAAATGAGCCGTCTTTATTTGTAGACAGCCGAGCCCCCTCCTGTGTTCGGTGAAACATTATATGCTTAAAAATCAAATGTAGGATATAAACACAACTAAACTGCAATGATAGCAAAGCTGAGGCTTGTGTTTTTTATTGTTGAGAAAATGCTGCATCTCTTGCATTTATTGACGTAGAGCCTTATTGTTTACCTTTTTAATATCATTTTTTGTAAGTTTCAATTGCTTGGTTTTCGTGAAATTAGGCTGTTTTCCTCTTAAAGTGAAACAGATTGATGCATCTCCACAGATCATCTTAAAGGCTACATTCATTGTAGTTAAACTGTAAAAACTAGGGCCCCCAAAAAGCTAGAAACGGCCCTTCCAGTCAATAGGCGCTTTCACACCAAGTACTTTGCCGTACTTAGTTCATCAGTTCTGATTAACTAAAGAGCATATCGCGTTCACACCGGAATAAGTCCCTGAGGGAGGATTAGGCAAATGGGTTAGCCTTCCGAGTAAATCGCCAGAACACCGACACCTCATCTCCACCGCTCCCATGTTTTCTTTTGTGTTGCCATAAGTTAGTCTCTCTGCATTGGTGCGCGGGGCTAGTGCTAATAATGCTAATGCGAGGATAATAAAATGGCGGCTTCACAAAACTTTTTGGGAGTTTTACGGGGCGTGGTTTGCAATCCGCCCAGCCAATCAGAAATGGGAACCTTTTTCTCCCATGAAAGTACCTGCTCTCTAGCAGGGACTGAAAAGGGGGTGGAAAGGTTCTCATGAACTAAGTTCTAGTTCCGGATTTTTTTGGTGTGAACGCACATTTTCAGAACTATATCGGAACTATACTGGGAAAAGTACTCCGGTGTGAAAGCGCCTTATGACAGAGCACAAGCCGCCATGAGGTAGTTTACTGTTCAGGGACGAAGGTTCCCTGGCGCACATTCTTTCCTATGGACGAGAGCTCTAGTTAGATTCAGGGTCCATATTTGTTTAGTCTCACTGATAAAGAATGTTGATTATTACACTCCGAACTAGTTAAAACCTCGAGCTGCAGAAAGAGTTCTTCAGAATTGGTTTGGCAACCGCTGTGTCAACTCGTGACACACCACCTGTCTCGTCAATTCTCCGGCCGTAACTCCAAATAAACCGTCAGTGTTTGCCATCAAAGCTCCAGCTCTCCTCGTGTCTCTCTTACCCCTTTCACACCAACGGTGTTTCAGGGCCGGTTCGGTGCTGGTGCTTGAAAAGCACCGGGTTTTCCTGTTCACACCGCAGCGGAGCAGCGTCATAGCTCCGGAATCCGGTTCGTTTCGAGCACCAAAAAGTTGTCCGTCTAGAAGCAAGAACCGCATACGTCACGCTTACGTCGGAGGGGGGCGAGATTAACCTGAGCTAACACTTAAGGCGAGTACGGCAAATAAAAGTTGTAACAAGCAGTAGTGCTGAGCAAAGTGACTAGAACGCAACCACACACTTGTTAAAAAAAACACACTTTATAAAGTCAGGCAACACTAACCAGGCTTCGTGTGATTCTGTTTATTTGTACCTTACTTTGACCATCCGTTCTCTGTTATTGATCATTGTGGAGAGCAGGCAGACGTTTTGTGTGTTATTATAGCAGCTATCGGATGGAATCAATACATGGGCTGCACAGGTTGTCATGTCCGACTATCACAAGTAGAATCATAATGAAAAATACGTCGGTAAAAAGTGCCTGTAGAAAACTGCTTAGCAAGTAGTCAGTTTAGCTTCGGTTGCTATGCTAACATCACCCATGTTATACCAGAGAAACTTTCATAACAGCGTTGTGATGCCAAACAGCGTCAATTCAGACTGACACCAAACAGCGTCAATTCAGACTGACACACATTCACTTAAGGGGAACTGGGGATATGTATCAGCTGCTTGTGTGACAGTCAGACAGTGAATACTTTAGAGCCGTGTGAGCTAACCCGGAGCTAACGGGAGAATACACTCCCGTTGAAGAGCAGCCGGCCAGCACTGCAGCGGTCGGTAAATGCCGCTGAAACACATTAATAAACAATGAACCACGGCACTCTGGAGAAAAGTATAAGGTTGGAGAAGTCGTTATTTAATTTAATCTGGCTTCGTATGATTAAAAGCAACGCAGTCCCCGGCCCGTTGTTGTGAGGTGAGCTCCGGCGTTGGGGAGAAACTCAGCGACGTAAACTGTGACGTCATGACGCAGCAGCGGCAGCACCAGTCGGGCTCTGAGCGGTGTGAAAAGAGCCGGCGCTAAACCGAAGAACCGGTTCTGAACCAGAAAAGCTCTAGCACGGAGCTTGAACCGGAGTTGCGTTGGTGTGAAAGGGGCATCTGAGTCCTGTTTCCAATTGCTTCAGAAGTTTCCCCCCCAAATGTGTAAATCTTATTTTGTAATGTTTATTTAAATATGTTTCTTATTTAATATTTATGTTCTTGGCAAAGTATTTTTCTGAGTTCTCTTTTTTTGTTTCGACACCCAGGTATTTAATGTTCCTTTAAACCAGCTGCCTCAGAAGGAAGAGGAAGTGGGATGACGTTTCAGGGTCTCCAAGTGTCACCATTTACGTCAAAGACACGTCAACATCTTCCTCAGCGTTTGACTTCTGACTCACACGGGAGAGGGTCAGAATAAAGTTAAATAACAGAGAAATAATGAGTCTGAAATGTGCACAGCGGGAGGAGAGGAAATATATTTTCTGATATTTATAGACTGCAACACAAAGAGGGATATGCAGTTGTTCCCCATTGTTTTTATTAACAAAATAGGTCTTGCATTACATTATGTGCATTTCATTCTTTAACAGGTCGCAAGAGATTCATTCTCAACATAATCAAACAGAAACATCCAAACGTCTCTTAAACTCTCCGAACACAAACTGCTTCTGCACGCTGTAGCTTCAAAACACTCCAGCATGAAAACATATAACTAAGAACAAATAAAAGTATCTTTAAAATATACAGAATAAATGTACAAGTGCACCTTCAAGGGAAAAAATAAACAGCATTGTCCCGGCTGCAACTCGTTCCAAAATGCTCTCCGTTTCTGAAGCAGAGAAAATAAAATAAATGTGAAATATGAACGACTGGATTCCAAGTTTTCAGATTCTGTCATTTAATCAAAGTTCAATTTACTTTGTTAAAGAATTTGCTTTATTTTTGTTATACTTGTGAGTAAGTAATGTCCATTTATTTAACTGGTTATCAGACAAAATTGTAATTTAAATTAAATAAGGATTTTAAATCCTGCACATTTCTTCTCCACACTACCTCTTTTAAATCAGCACAGCTCTCCACTTTAAAAATGCAGTTGCATTTGTCATATGTAAATTAGGGTGGTCCTTAGTGCCATGTACATTTTCGAATTGATTTATTTTAAGCTCCAACCACCGGAATTCATTATATTAGTCAAAAAAACTCTCCTGGTGAATTTTATTCTAATTCCAACAACATTTACCCCTCCCTCATCAACCTGGAAGTTTAGCCTCACGTAGGGTGACAATATTTACATTAGGGTGGTTCTTAAAATTGAAAGTGGGAAAGTCTAAGCTCCAACCCCCAGAATTAATTCTATTCGTCAAGAAGACTCTCCTAGTGAATGTTTTCCTCAATCTGACAACATGTACATCGACCTGGGCTGCCACTGAGCTACACTTCAAGGTTGATGAGGGAGGGGTACATGTTGTCAGATTGAGCAAAAATCTAAAACAAGACTAAGACAGAAAAAATAAGGGAATCTAAACTGGCTGAAACGCATTCTCTAATATTTTTGTATTCAAAATTACTTACTAATGATTTTTCTATTCTCAAAATATTTGGTGTATTTTTCCGTTGATCAACAAACCTATACGTTGATAATGGTTGCAACTGTACTTTGAACACTTAAATTATATTATTAACATTTTAAACTGTATACCCCGGTTATCTAGGCCCTTTGTTTTGTTTAATGTATACCATGTTTATCTAGGCCCTTTTTGTTTTTTGTTTGATGTATATATATATATATGTCACACTGTAGGACTGCGGGAAACGATATTTCGATATTTCTGGATGTACAACATGTAGAATTATTGACAATCAAGCTGACTTTGACTTTGAGCTGTGTTTGATAACACTTCTGAATGCTCCTATAAGTTATATTTGATATGAACCCCTTTTACCTTTCTATGAATGAACTGTGTACACTCAGGTGAGTAAAGAGTCTACCTGTGTGTTCTTACCTCAGTCTTTGTTGAACGCCTGCCGAGCCTGAAAACACAGACACATCAGTTCAGATTCCTTAGGGTAACACATCCAACAACTACTATTTACACGACTACATGGTGCCAAATAATACATTTAGGATTTCTTAAATTTATATACTTATTGAAAACAAGCTACAAAATGTAATACCTTGGAAAATGCCGTTCAATACTTTTTAATAGCCTTCATTTTCGCTAAATTGATTTATCAACTTTTAATACTTTTTAAGACCCCGCGGACACCCTGTACACTACAAAAGAAAATCCATGATACTTAAAAAGATCTTGTTAAGTTCAAAAGGTTATCCCTAAAATGTTATCTTCCTAAAGTTATTTTGAACTTTACAGAGACGTCAGGAGTCAGCTGTTTTTGTGCATTTGAAGAGGATTTAATTGCGTCACTGACCATGTAGCTGCCGGTGTGGAAGCCGCACATGTACCACAGCATCAACATGCTGGAGGAGGCGTCAGCGCCCGCAGAGCTGCCAAACGTCCAGAGAGGGGGAGGAGGAGGGATGAAGGACACAGAGTCCTGGAGACGGAGAGAAGAGTCAGACACCAGAGGTGGGAAGTAGTGGAGTACAAATACTTTGTTACTGTACTTAAGTACATGTTTCTGGTATCAGTACTTTACTACATTTTTCTGACGACTTTTTACTTTTTACATTTTGAACACAAATACAGTGGCGTAACTATCGACGGTGCAACGCACCGGGGCCCAGATATATATTTTTTAAATATTTTTTTTTGGGAGCCCCAATGGCATTGACCGGTTCACGCAGTCTTCAAAGTAACCAAGCAACCTAAATTAATTTGTAATTTGTCTGTCCAATGACCTTGCTCCCTTTCATGTCATACCTTGTGTGACGAGCGAACCGTTTAATCAATCTGTACTGTAGCTAGCAGCAGCAAGTTCAGTAGCATTATAAAAAATGTAATAGCTTGCATATATAATGTACAGCAAACACAAGCACAAGAGCAGCGCTCAAAAGAGAAAGGACAAGAGAGAACAAGGAGATGTAACAGCTAATCTGACAAAATTAGACCGTTTTTTTTGTCATACATCGTCCTCGAAATCGAGCGCTAACGTTAGCAATGTTGACGTGCAGCTGCAGCCGGAGCCGGAGGCTAACGATAGCTCACCTGCCTCACCACCATCATTGCCATCTAGCTCCACAAGTGAAGCTGTATCCGTGGCTGTGTCTGGATTTGGCTGTGCCCGGCGGTGGTCCAACAGTTCCACCAAGGGCCCCAACCGATAGGGGACTCTATGGTGCTATTGAGACCCCCGACGCCAAGATCAAAAGCTATATTTTAGCAACCGGTCTATGTAGGCCTACCGGCCCATTCCCCAGAGACAAACATCAAGGAAACAGGTGTAATCCTCTTAGTTCGCTGTGCCGTTGTCAGGCTGTGGTGGTCTGAGGCCAGGGCAGGCTGTTGTTGTTGGCCTACATGTGGCGCTTCTGAGTGGTTGTGTATGTCCGTGCGTGTGTGAGCGCAGCGGGGGGGGGGGGCCCCAAAACAATATTTGCACCGGGGCCAATCACAACCTTGTTACGCCACTGCACAAATACCTGTACTTTCTACTTCTTACATGTTGAACACAAATACCTGTACTTTCTACTTCTTACATTTTGAACACAAATACCTGTACTTTCTACTTCTTACATGTTGAACACAAATACCTGTACTTTCTACTTCTTACATGTTGAACACAAATACCTGTACTTTCTACTTCTTACATTTTGAACACAAATACCTGTACTTTCTACTTCTTACATTTTGAACACAAATACCTGTACTTTCTACTTCTTACATGTTGAACACAAATACCTGTACTTTCTACTTCTCACATGTTGAACCCAAATACCTGTACTTTCTACTTCTTACATGTTGAACACAAATACCTGTACTTTCTACTTCTTACATGTTGAACCCAAATACCTGTACTTTCTACTTCTCACATTTCCCAAACAGGCTGGTTCCTTTAGTTTGAATGTGTGTTTGGTGGCGTGATCATTATTATTTAGAGTCATTGCGTGCCTATTGATTTGAACACGATCCGTGTATCCATCATTTCCTGGTCTTCTCTAAAGAAGAGGGACCAATGAAAACTTTGTCATGTTGCCGTTGTTCAGCATGGAAACATTCATTAGCTAACAATGACATTATTGTTCTATTAATATAAAGGGAGGTCAGGTACTCTTTAAAACAGCTGCTAGTTATGGGTACTTTTTACTGAAGTACATTTCAAAGCCCTCTTTACTTTGACTTTGGTAGAAGTAGAAGTACCGACTAAACTTCTTTACTCGAGTATTTTTAAACACAAGTATCTGTACTTCTACTTGAGTAAAGGATGTGTGTACTTTTGCCCTCTGTCAGACACACAGAGGAATATTAGTTATTAATAAATAAGATATTAGTTTTACCCCGCAGCCAGGAGGTGCAAAGGGAGGGAAGAAAGAGAACATGTTGGGCGGTGTCTGAGTTTCGTCGTTCTGCTTCTCTTCTGATTCCTTCTCCACTTTACTCTGATGATTATTACTGGCTTTCTCTTTCAGCTGCAGACAAACACAACACAATTAATACAACCAGCTTCCACCTGTGGCAACAAAACACCTGCAGGTCTGAAAGGTGGAATCTTATTTGCTGTATTTAATTATACATGTTATTAAAGGTCCCATGTCATGCTTTTCTGGTTATCACCCGTCCCCTTGTGTGTTATGTAGGTTTTTCTGCATGTAAACGGTCTGCAGAGTCACAAACCCTCAAAGTACACCCTGTAGCGAGTAAAACTCTAACACAGAAAATACCTGTCTCTGCTGCCCCAGAACGCCTCGTTGGACATTTTTCTTCCCGAGTATAGTGACGTGACCATACCCAGGTGCAAATGGACCAATCCGTGGAGCTCCTCACACACACACACACACACACTCAGCCTTATCTTTTCTCAGGCTGTGAGTGTGTGGCGAACAGCCAGGCTACGAGTGTATGCGTGTGCTCAGGCTGAGTTCCGCGGTATCTCGCAGACCCCACGCAGCAACCAGGAAACGACCCCAGTAATCCAGCTCACACTGTCCGCTCTTCGAGCCCCGCAACGTCCCGCCAACACGGCACCCAGACCCCACGCAGCATTCTCATCCGTTTGTCATTACTGGTGTCATTTTCTGGTTGCTAACAAACGGCCCATTGTAACACATAATCACTGATGTTCCGCTGTAACGGTAGTGGACTCATCAGAACAGAGTGGGCGAGCTGACCAATCAGAGCACAGTGGGCTCACAGGGAGGGGGGGGGCAGGCGCTCCAACAAGGCGTTTAGGACAGAGAGTGAATACACATACTATACAGAGATGCTGTATGAGAAACCAATGTGAGTTTGGAAAATTGAACAATGTAAATCTATTCTAGTAGACCTCAACAATGGAATTATGATCAGTGGAAATAGCCATGACATGGGACCTTTAATGATGATGAGCATCATAGGAGGAAATTACATTTTAAGCATCAGTTTGCACGTTCTACTTTAAAGCAGGTGTGTGTCTCTTGGCGTAAAGAAGTGGAATTCTTCGCGAATGATTTAAAGGGCCGTCAGAAATGTTTTATGTTTAAGAAAATGTATAAAGAAAGCGTAATTAGACAGTATGAATTTGACTTTTGATTGTGTTCTGGTTTTATGTTTCAGTATTTGTAAGCAACTGTAACTGAAAGAATATTGCATTTTTATGGTTATTTCATTTTTAGTTTTTTTTTTAAGAAGGAGCAGGTAAAATAAGATGTTCTTCTCCGTGCTCCTTTCCACCATGCGCTAAAACATTTTTTTTTAAAACCAGTATAAGGGTACATGTTTTTGTTTTAAAATAACTGCCTTGTGTGGAATAAACAAATACATAATAAATAAATGATCATTTTGTCCAGCATATGTCTTTGGCTGAAACTCTTTTTTAATGAATGCAACACCAACAGTTGACCAGCAGGTGGGGCTATAACATTAAAAAGGCCCATACACAGAACCAGATCAGTTTAGTTTCCCCCCCCCCCCCCATCTGATGGATACTCACCCAGGAGAAGTTCTGCTGCTCCTCCTCCTCTCTCCCCCCTGACCTCTCTCTCCCTCCTCTCTCCCCCTGGTTCTCCTCTCTCCCTGCTCTCTCCCCCTGGTTCTCCTCTCTCCCTGCTCTCTCCCCCTGGTTCTCCTCTCTCCCTGCTCTCTCCCCCTGGTTCTCCTCTCTCCTCCTCCTCTTCCAGTCCACGTTGGTTTTGCTGCCGCTGCTCGTTGCACTCGGCTTCCAGTTGTTGCCCTGCAGGACCAAACAAGACACCTGGGTTTAAATCTTAAAGTGGACCTATTATGCTATATTGGAAACATATATTGTAGGGCCATACCTATACAAAACATGTCTGTGAAGTTTTTTGCTTAAAATTCCAAACAGTTCCCCCATTGTAGCCATGCCTCATACTGCTCATATCCCTCTTTTGCAGCCCTGTTAGAGAAACGCGGATTTTGGGTCCTTAGCTTGAAAAAAACAAAAAAAGAGGAGGCGGAGCTAATGCCTGATCAGAATTCTACCGGAGATAAAGTTAAATTCTGCTGTGATAAAACGCCATCCTGTTCTAAACCACATCAAGGATTATTTCTGAAACAGTATGGAGCTCAAATGCTTTTTCTCTTGCGGGTTTATCACAAGGTGAGTTCCTTTATTTATTTCCTGCTTTTAAAAACACATGTGCTCTCCAGTACAGGTTAGCTCTGAGTGTTAGCCAGGCTTGCTAATGTAAACAAAGACGAGATTACGTCCAAAACACGTCAGGCATTGTTTCTGATAGCAATTTTCTGAGGGTCCACCATCCAAAATTACGTAATATTGGAAGCAAATATGTATCAGCTCGTTGTATCCCCGTTTTTAAAAGATTTGGGTACGGAGGAAAAGAGAAAGGGTTTTATTTTCTGACGCTGCGAGAGTTCCCCGACACACCGGGGACACATACTTATGTATACAAGACATCAAAAAGTGCATTTTGCATGATACAGTAGGTCCCCTTTAAATTTAAAATGTTTCGGTGTTGTTTTTGAATGATATCATGATGGGGTATGAGAGGAGTTCTCATACCCCAAATGGTAACTTTAAATAAAATCAATAACAGAGCTCGGGGAGGGGGAAAAAACTATTTCCACGATAAAAATCAAGTAAAACAATTGGATATTTTCTTAGAGATTTAAAAAGTTGGATTTAAGTTGAGTTCAACTCACAGATTTTGTGCATTTTAAGTCACAATTCATGATGAGGTTGATTTAACCATGCATAGTGAAGCAATTAGGTTACTTCACAACAAAAACAACAAATAATCCGGGTTTTTATCCTGGACATTCACTTTGCAGTTTCTACTGAAAATATTACCCAACCTTGAGTGTTAACTTGTCCTGTTACACTGTCGTAGCATCACGTAAAACATTATAAAAGAACTTCTATAGAAGTCAATAAAAAAATAACAAAATTCAGTCTTCAATTATTTAAAATCAGCAACCATTGAAGTCGACATCGTTATGTTTCTGAAAATATGACGGAACTATTTGTGTCACGACGGAGAAAGTGGACTGATTTCGTAAAACCTCATAGGCCAGATTTTATCTTTACAAACGTATGATTTTACTGTGAAGTCCTGATCACTCCCTAATGTTCGTATTGTTCGTACTTTACTGTTTTATCTTTGTGTATAAAAAGAAAAAAGGCATTTCGGACAGACAAACTTAAGATGTACAATTACTACAGTATGTCTTGAAAAACACTGTAATTGTTTGCTGCCAAATGTCAATAAAAAATATATTACAAAAAATAAAATATGTTTGACACTGTTGACACACAGATGTTCACCTTGGCTGCAGCGCCCATGCTGTTTCCGTGCAGCGCGCCGAGGCTCAGCAAGGCGCTCACTTCCTGTTCCTCCTTGTTGTCATAGCCGTCGAAGCGAACGCAGCAGCGCTCACCTTTGACCCAAAGGACCACAGCCGGGTAGACCATACTGTCCTCAGAGTAAACGGCCCGACATCGAGAGCCAGGTTTCCAGTCCTGTAAAGAGACGGCAACACGGTGTATACAGATTTAACAATTTTTTTTTAATTACGGCTCAAATAGATAGATAGATAGATAGATATTATTAATCCCAAATTGTGAAAGTAGAGTGGAGACTCAGATATTGCACGTGCCTTAAAATCTATACTGCCATACAACCTATAAAAAGGTATCTTAACATGTAATGTGAATTAATAAAAGATTGTAAAATATTCAGTTATTATTAAATGGGTTCTATGGGTTTGTTAAAAGGTCAAGTACCAATCAAATAAACTCTTAATTACCAATTCAATTAAGGCTCAAATGTGTCTTTGTTGCAGAGGAAATGTTGTTGTCAGTTTGTCAGAAAATATTAAACTATGTCAAATAACCTTAAATAGAACAGAGAGAAAATCCCTAATATTCCCCAGGCTTGATTGGAAAATAAAATATGCTAACTTTCATACGCACCAGAGCATTGGGCTCGATCCCATGGTCTTCTTCATCCAATGGAGGTTTCTGGTGTCATAATTAAGATAATAAAAGAAATGTTTGAGTTGCAGCTGCATAAAAAGACATGGCATTGTACAATAAAAATGTAAAGAAATAAACATTTCAACTTGTAAACATCTCAATAGAAATAAAATAGCATTAAAAAAAAGTTGAAAATATGTTGATATTACAAATTTACAGTAACAAATTGTGAGAAGTTCAGTACATTTAAGAGAGGTTTTAAGGGTGAAAACATCTTAAAATTGACGTGAAAAGTTATACACATTATCCATGGAGGAATGGCTTTCACTCTATTTTGATAAACGTGTTACCAGACAGTTTTGCATCGGTGTTTGAGGAGCATCATCGGGCGCTTTGAGCTCGCTCAGTGCCAAGTCCTCATAGTTGCCGTAGTCGTTGAAGCGGACTCTGCAGCGTTCTCCGTCCAGAGAAACCACGATCGCCGGGTACACCGTCCTGTCCTCCGACCACACCGCCCGACACGCAGCGCCAAGCGCCCACTGACACACAATGAGCTCTTTAGTTATTGATCATCAGTTCATTTCTCAGGGTGCTACCTAGTTATACTAAATGGCAAGAAAATATCTGAGTCTAACCAACCATACTAGGGCTTTTTCTGGTGCCGATCTTGTTTATAAGATATATAAATTCTCGGGAGAACATGACTCCCGTATACAAGATGGCGTCGCAGATGTAAACAATAAGCTCCGTAAAAACAAAGCTGTCTCTGTGGTCTGACATATTTTGCGAGTAATCATACCGCATTTGACGAACAGAAATATTGTTTTTTGGCATCACAGAAAATCTGTTTTTTGGTATGAGGGTGCACGTCGAAACTAAGAGGGCGCAGCGCCCCTGCCGGTAGTGGAGAGTTAAGGATAACTCAAGTGTTGGCACTAGTTTTGTGTCTATCACTAGGTTCACCCCGGTGTGTCGGCCAGAACACCCCTTAAGGCCAAAGATCCAGAATAGAGGAAATGAGGAGCCGAGATGAAGCTTGACTTCTTTACTGATTTAGGCAGACATACAGATATGTGTGTGTGGTTTTTCCTTCATTTACGCAAACAATACGAAACACTTAAGACGGCACTGCACAACTTTCCTGCAACTTCTGAAGCACATTGCCCTCTGATGTATGACGTCACCCAAAACACGTGGGTTAGCCCCTCCCCACTATGAAAACATAACTAAACAGGTATCATCTAGGGCTGTATCCGGATATTCGGTAGTAATCAGCAGCGAATATTCGGCCCCCGCGGGAGGGGGGGGGGTAATCGGCAGCGAACCGCTTCAACACGTGTATTTCAGTTTATTCACGGCATTCATTTTGTTATTCTACAGTATTGTTGTTTTATAGTTATTTGTTAATGTATTTAACCCAATTTGTGTTCTTTGAAATTGAAAAGGATATCGCATTGTGTTTGTTACTTTCGTTGCAGTTGTATATGTCTTAAGTGTAATTTGGCTTGGCTTCCTATTTTGTATGGACATGCTTTTATTTTGAAGGAGAGTTAGCGCTGTTGACAGGAAGTTGTTGTTGCTATGGAAACAACGTGACGGAGATTAACGGAGAAAAGTCATATCTACATATAAAGACGGAGAAAGTAAACGATAACGTTTATGGTTAAGTGTTAGTACCCCCCGAAGAGGCACAAGCTCTTACGTTGATATTGGAGATTTCAATAAATTCAATTTGGCAGCCGCAGTGCAAAGCGGCTGCCAAAAAAAACGAATAACGAAATTGGAACCCGAATAGTAATCCAACGAACGAATATTCGGGTACAGCCCTAGTATCAACTCTGTATGATAACTGAAAATATATAACAATAACTTATAACTTTGGGGGCTTTTCTACAGCCCCTGTTACCCGGTTTAGACAAAACCCTGCATTCCAAATATATTTAGGCGATACCCATAAAAAAGAAAAAAACATTTGAGGTGAGGACTTATACAGTAAAATAGAACGTTTCAAGTTATTTTAAGTTGTAATGCCATTTTACTACAGTTCAGTTCAGTCCAGTTTATTTATATAACAAATTGTTCTTTAAACCAGTCATTACCTTTGTCTCTGTGCTGGAGGATTCGGCTGCAGGCGGATCGACCGTTGGCTGTCCGTCTGGAGGACTTTCCTTCTCTTCGTCCTGCTGTCCGTCTGGAGGACTTTCCTTCTCTTCATCCTGCTGTCCGTCTTCTTCATCATCCGGTTTCTCTCTGCTCTCCGTCTCCTCTGAGGCTGCAGATGCTGCCGGTTTAACATCCTGGGCACAACAATCACAGAAAGTGTCAGCAAGTCATTCATTAATCTCTTACATTTTCAGCAACATTTCATTCCAAACTGATTTGTTAACAGTGTTGTTTTCGACAATTGGAAATATTTAATGACCAACATTTTTAAAGGAGAGTGGGTGGTGGACTGTTTAACTAGATTCTCAAATACTTAATGTACTTATTTCCTTTAAGTATTGGTGTTTTTTTAGGTATTAAAATGGCTAGAATAATGGATTTTGGTTAACTTTTCTATACAACACAGCTTTACAGTATGTGTGTAAAGCACTTTTCCCGCTGTTCTGGGACTAATAAAGGATTTCTGATTTGTAACCTTCAGACCAAAGTGCTGTACAGAGAAATAAATACATAAATACATAAACCACACAGCTCAGCTCACAAACCATAAATTAATAAAAAAATACAAATTAAAAAAAGGAGTAAAACTAAAATAAACAAGAATAAAATAATACTATCTCTGTTGTAGGTTGACCATTGAAGCTACAAAAGTTTCCCCTCACCATTTCGGATCTATTTTATTAAATGTAAAACTTTAAACGAACCTGTGAAATTTCGAAATTGTTTTCAAAAGCTTCTACGAGAGACATTTCCTCTTTAATGGCCGCCATGACGCCCTCCTGCAAAAAGAAAGGTTTTAAAGAGTGAGCTAGTGACGTCACCTGTAGCTAGGTAAAGTATTTTTTTAAATAGCCAAACTGCCCGTTTAATGACCAGCCAGCAGAATAGAGTGGTGCAGTGACGCGTCCTAAAACCCGGAAGTAAGTTAGCATTTTACCACTTCCGGTTCTCTCGACAAAAAAGCAATGCAATTTCTCCATAGGGTTTTGGAAAATATCTGTATATAAGGTCTGTGGTTGAGACAGATCAGGTTTTGTTCTATGACATTAAATACATCAGCAGTGATCCCACTGGTGATTTCTGAAGAGTGTACGTGTCTGAAAAACGATGGTTGTTACCAAGTGGCTGAATAGGACTACAGAAGTTGTCGAGGCCGTTGTACGTCATTACACCAAACTCGTAAACACTCCCGCTAAGTTTGTTTTCCCTGTTCTGCTTGAAAGCAAGTACCTGTCTCCTGCAAACTGTTCAAACAAATGCTTCAACTCGTACCATTTAGAATCTGTATGTTTGAATACGGATCTTAAGTTGGCGTGACGTTGAAGTCGTGCGACCCTGCTGTAGTTCGTTTATAGCATAACGTTAGCATTTAGCTTCTGGCGATTAGATTTACAATTAGAAAATTATAAAAGTAGGGTAGACATGTGGAGATTATCCGACTGAACAAAACGTGATCCGTCTCTTAAATGTGTGTCAACCACAGACCTTATTTCGAGCTATTTTCCAAAATCCTATGGAGAAATTGCATTGCTTTTTTGTCGAGTGAACCCATGCGCAGCTTACTTCCGGGTTTTAGGACGCGTCACTGCACCACTCTTGCAATCATTTCTGAACACATATAGAGAGGCGAAGTCCCTCGCCTTCCGGTTGAGCTCCATGGGACCTTATTTCGGAAAAGTTATGCATTGAAGTCAATGGAGAGAGAAAGATTATCTTTCGAACCCGTTTGAATTGTGCCACGAATTACACATATGATGTTTGTCAATTTAAAAGATAATTTTACAAGTCAAAAAAATTTAAATATGTCGTAAAACTTTTTTTTTGTGAAACCGCTCAATGACCTACATCTCCCGTCTCGCACCACACACCAAGACGGCCGTCACGTTGGCACATTTCACCTCTTTCTTTCAGAATGAGGCGAAAAGTATTAAAAGAGGTGAAAATCACTCCAAGTCTGGGCATGTTGAGAGCTGTACATACACACAAGGGGAGTTAGTCGGTTCCGTAAGAGCCAGCATGCGGGACCGGGATTCTGGGATTTGTAGTCTTTCAAGTTGCGTATTTTTCATAGTCTTATATTTCAACAGTTTTACGACAATCTGTGACTTTTTTGACATGGAAATTATTATTTAAGATTGACAAACATTATATGTGTAATTCGTGGCACAATTCAAACGGGATTGAAAGATAATCTTTGACTTCAATACAAACTTTTTCCGAAATAAGGTCCCATGAGTCCCACCGGAAGGGGAGGGACTTCGCCTCTCTATTAAATATATGCCTCTTTTCCTGCACTATAGTTAAGAAATGTTGGGATGCTCTCCAGTATTTGGTTAATTTACAATGAGCAAAACCGGTCATAACATATGATAATATAAAATGTGGCCTTCAATTTGAAAAAATAATTTAAAAAAGATTAATCTACAAGTGTTGCTCCCATTAAAATGTCTCCAGTATTAAATTGGATTTCTTAATGACATGAAACCATACAAAAAAAACAATATTAAATGTTGCAAAAAGTTACAAAAAACAACAAGTCTACCAATATCTTCACACCCCAATTCTTAAGTGACCACCAATTTCCAACACGTTTGAAATTAGCCAAACGGCTGTTTAATTAGCCGTTAGCTACTGTAGCTATTTAGCTAACTAGTTACTTCGTTACCATGATCTTTCGTTTTTTTTTAAGTCATTGAAGACAAACATTATATAAATAAAGACGTACCGGTTCCACGGGTATGCTGAGAACGGGGATTTCTGCCGGTTCAGCCATTGCGGTCATCACTTAAACGATAAATCATTTCATACAGGTATAATTTTTAACCGCGACACACACGCCTGCATCAAATTGACCAGATTAGAGGAGACGGCTTCCGCTCATACCTTTCAAGATAAGAGTCGATTTGTGGAAAATGTACCCCTTGGATCTTAGAACAACAAACTCCCTTAGCATTTTTTATATTAAACGATAAATCATTTCATACAGGTAACATTTTTTAACCGCGACACACACACCTGCGTCAAGTTTACCAGATTTGAGGAGACGGCTTCCGGTCATACCTTTCAAAATAAGGGTCGACTTGTGGAAAATGTACCCCTTGAATCTTAGAACAACAAACTCCCTTAGAATGTGTTATATTAAATTAAATACCTTTTTTTTATGTGGCTTTTAATTTGGGGACATGTTAGTGTTGTCACTGTTCATGTTTTATTGTTTTATGATTTTCTGATCTAACTTTTTCTGTTCTGTTGTTTTTAATTTAGTTTCTTACTCTTTATTTTTACTCACTGTTATTTGTTGTGTATCTTGTCTAAAACACGTTGGGCTGCATATTGCATGAAAAGTGCTATATAAATGAAGTTTAACATTATAACACTAAGTACAAGTGATCAGTGGTGTAAAGTAGATTTACTCAAGTAAGTACTATTTTCTCTCTCACCCTGGGCCTGCTGCTGACTGAAGAGCCTGTGTTTGACTGTTTTGTTTAGTTGCTGATTCTACTGTGGACTCTGTTTTCCGACCTTTGTGAATGTGTGTGTGGTGGGAGCAGGTGGAGGAGTTAGGTAAGTTTGGGGTACCCTTTACATTTCATCACGTATAGGTAACAAATGTTAGACACACATTACACGTAATTTGTTAGACGCTTTTATCCAAAGCGACTTACATACATTCAGTCCTGTTGACAATCCCCACAGGAGCAATTTGGGGTGAAGTGTCTTGCCCAGGGACACAACGACATGCTGACTGCAGCGGGACTCAAACTTGCTATCCCCTGATTCGAAGTCCAGCACACTAGCCACTGAGCCACAGCCTCCCTAGTGAGGGTTTTTGTTTGAGTTTTGGCTTCAGAGGATAGATGTAGAGATAGGCCTGGTTTTGTTATACTTATTTATTTTGTTTGGCACAATCTCCTTTCTTGTCTCCTCCTCCTCCTCCTCCTCCTCCTCACTTAAAGAGCATTTATGGTCAGTTCTTTGTTGTACAAGGAATACACTTTTGTTAACGTTTACGCTGACTCCCTCATTTTATTGGTTGTTGTGTGTTAATGTCTCCAGGTCCCCGGCCTAGACCTTAGTGGGGAGTGGGGACGTAACACAAATGGGTACTATTTTGAAACTAGTACTTTACTTGAGTATTTACATTTTTTGCACCTCTGTACTTCTACCTCACTACTATTCAAGTAAATAGTGTACTTTTACGCTACATTTATTCAATACCTCAGATTTGGGATTAATGATGTGAAATATAAACATCACTTAAATCAGACTTTATAGAATTGGGAGGGATGAAACCCTCTTTAATGGTCTCACATGCAGAGCACACAGCACACACAGTGAAATGTGTTCTCTGCTTTTAACCCATCCTAGTACCAGGAGTCTAGTACTAGGAGCAGCTATTGTACAGCGCCTGGGGAGCAATGGGGGGGGGGGTGGGGGGTTGTCCTTGCTCACGGGCACCATGGCAGGGCAGGAGGTGAACTGGGATCTCTCCAAGTACCAGTCCACACTCCATATTTAGGTCTACGTTTAGGTACATAGGACCCCACGGCTCACAGTCCAAGCCCCTATACTGACTGAGCCACTGCCGCAGTCAATTCACAAGCTACTCTGCAGTATACAAAGTCATTTAAAAAGTAAACCTTTACAGGCTTTGAAAAACACAATAATGCATCAATAACTATAATCAAAATATATATTATTCTGAAATGGGCAAATTTGTATGAGTACTTTTACTTTTGGTACTTTAATATTTATTTGAATAGCACCTTTCATACAATCATTGCAGTCCAAAGTGCTTCACAGTAGACAATTGACATCTCGTAAAATAGTCACAGAAAACTGATATCACACAGAATACAGTTACCAGCAAAAGTCAAACAAAATAAACATAAAAAGACGATAGAATAGACATAGAACAAAAATAAAGTACATATAGCTGACAATACTTTTGTACTTGTACTTGAGTAACATTCTTAATGCAGGATTCTAACTTGTAATAGAGTATTCCTACACTTAAGTACAAGTTCTTCTCCTACCTCTGCCGATGCAAGTCAACGGAGAAAAGGTATTTTTGGGCCAAAATGACGTCACTGGAGTTGTAGTAGCACCGTTTGGCCACAGGGGCAATTTCCCCAAAAAACCCATGAAAAAACCCGGCTGGCTTGGTTTGACAGCGTCGCGGTGCATTCTGGGATACATGGCGCTCATGTTTACAAGATGGTAGTGGAGGATTTTTCGCTCTGACTTACAAACAGAAAGTATTAACACTTGATTTCCTGACGTATTGACTCTTAAATCCTCCTTTAGTCTCGGTTTCCATTGAAAGGTGGACTCAGTTTTAAGAAGGAAACGCAGCAGGCTCTCTTTGCTCTCAATGTGTTTTAAATAGCAGAGGAGATTATTTTTGCACAGTCACTGACAGACTCACGGACCAACAGACACACAGACAGGACTATACCCTTGATAAATCCACAGGTAAGTGCATTCATCTGGTTTTAATGTGCTTTTGTGTAGTGTTCACTTCCTTAGCTTGTTTATTTGTGTGATAATAAACTAGCTAGAGGCTAATCTGAGCATTAAACACAGAGTTGAGTGACAGCTAGCTTCAGTCAGCTGTCAGATTTGTGCAAGATCACAGTTGGTGTTGAAATGTGGCTAAAAAAAACTATGGGAGCACATTTTTGTCATTGTGATGGAAGTAAACATCCTGTAGGTCCAAATAAAATACAAAATAAAATGACCTAGTGTGTCAACATATTCAGAATCTCCAAATAATGACTTAGTATCTCCAAATAATGACTTGTATCTAAATAATGACAAAATAATGTCCTAAAATCTCCAAATAATGGCTTAGTTTCTCAAAATACCGACTTAATATCTCACAATAATGAGAAAATAAGGACTCAGTAACTCCAAATAATGACTAAGGACCTAGTACATACTGGCCTTTAATGTTGTTTTACTGTATATAGTTTACTGTTCACTTCCTTAGCTTGTTTATTTATGTGATAATAAGCTAGCTAGAGGCTAATCTGAGCATTAAACACAGAGCTGAGTGACAGCTAGCCTCAGTCAGATTTGTGCAACATCTCAGTCGGTGTTGAAATGTGGCTAAAATAAACAAAAACATGTGATTTAGCAAGGCTTAATACATTCAAGCTCAATGTAATTTAAGGAAAAATACCCTATAAGTAATGTTAATGACGTAATATGTCAAAATAATGAGTTTCTAAATTAAAATAATTGTTGGTGGTACAGAAATAAATGTCTTACTGTGTCCAAAAAATTAAGTTTGACAAAATAATTGCTAAATTATTACTTCAACATAATGACTTAAATGTCAAAATAATGACCCAGTTTCTCAACAACAACAAAAAAGATATCAACAACGACTTCGTTATTCAAAATAAACATTTGTATTTTAAAATAATTAGTTATGACATGTGTAAAAAAATGACAAAAATAATGACTTGGTATGTCACAATAATCCCAGATGATTCAATATCTGAAAATGTATACAAATATTTCTCGAAAATGTGGGAATCTTGATGAATTATTTAGACATTTTAATGCTATTAATTATTTTCAGATACCAGCTCATTATTAATAATAATTCCTTATATTTATTATAGTGCTTTTTCCATGACCCAAAGCGCTTTACAGATACACATTACACATACATACATGTAACGGTCATGTACTGTGGACAATACCCACAGGAGCAAATTCAGGTGAAGTGTCTTGCCCAAGTACACAACGGCAGCGGCGGGTTTCACTCCCTTGATCTGATGATCAATGCACAGCCCACTGCGCCACACCGCCCATCTTCACACCTCAAAGTCATCAAGGCGCTTTACAAGTACACATTAATATCATACATGTACTGTGGACAATACCCACAGGAGCAAATTCAGGTGAAGTGTCTTGCCCAAGGACACAACGGCCTGAGGCAGTGGCGGCGGAAGCGGGTTTCGAATTTGGAGTTCCCCAACGCCCCCTTGATCTGATGATCAAACGCACAGCCCGCTGCGCCAATCCGCCCCATTATTGCGAGAATGTGTGCATTTATGATGTCTCACAATACGTTATTGTGTCTTCCACAGGACTGTCTATTGGGTCTGCAGGAGTGTCCCTGAATCCAGGAGTGTCCCTGAATCCAGCCGAATGTGAGTCTACTTATTTAGCTCAACTAGTGGAACAAATAAACCTGCAATAATTTAAACATGTATGTACATTTCCTTCCCATTTCTGTCCTTGAATCCTCTGTTTGACTTCCTGTTTCCTGACCACTTTACAGGAACAGAGCGACTGCAAAGCATCTAATCGAGCGCTACTTTCGGCAGTTAACCGAGGGCTGTGGAAATGGCGACTGCACGAACGAGATTTGTGCATCGTGTCCCAACTTCAGATCGCTGGATAACAACACGGCGGCCGCCAAAGCGCTGGATCTGTTCAAGGTTAACGCCAAACTCTGTAACCCCAACCCCTCCAAGAAAGAGCAAGACTCTGATCTGGTCAATAAGATGACGGACGTTGGAAACGCCAAAGAAAACTTCTCAGGTAACTCACAGCTGAATTTGTCACTATATCAGATTTCACTACACGGTTATTGTGTCCAAAACAATTCACAATATCACAAATTAATTACACTTAAGTAGTAGTTATACTGGAAATAGCAGTAGGGGTAGTAAAAATAATGTCCAAGTATCTCAAAATAATGACAAACGATCTCAAATAATGACTTAGTATTTCAAAATAATGACTCAGTATGTAAGACAACAAGAAGAACCAGTCACACTCAAAATAGTAGTAGTTGTAATCAATAATTTTGGCCCTTTTTGAGAACTTTTCCAAAATAATTCACATACAAAATTGACAAATAGCAATCCGGCAATAATTTAAAAAAAAGTTCTGCTCTAATTTTAAACAACTTCTGAACACAGTTGGGAAGCAAATTCATTTGGGGGTCTTGTACATTATGTGAGTTTTATTATCAACTAAATCTTTGAATGTCAAAGCATTTAAATGAATAAAAAGAGCTTGGTTGGTCGTTATAATCCAATCAATTAACAATTCGTCGAGCCCTCATCTGTAGCGTGAAGAATTGATCTGTCTTTTTTTATATACGTTTTCCCTAGCACGCTTAAATGTCTTTTTTGCTGCATCAATTACACAATATTGTTGTTATGTTCAATATTAAAGGTAGGGTAGGTAATTCACTTCAGAAACACTTTTTGTTATATTCCATGGAATGCTCTTAACATCCCGATAGCAATGAATATCTTAAGTGTTTTGACAATAAATACATACAAAAATGTCATCTGTGGAAGCCGTAGTACTGTAAAAAGCACGACCAATCATCTGAGCCGGCTCGGCTAAAATAACTGGATGGCCTACCTGCCTGTCAGCCTTCCATCTGTGCACAAACTTATCTCGTGCCCTCATTGGTCATGTGCGCGTTCGTGTGTGTTGGAGGAGGGGCTCTGTAAGGAAGTCTGAAGGAAGGGGCAGATTTTTTCCGGTTGTGTACTTTCAAATTCTAGCGCACTCGAGCTGGTTTCTCCATTCTTACCTACCCTACCTTTAACTAGATATCAAAATGTGTCTTTTTAAATATTACATTGTATTGTGTATATGGGTTAATCTGTATCCAACACACGGAGTACACTGTACTTATATAATTAATTTTGACTGTTTTGTCCAGATGTAAATCACCTCACAGAGACCACAGTGTGTACGATCCTGAGCTTCTGCGAGGAGGAAGGGGATTACTCCACTCTGATCCACGTCCTCGGCAGGATTTTCTCCAACGCAGAAGCCTTGATAAAGAGTTTCAGGAGCGACGAACCCGACATTTCTAAAGACCTGGACTCTGTTGAAGCTACAGATAATGACAACCCTGAGAAGAAGACGCCAACATCAGAGGAGCCGGGAGCTTCTTCTGCAGCAGCTTTTCCAGATGAGGATGTTTCTGATCAGCCTTTGGAGGTTCTAGTGGACATCAGCGCCTTGAGGAGGGTCTACGACAAACTTTTGAGCCTCGACCGGGTAGATGCAGCTCTCGTGAACGCCCTCATTTACCTCACTCCCAATTTAGAGCTGGACCTGGAGTACCTCGATGTGTACGGCACAAACCCAGAGTACCTGAACATCTTCGTCGTCGTGCTGGAGAACACGAACCTGCACAGCCCCGAGTATCTGGAAGTGGCGTTGCCGCAGTTTTGCAAAGCCATGTGCAAACTCCCGGTAGCAGCGCTCGCCAGGCTCGTGAAACTCTGGGCTTCTTACGGTTTGACGCACATCCGCCGCATGATGGAGACCTTTCAGCAGCTCATCACCTTCACCGTCGTCAGCAATGATTACGACGGGGAGAATCTGGTGAATGATGACGAGTCGGTGGTGGCCGGTACGCAGTGTTTGAAGTTGGCTTATTACGCGAGCATCCTGGCGGGAGATGTGGACGTGGAGCACAACGAGGAGGACATTGAAGACCCAGAGTCCGATGAACTCACCTTGCATGAGTTGCTAGGCGAGGAGCGGCTCTATAAGAAGGGTCCGAGGGTCGACCCCCTGCAGAAAGAGCTCGGGGTCCGATCCGTAGACTGCATCAAACCCCTCATCCCCCACGAGGAGTTCGTCAACGAGTCCCTGAACGACGTGGTGGAGATGGACAAAGATTTCACGTTCTTTAAGGTCAACGCCGAAACAAAGTTCTCCTTCCAGAGCTGCCCCTTCATCCTGAACGTCATCACCAAGAACCAGGGGCTGTACTACGACAACAGGATCCGGATGTACAGCGAGCGGCGCCTCACGGCTCTCTACAGCATGGTGCAGGGCCAGCAGCCCAACCCCTACCTGAAGCTCAAAGTGAGACGAGATCACATCATCGACGACGCCCTCGTCAGAGTGAGTCCAAACGCAGTGTGTTACTGATTTAATCCTGATCACATTAGGGACATATTGAGCTTACAATATTAGAAATTGCTTTGATATGGAAGCCGATTTCCAAGAATGAATGGTGTAAATTGTACGAAGAATCGTTAATGGACTGCACTCAAACCCTCAAAGCAATTTATGTATAAAAGTCAGCATTAACCCATTCGCACACATTCATACAGAGACTGAAGCTGCCAACAAGGTGACACACACACACACACACACACACACACACACACACACACACACACACACACACACACACACACACACACACACACACACACACACACACTGTTGGCCTTGCGTTTGGGAGTAATTTGGGGTTAAGTATCTTAACCAAGACATCGACATTTACTACCCACCATGTCTTGCTCTGGAAAGACTGTAGTTGTCTTCAGCTTGAAATATATGTTTGAAATGTATTTAAAATATATGTCAAGCTGAAGACAACTACAGTCTTTTCAGAGCAAGACATGGTGGGTAGTAAATGCCGATGAGGTTAACATTCTTAACCCCAAATTGCTCCCAAACGCATTCTTTTTTTAAATCAGGGTTTTTTTTAACCGGCTTGGTGCCAAAACAGCTGCCTGAGACTTTCGGATCAGGCTTATTATTACGCCGTTAAAAGTAAAAGCCCTATTAACGGTTGCCTGTGGGGAGAAACTGAGTGCTGTTTTTTTTTCTATCACTGAATTAAACTCTTGTGTTTCAGCTGGAGATGATCTCCATGGAGAACCCGTCCGACCTGAAGAAGCAGCTGTTTGTGGAGTTCGAGGGAGAGCAGGGTGTGGACGAGGGCGGCGTCTCCAAGGAGTTCTTCCAGCTGGTGCTGGAGGAGATCTTCAATCCAGACATAGGTCAGACATTTAATCAGTTGTTAAACATTTTCTTCCCATGTCTACCTGTTTTTTTAAAATAGTTTTTTTGAGAAAAGTCTACGTGAGATTAGGGCTGCATGATTTAGGGAAATAATCTAATTGCGATTTTTCTGACAGATATTGCGATTGCGATTTGCGATATTTGTTTTTAAGCGACCCAACGGAAGTTTATTGTAAAATGCGGCCATATCTCCGGCTAGGAAGGTCGTATCAACGTGCTCCCGTCTCTAGCAGCCCCGCAGCCCGAGCTACGAGTGAAAGAACTACACTTTACATTAAACTTCCGTTGGGTTGCTTTAAAGTCAAGCTTCAGTTTCAGACTCACCCTGTAATAGATGTAGAACATGTGATGGAGCATTACTAACCTGACTCAGATGCTTTGTTTCACCAGACCATCTAGGAACGCTCCATTGGAAGCCATTTGGAAAGGGCAGGCACTTTCAAAAATACTTGGCAAGTGATTGGATCAATCTGTCAATCACCTACTATCATGGGCCACTTCTGATTGGTTAACAATGGCTGCTGCATGTGGAGCACAGCACTTCTGATTGGTGTGGATGACTGACACACAAGAAGAACAAAATAAATAAAAATAATAATAATAATTGAAATAAATTGCGATTTGATAATTGCATCATTTCAAATCGCGATTTCGATTTAAAATCGATTAATTGTTCAGCCCTACCTCGTGAGATTCATTACGTCTTCCTGAAATACAGAAATGTTTGTACCTGTTATCTTATAATCTTTAATCCATTTGAAAACATTTTACAATAAGTGGGTTCAAAGTCTAAAGTGTCATCTTCAAACCAAACCGAGTTAACCTTCCTGTTGTCCTCCGGTACAATTTGAAATGTTTTTATGTTGGGATAAAGGTTTGTTTTATGTTGGTTTCAGAAAAATAACATGTTTGCTTGTACACTACGTTTTTCCACGAGAAAATAATTATGATCTCCTTCATTCGATTTTGGATTTTATTGAAATTTAGAGCGTTTGTGGTCATTTCTTTTACTCAGAAATGAGGTTTGATTTTGTGTACATGAGGTCTACTGAGCATACATTTCAAAAAGAAGAGTAACACTTGTTGTAATAAGTAGGAATAAAGTTGCCTTAATTGGTGTGACACAGATTTGGGTGATCATTTATGCCCACTTCATAAATAGTCAAACTGGGAGGAGAAAAGTCAGGGGGGCGTCTGGTGGGATTATTTTCGCCGCCAGCAAAGCGTGTTCCTGTGACGGAAAGTGTACTGCCGGCGAGCCTTGACGGGGGGTGCTAGTGGAGCACACGTGTGAACTGTGAGCGCCGGAGCCTCGCAGCGGCGAAACTGAGGCTCCGTGGTAAACTGTGGTAACATGGTACGTGTGGTGGTACGTGTGGTGGAAATGCGCCATTATGGTGCATTTCCACCACACGGTCGGCCTCGGCCACGCTCGGTACTGCTTGGCCGCGTTGGGCCTTAACAGGGCCGGCTCACTTTATGCTGCGCTTCCATTACAGTTTAGGAACTGGGGTAGTTACTATAGTAACGCAGTGTAGGCGGAGCCGTGACGTCATCTTCCATGAGAACCCCAGAAAAACAACACAGCCGTTAGCTGTTAGCACTCAGAGCTCACAGCTCCTCATATATGTTCAGAAACTAGACAGAAGTGAAACAAGTACAAACCACAGACTGTCTGTGTCATGGCGAGTACAGTCGCTGCTTTATTTATGTCTGTATAGGCCGTTGTTGTGAGTGTGGACGGTCGGAGCATATACTGCGTTAGCTTAGCCAATCTCCATCTAGAAAACACGCATTTTAAAAGGTTTTTCCCCTGCCGTCTGTCTGCAGACTTGCCAAAGCATTAATTCATGGTTTTTACTAACCGGTATCAGTATGTTGTTACTTCGGCATCATTTTGAAACGTGTATTACAATTAAATCACGGTCAAATATGTCCATCTTGTTGTAGTTGTAGCCCCCTGGCCAGCGATCCTCTCTCTAGTTTAGCATACTCAGCCCGACTCAGCCCTGTTTGTTGGCCCCGATAGAACCACAATTTTGTCGGGCCAGAAAAGAGGTGAAAAAGTGGCCCCGGGCCGGAACTAGGCCTAGTGGAAGCGCAACCAAAAACGGGCACGGCACGACACGGCACGCTTGGTGGAAATGCGCCATTATTAGTGAGCCGAGCCAAATGATCCAGCTCACTAAGAAGAGCCGGAATTCCCATCACTAATACGTAAAGAGATAGTATCTATAAGGGACGGCTCAATTCAAAATTCAAGTCACGTGACACGACGTGACATCACTCGCTCTCGGGGTGGACGCCCTCTCAGCCCTGGTCTGGCGGAAACACTGATAGGAAGACAACACAAGGGTTAAAAACATGTTTCTTTACATATTGTCTTTTGTCTTAACATGTGTTTCTCTCCCTTTGACTCTTTGAACAGGGATGTTCAGCTACGACGACGACACCAAGCTGTTTTGGTTCAACTCGTCCTCTCTGGAGAACGAGGCTCAATACACGCTCGTTGGACTCGTTTTGGGACTCGCCATTTACAACAACTGCATCCTGGACGTGCACTTCCCCATGGTCGTCTACAGGAAGCTGATGGGCAAGAAGGGGATCTACCTGGACCTCTCAGACTCACATCCAGTACAGTAACTTCCTCCAGAGTCAATATGTACAGTGGAAGATCAGTTACCAATATATTTTAGAGACAGCTTTAATCGCGCCACAGTGTTAGAACAGCAAATGGACAGTGCAGGTGAAGGGCAAAAATCAATTAAGTATGCAAACTGTTACAATGTGAGGTGCAGGTGAAAAAACGATACGTGGAGAGAGGCGTTTTCTTTCAAAAATAAACAGGCGTTTTTATTTCTTAGCCCTCCATATTCTTTTACAGGAACACAAAACATCATGCCTGGTGCTGCGTTCACCAGCAAGGAACAAACACAAAAGCCCCCCTCCCCTCTCTTCCCAACCACATTTATAGGAGACAGCCCGCCTTCCCAATCCAAGCTGGCCAATCAGGTCATGGTTCTGAAAGCGGAGTGAAGGGTTAAATACAAAATTAAACACTGTGGTCTACATTTAATAAAACCCTAAAGGCTTAAGTAAATTCATAATTGCTTCAACATGAATATGGTACCTTCAAAAACAACAAGGTCTGCTTAAAACGGATCATTTTTAACCTAATTGACACTCATACAATCACACATTTCCTGACCAATCACGTCCAAGACTATTTAACTGAAATAAAGACAACTCTGAAGAAACATGTACTACCTTTCTTAACAAACAAATAGTTAAGCCAACATGTTAGTGAGGGAGTGTGTGCGCTTCCTCATACACACATGAAATGAAAGAGGGAAGCACCCATGTAGTAAAATCATTATATTATAAAAGCAAGTGAACTAGCAGTGATTTATATCAATAATAAATGAAGCAGAAACGGGTAGAATCAAGTAAATTATATTGCTGAAAAAACCCTATGGACACGCTCGTGAACTGTCAACGGGGGGGGGTCTGTGGACCTCTGTCGCCTGTCAGCGCAACTTACATGATGCCGTTTAAAATATATAATAATAAAGGGCAGTGCAGGCCGTCAGTGAACTGAGCCGGCCTTTCTGCGCGACTGTCACTCAAATGCGGGACATAGTCTCAATTTGTGGGACACGGGACAAATGCTAACAATGCTGTGTGGCAGTGTGTGCACAAAGCGGGACACCTGCTCACCCTACACACACACACACACGGTGCTGCCCCTCACACACACACACGCTTCAAATCAAGTTGCATAAATACTTGAGCTACGTTTTTATTATAATCACTGTGAAATGTATTATGTTTTCGTCATTATTACAACAAATACACACTTGCAACTGATAACACTGGCAATGATTTTATATTTATTAGACAAACTCAAGGCCCGGGGGCCAAATCAGGCCCTTGGTGGATTTAATTTGGGCCCGCAGGATAATGTTTAATTACTATTAGATCTGGCCCGCCGGTATATTGCACGCACACCTTCACTCCATCCTGAGGGTCTCCTCAGCTCAGAGCCTGACCCCAAACATTGATGAACTTGCACCCAAGATGAGATGCCAAGTATCTGGCTTGAACTAGCATCACAGAGCAGCACACTGAGTTTACATGGATGTTTCCTTCTGCACTTTCTCTCTCACGACAACAGGGCATGTTTGGGTTTTCTCTTTGAGGGAATAGTTTTCTTGAAGCTGTTGTTGGCCTGTGGAGAAATGTAATCATAAGAAATGACTCTGGAAAAGCTGCAGATAGAGCCATAAGAAATGAATGCAACTGATTATTTAATGTTTCATGTTGTTTTTATAGGCAATAATTTAAGCTTTGTTAGTTCCAGGTTTAATATGTGCAATAAGTTCATTTCAATAAGTTCTGCAATAAACATTGAACCAGTCCGGCCCTCGACTAGTACCCATTTTTTAATTTTGGCCCACTGTGTATTTGAGTTTGACACCCCTGTATTAGACTATTCAAAAAAAGCTTCAAATAAGTGGGGGGACGGCGACCCCCCCGCGTCCAACGACCACTACACCACTGGTCTTTACTATTCTATCTTTTTGCACATTAAACAAATAACATATAAAATGTTAATCAGCCGTCTTTAGGGATTCTGGTTGGCAGATTTTCTTACTTCCTGACCGAGCTATGCTAGCTGTTACCTCCTGTTTCCAGTCTTAATGCTAAACTAAGCTAACTCATTCAGATCTTCTCACTTAACTCCTGTCATAAAGCATGTAAGCATATTTTCCCAAACTCTCAAACGCCTTCCTCTAACAGCAGATGTTTCTCTTCCTACAGGCGCTCTTCCAGAGTCTGAAGGAGCTGCAGGAGTACGGCGGTGACGTCGAGAAGGACATGATGCTCACCTTCCAGATATCTCACATGGACCTGTTCGGAAGCCCCATTTTATACGACTTAAAGGAGGACGGAGAGGAGATCCCTGTCACTAAAGAAAACAGACAGGTGGAGTGTTTTGTGATGAATATTCAGACAAATGTACCTCTTTCATCTCAGATAATGTACACTTTTGTGAGTGGTGCAGTGATGAGCCCTAAAACCCGGAAGTGAGTTAGCATTTTACCACTTCCTGTTCCCTCGTCTCAGAGCCAACGGGATTTCTCCATAGGATTTTGGAAAATATCTGGAAATAAGGTTTGTGGTTGAGACACATTGAAGAGACGGATCACGTTTTGTTCTACGACATTAAATCCATCAGCAGTGACCCCACTGGTGATTTCTGAAGAGTTGACGTGTCTGAAAAACGATGGTTGTTACCAAGTGGCTGAATAGGACTACAGAAGTTGTCGAGGACGTTGTACGTCATTACGCCGAACACGTAAACACTCCCGCTAAGTTTGTTTGCCCTGTTCTGCTTGAAAGCAAGTACCTGCCTCCTGCAAACTGTTCAAACAAACGCTTCAACTCGTACCATTTAGAGTCTGTATGTTTGAATATGGATCTGAAGTTGGCGTGACGTTGAAGTCGTGCGACCCTGCTGTAGTTCGTTTATAGCATAACGTTAGCATTTAGCTTCTGGCGACTAGATTTATGATTCGAAAATTATAAAAGTAGGGTAGACATGTGGAGATTATCCGGCTGAACAAAACGTGCATTTATCAAACAGGTTTGTTTTCCACAGACCTTATTTCGAGATATTTTCCAAAATCCTATGGAGAAATCCTGTCGAGGGAACACTTGCGCAGCTTACTTCCGGGTCGGCCTACACAAATACGTCATCCCTGCACCACTCTATTGTAGGATTGAATACAACCAGAGAATAATATAGATATATAAACCTTTTTACAATAATCTCTGAATACCCTCCCTTCCCCGGCTCCATATTATTCTTTTTTATCTGAACTACAATGACCCTGAGATGCTGTCATATCACTGTTCATAAAATGCATGTTTCTGCTTCTTACATCTTTGATTCACAGGAGTTTGTGGAGATGTATTCTGATTACATACTGAACAAAAGTGTGGAGAGACAATTCAGAGCTTTTAAAAAAGGTTTCCAGATCGTCACGAACGAGTCTCCGCTGAAATATCTGTTTCGACCCGAGGAAGTGGAGCTGCTCATCTGTGGGAGCAGGGTGAGGAAACACACCTTCACGCTGATATTTGTTGTCACTTGTATTGTTGCCTTGTATGATTTACTGAGCCATCTCTTGTGGTTTGAACAGAAACTGGACTTTGAAGCTCTTGAAAAAACGACAGAATATGATGGAGGCTACAGCAAGGACAGTCAGATCATCAAGTGAGTCCTGTTTACCTTTTGACGACATATAAAATGTTGGAGCCAGGAATGTCAGAGTGGGGATTTCTGATCAGTTGGGTTTCATGGGTATGGGCAGAGGTGGGAAGCAGTGGAGTACAAATACTTTGTTACTGTACTTAAGTACATGTTTCTGGTATCAGTACTTTACTCCACTACTTATTTTTCTGAGGACTTTTTACTTTGACTTCTTACATTTTGAACACAAATACCTGTACTTTCTACTTCTTACATGTTGAACTCAAATACCTGTACTTTCTACTTCTTACATGTTGAACACAAATACCTGTACTTTCTACTTCTTACATGTTGAACCCAAATACCTGTACTTTCTACTTCCTACATGTTGAACACTAATACCTGTACTTTCTACTTCTTACATGTTGAACACAAATACCTGTACTTTCTACTTCTTACATGTTGAACACAAATACCTGTACTTTCTACTTCTTACATGTTGAACACAAATACCTGTACTTTCTACTTCTTACATTTAGAACACAAATACCTGTACTTTCTACTTCTTA
This sequence comes from Trematomus bernacchii, assembly GCF_902827165.1. Lineage (NCBI taxonomy): Eukaryota > Metazoa > Chordata > Actinopteri > Perciformes > Nototheniidae > Trematomus > Trematomus bernacchii. The sequence goes on along the minus strand of NW_022987792.1, from coordinate 2,003,073 downwards.
CATTTCCCAAACAGGCTGGTTCCTTTAGTTTGAATGTGTGTTTGGTGGCGTGATCATTATTATTTAGAGTCATTGCGTGCCTATTGATTTGAACACGATCCGTGTATCCATCATTTCCTGGTCTTCTCTAAAGAAGAGCGACCAATGAAAACGTTGCCGTTGTTCAGCATGGAAACATTCATTAGCTAACAATGACATTATTGTTCTATTAATATAAAGGTAGGTCAGGTACTCTTTAAAACAGCTGCTAGTTATGGGTACTTTTTACTGAAGTACATTTCAAAGCCTCTTTACTTTTACTTGAGTAAAGAAGTTTAGTCAGTACTTCTACTTTCACCAGAGTATTTTTAAACACGAGTATCTGTACTTCTACTTGAGTAAAGGATGTGTGTACTTTTGCCATCTCTGGGTATGGACGGCACCCATAGGTAATATAATCACCTGTTCACGTGTGTGAGGTGTGTGTGAGGTGTGTGTGAGGGTGTGAGAGGTGTGTGTGAGGTGTGTGAGAGATGTAGGTGTGTGTGAGGTGTGTGAGAGGTGTGAGAGAGGTGTGTGTGAGGTGTGTGAGAGGTGTGTGTGAGGTGTGTGAGGTGTGTGAGAGGTTTAGGTGTGTGTGAGGTGTGTGAGAGGTGTGTGTGTGAGAGGTGTGTGTGTGAGGTGTGAGGTGTGTGAGAGGTGTGTGAGAGGGGTGTGTGAGAGGTGCGTGAGAGGTGTGTGAGAGGGGTGTGTGTGAGGTGTGTGAGAGGTGTGTGTGAGAGGGGTGTGTGAGGTGTTTGAGAGGTGTGTGTGAGGTGTGTGTGAGAGGTGTGAGGTGTGTGTGGAAGAGAGGGTGAGAGGGTCGCTGTATTTTTTGTTGAGCGCAACCTTTTCACAGCTGGATTATTCAGACTGTATATATGTGTGCAAGTTAAAATGTGTTGATTATCTTAATTAAAGTAAGCTTGTTGTTCAATGTAATTTGGATAATAGACTTCCTTTTTGATAGCGCGTCTGACAAAGGGCAACCAGGCCCGACCTCAGCCTCTCTGCAACAGTTGTTTGTTCCCGCTGTCGCTACATATAGAAAAACGTGTTTTTACTCCCATAAATAAACATTTGTATTACGTCTGTCCTCTGTTTCCTGCTCACAGAGATTTCTGGGAGACGATCCACTCGTTCGGAGAGGAGCAGAAGAGATTGTTTCTCCAGTTCACCACCGGAACAGACAGAGCGCCGGTCGGAGGGCTCGGGAAATTAAAAATGATCATCGCCAAGAACGGCTCCGACACAGACAGGTGCGGAAACCTTTCTAATGTTTCATACACAGATACTGACCTCCTAAACTGATGCAATTTGGTGGTATTGTGACAATGAGTCTGATCAATTCAGTTGTTTATGTTTACCTTCAGTTACACGTCGTCGGCATAGTTTGTTACGCAAAGTTGATATTTGACTTCCTGATGCCATTACATTGAGCTGATGCTTTTATCCAAAGAGACTTACAATAAGTGCAATAAACCATAAAGATATCAACTCAGACTAAGAAGAAAAGTGCTGATATATTCGCTTCAAATAACCCAAACCATTGTAAGTGCTGGTTCATTAGCTTTGAATGGGCTAAACCCTTTAAGTGGTACATTAATTGATTCATATTTTGGGTTAATGTTCAAGGTACAAGCAAAACAGGTGGGTTTTCAGTTTCTGGTAATGCCTTAAAGCCTCATTTGTTTCTGCAGCTAAAAGGCTAATACTTGGATATAATCATGGATGATTGATTACACATGAATGCAGAACAAATGCCAGACCAATATCCAGATTGGCTCCAAAATCGATTGGGTTTTTCCTCGGCTCATGCTGTACGTCTCATGAAAATAGGACCTTTTAGTTTCGACATAATCCTGCTGATAGACAGACACAAATCGAGTCGAGCCAAAGATACATTTATACCAATTTACTAGTAACTGACAGTTAGTTATTATTACCCCTCTGGTGAATAAAAAAAACGGTTTTAACAAGTGTCGGAATAAGGTCATCACGGCCAACATTAGCCGCCTTTAGCTTAGTGGTGGTGACATGAAGTCATGTGACCGTGCTGTAGTTCCTTTATAGCCCAACGTTAGCCACCTTTAGCTTAGCGGTGGTGACGTGAAGTCATGTGACCGTGCTGTAGTTCCTTTATAGCCCAACATTAGCCACCTTTAGCTTAGCGGTGGTGACGTGAAGTCATGTGACTGTGCTGTAGTTCCTTTATAGCCCAACATTAGCCACCTTTAGCTTAGCGGTGGTGACGTGAAGTCATGTGACCGTGCTGTAGTTCCTTTATAGCCCAACATTAGCCACCTTTAGCTTAGCGGTGGTCACGTGAAGTCATGTGACCGTGCTGTAGTTCCTTTATAGCCCAACATTAGCCACCTTTAGCTTAGCGGTGGTGACGTGAAGTCATGTGACCGTGCTGTAGTTTCTTTATAGCCCAACATTAGCCACCTTTAGCTTAGCGGTGGTGACGTGAAGTCATGTGACCGTGCTGTAGTTCCTTTATAGCCCAACATTAGCCACCTTTAGCTTAGCGGTGGTGACGTGAAGTCATGTGACCGTGCTGTAGTTGCTTTATAGCCCAACATTAGCCACCTTTAGCTTAGAGTTGGTGACATGAAGTCATGTGACCGTGCTGTAGTTGCTTTATAGCCCAACATTAGCCACCTTTAGCTTAGCAGTGGTGACGTGAAGTCATGTGACCGTGCTGTAGTTCCTTTATAGCCCAACATTAGCCACCTTTAGCTTAGCGGTGGTGACGTGAAGTCATGTGACCGTGCTGTAGTTGCTTTATAGCCCAACATTAGCCACCTTTAGCTTAGAGTTGGTGACATGAAGTCATGTGACCGTGCTGTAGTTGCTTTATAGCCCAACATTAGCCACCTTTAGCTTAGCAGTGGTGACGTGAAGTCATGTGACCGTGCTGTAGTTCCTTTATAGCCTAACATTAGCCGCCTTTAGCTTAGCGGTGGTGACGTGAAGTCATGTGACCGTGCTGTAGTTCCTTTATAGCCCAACATTAGCCGCCTTTAGCTTAGCGGTGGTGACGTGAAGTCATGTGACCGTGCTGTAGTTGCTTTATAGCCCAACATTAGCCACCTTTAGCTTAGCAGTGGTGACGTGAAGTCATGTGACCGTGCTGTAGTTCCTTTATAGCCTAACATTAGCCGCCTTTAGCTTAGCGGTGGTGACGTGAAGTCATGTGACCGTGCTGTAGTTCCTTTATAGCCCAACATTAGCCGCCTTTAGCTTAGCGGTGGTGACGTGAAGTCATGTGACCGTGCTGTAGTTCCTTTATAGCCCAACATTAGCCGCCTTTAGCTTAGCGGTGGTGACGTGAAGTCATGTGACCGTGCTGTAGTTCCTTTATAGCCCAACATTAGCCTCCTTTAGCTTAGCGGTGGTGACGTGAAGTCATGTGACCGTGCTGTAGTTCCTTTATAGCCCAACATTAGCCTCCTTTAGCTTAGCGGTGGTGACGTGAAGTCATGTGACCGTGCTGTAGTTGCTTTATAGCCTAACATTAGCCTCCTTTAGCTTAGCGGTGGTGATGTGAAGTCATGTGACCGTGCTGTAGTTCCTTTATAGCCCAACATTAGCCGCCTTTAGCTTAGCGGTGGTGACGTGAAGTCATGTGACCGTGCTGTAGTTGCTTTATAGCCTAACATTAGCCTCCTTTAGCTTAGCGGTGGTGATGTGAAGTCATGTGACCGTGCTGTAGTTCCTTTATAGCCCAACGTTAGCCTCCTTTAGCTTAGAGTTGGTGACGTGAAGTCATGTGACCCTGCTGTAGTTCCTTTATAGCCTAACATTAGCCGCCTTTAGCTTAGCGGTGGTGATGTGAAGTCATGTGACCGTGCTGTAGTTGCTTTATAGCCCAACATTAGCCACCTTTAGCTTAGCAGTGGTGACGTGAAGTCATGTGACCGTGCTGTAGTTCCTTTATAGCCCAACGTTAGCCTCCTTTAGCTTAGCAGTGGTGACGTGAAGTCATGTGACCGTGCTGTAGTTCCTTTATAGCCCAACGTTGGCCTCCTTTAGCTTAGAGTTGGTGACATGAAGTCATGTGACCGTGCTGTAGTTCCTTTATAGCCCAACATTAGCCGCCTTTAGCTTAGCGGTGGTTACGTGAAGTCATGTGACCGTGCTGTAGTTCCTTTATAGCCCAACATTAGCCACCTTTAGCTTAGCGGTGGTCACGTGAAGTCATGTGACCGTGCTGTAGTTCCTTTATAGCCCAACATTAGCCACCTTTAGCTTAGAGTTGGTGACGTGAAGTCATGTGACCGTGCTGTAGTTCCTTTATAGCCCAACATTAGGTTTTTCCTCGGCTGGAAATGCTGCACTTTTTATGAAAACAGGACCTGTAGTTTTGCTAAAATCTTGCTGATAGACGGCAAAAATCGAGTCGGAAATATTTATACCAATTTACTAGTAACTGACAGTTAGTTACTTCTTTGTTTTTTGTTCTTGTGCCAAATTATTGTATTATCAAAACCGCCTTCTGACGGCTCAAGTCAGCCAGTTAATAAGCTTGTATCATTTCACTGTCGGCCTTCTTTTAATCATCCTTCTTTCTCTCTCTTCCCTCAGGCTGCCGACCTCTCACACCTGCTTCAACGCGCTGCTGCTCCCTGAATACTGCTCCAAGGAGAAGCTGAAGGAAAGACTCCTGAAGGCCATCACATACGCCAAAGGGTTTGGGATGCTGTGATCCACAAAGAGAGAGAGAGAGAGACTGCATTTTAACAAAAACAAAAAGGGAGTATCACACTCAAGGGGCAAAGAGGGAAATTACATGAAACTAAATGCTGCAATAACCCCGTGCCTACAAGTCATCTCCACTGTGGGCCTTTTTCACTCTGAGAGTTAGTTTCATATTCAGTAGAAATGTCCCAAAGAGTTCGACACGGCACTTGAATAACAACGTTTTATTTCTTCTGTTTCTGGGCAAACGTGAACAATATATTTGATTTTGTGAAACTGTGAAAGTGCACTTATAACACAGGATTTTATTGAATGCAGTGCACATGCAGTGTATTTATTGAACCACTTTGACTTTTATTGTGCTGTTCAGTGTTTCATGCGGTAGCAGTATTCAGTCCCAACGCTCTGGTGGACTGAGCGTTATGGTGCTCCTTTGTAACGTTTGTTAATTAGCCAGGTTTCCATCCAAATGTATCGCACATTTTACCGAGTAAATTGATTAAAGAAGATGCTAATAAATGCTTGTTTTCATCGAATACTGCTATGCGATTATTAGAGGTGTATTAATCAAGATAAGCATCAGTAGGGAAAGCATTACACTCGAGACTGGTACGACTATGAGTCCTAAAAACTGTGAATTATTTTTGCACTTTTTTCTCAAAGTCAATGGGTTTTCGTTAAATGGCTGAAATAAGATCTGTGGCAAACACAAGTTTAAAAGATTGAAGCGTTCTGTTCGACGACATCAAATACCTAAATAAATTCCACACTCATGAACTTAAAGCTTGTCTGTATGCTAACATTAGCTTACTTTCCTTTGGCAATTGCATTTTTGCTTCAAAGTCATAAAAGTTATGTTTGTCTTTCTGGCATTTTTCGCAATTTATACGAAACTTTTGTACTTTTTGTAGTTAGATGCATGAAATAACATCTGTGTTTAAGACAAGCTGAAGAGATTGATGATGAAATGTCAAAGAGAAGTGCAGGAATGAGGCCTAAATATCGTAAAATGAGTCAGCACTTTCGGTTCCCTCGTCTGGAAGTCAATGGTTTTATGAACGTGTTTTTGGTTAGATGCCTGAAATAAAGTCAGCGGTTAACTTAAGCCATATCCAATCAAATGTGTCAGTGAATACCCCACAGGTGAACTAAAAAAACGGTGTTGCTAAATGAAACGACGAAACGTCATCACGCCCAACATTAGCGGTTGTGACGTGAAGTCATGTGACCTAGCTGTAGTTCCTTTATAGCCTATCGATAGCCTTTTTCACTGAGCTGACGCTTTTATCCACAGAGTCTTACAATAAGTGCAATAAACCGAAAATATATAAACTCGGAACAAGAAGGAAAGTGCTGAAATATTAGCTTCAAATAATCCAAACCATTTACTTCAATCATAATCATAAAGTGGAGATTATCCTGCTGAGCCAATGTGTAAGTATCCTAAATGTGTGTTTGCCACAAAGCGTAATCCATGGAAGAAAAACCCAATGGCTTTGAGTTGAGGTAACCAGACCTACAAAGATAGTTCATCCCTCTCTAGACCTCTATGGCGTGACACAATTTGAATATTAAAAAACGGCCAAGTATGACAAAATGTAGAAAACTGAATAGAAATATTACATTGCTGATTTATCCAGGCATTATTGATGCTTATATCGAATCTGTGGAGCACTGACAAAAACATTTTTTTCTGCAAAATTAGAGTTGATTTGCTTCATGTACGTCACAATTTCATCGCTACATCTGCACTTTGTTGCATTTTCTCTCATCCATACCCCAACTCTTACACCTCAGCTAAGCTTTTAAGACGGTTCTGCAACATCTCAAGATTTATTTCGGCATTTCTGCACCAATTTTTACAAGCGCAAAAATCTAAAATGTGCATCAAACAGGTGGATGGAAACACATCTTCAGTGGTACAGACTGCTAACACCTCGCTGAGGAGCTTCTATTTCCTCTCAGAGCAAACTCAGCACTATCTAAAGCTTATTATGTTGCAGTATTTCTTTCTGTGTTGTGCCTCTTGTATTACATATAACATGAATACTGCGTGTTGTGAAGCGTGACCACGAGTGTGTGTTTGGATAGCTGCAGGGTTTCAGGTCAGCTTTCACATCCGGTTAAAAAATATGTTCCTCTTCCCTCGGTTTGTGTGCTATGAAGTGTTTCTGTTGCACATTTGTACGTGCAGCTGCCAAATGTGCAAAGCTTTATTTGGCCAAATATCTCAGGTACATAGAGAATGTGCAGATAATGTGAAACTCTTATGTAAAGCAAATTATTATGCAAAAATAAATTAAAGGTGAAAAATATATAATCTTTGTAATTGAAATAATTTCCACTAACAATTATGAATTCTCTCTTAAAAGGACAGTATAGACACAAACATTTGAATGTTTATTTACATATAACATCGCAATTTACAACTAATAATGTATGTTAATATTATTTATAAACAGAACTGCATTTGGGTTTTTATGTACATTCACATACAGTATGAAAGGGATGTTGTGTTGTTTTAAAAACATGTATTTCATACTTTACAGATGGATCAATATGTTTTCTGGGGTAAAATGTCAATATTGATCAAGAAAAAACAACTCATTATTCTATAAAAAGCCTTTTTCTTTTCAACACGTCCTCAAACTTTATGAAGCCCAACACAACTTTAATAACCGTCCGATTTAAAGTTGTGAAACAAAACTACTTGGTTGTAAAAGATCATAGTTTTGGGATGGAGTTTACTATGTGCCGTTAAAGTCAGAAACTTGATGATCATTTTCATTAATCGTCATTTTATGCCTGTGACATGTCAGAAAATAGTGAAAAATGTCCATCCCAGTACCTAAAAGTCCAAGATGCTGTTTTCAAATGTTTGTTTTGTCAGTCCAAACTCGAAGATATTCACTTCAATATGAAATTAAACGAAATCTCCATATTTGAGACGCTGAAAACAACATTCAATGACATTTTTGCATTCAAAATAAAATAAAACTTACTCAAAATAGTTGTTTTCTGTCAAACTTCTAACATCGTTTTGAAGGAATATCATTTGTGGTTATCTTTTCCATCACACTTTGCATTACCACTCAGTTCAATGCAGTTAAAGGTGGGGTAGGTAATTCACTTCAGAAACACTTTTTGTTATATTCCATGGAATGCTCTTAACATCCCGATAGCAATGAATACATGAAATGCTTTGACAATAAATACATTAAAAAATGTCATCAGTGGAAGCCGTGGTGCTGTAAAAAGCACGACCAATCATCTGAGCCGGCCCGGCTAAAATAACTGGATGGCCTACCTGCCTGTCAGCCTTCCATCTGGGCACAAACTTATCTCGTGCCCTCATTGGTCATGTGTGCGTTCATGTGTGTTGGAGGAGGGGCTCTGTAAGGAAGTCTGAAGGAAGTGGCAGATTTTTTTCCGGTTGTGTATTTTCAAATTCTAGCGCACTCGAGCTGGTTCCTCCATTCTTACCTACCCTACCTTTAACAAACTCGACTCAAGGTAAATACAACTTTTCTTTGCACAGACGACCTCTACGTCTGTTTTTTTCGGTGAGGACAGATTGCATACACAAAGGTTTTTGACCCACAAACTCATTCATGACAACAAGCTACATACCAGTGTTCCATTAGGCAGCTGTTTTTAATGTATTATAAGATAAAAATGCTTTAGTATAAAAGGTTTTGTCTTCATTTTGGCTATTTTGTTGTTTTGTCTTGGTCTTGTGTCAAATGTTACCAAATTATCGTCAATTATTGTCAATTCAGTCGAGCCAAAACCTATAATGTAGTCATTTTGGTAAAGGTATTTCACATGAAATGTTATCTTTTAATAATTTTCTGATGAAAAACTCAGGTTGAAGCTCTTTCAAGTCCTAATGTTCTTATCCTTAGCCTATCCTTGCAAAAATGCAAACTTATTTGGTCAAAAATACGCAGAATTCACCACCCAAACCATTTGCAAGGTTATGCATGATAGTGGCTCGATTTTCTGGACAAGGACAGCTCTGTGAGAGAGGAGAAGAGAAGGGGACAAGCATTTTTTAAACCACATTTTAGTCCCCGATATTGCATGTTCATATCGGTGCCATCCCGTCTTGGAAAAAAACAATGTTGACGATCAGTATTCCCGTCACAGTTTCCCTCAACACTGCTGCATACACTGTACACAATTCGACACATTATGATGATAACAGACAGATGTATAAATAGATATAAACATGGTCCTTTTTTTTTTTTTTAAAGTGTCCCTCCTTAACTATCCTCCATGAAAAATCCCTTGATCTCCCGTAAAGTCCTCCGGTTTCTCTCACATTACTGGACCTTTTTGTCCTTGTCGGCCTCTACCTCGGCCAGGTCTTGGGGTTGTATGGATTTCACCTTGGCCTCCATCTGGGTGACCCTCTGCTTCATCCTGGATTGAGTGGAGGTAAACTCTGCCATCAACTGGGCGAACTTTCCCTGCATTGAATCCAAGTTGGTCTGCAGTTTCTCGATCTTCTCCTCCAGGTCTTTGGGATCGGCGCCGGCGTTGGCGATGGCCTCGTCGATCAGGTTGTCTTTCATCAGGATGGCTTTACCTTTTTCCTCCAGAGCCTTTTTGGCTTCGGGGTACTCAGTGAGAGACTCCACTAAGTCGTCTTTGGACAGCGCGAAGAGATCCGAGTAGCCAACGCTTCGGATGTTAGCCGTTCTCCTGTTCCCGGCTTTACTTCCCTTGATCCCTAAGATACTGATTTCTCCGAAGTAGGCACCATCGCTGAGCACAACGAACTGCGTGACGCCGTCGTCCGCCACCACAGCCAGCTTCCCCTCCTTAATGATGTACATCTCCCTGCCGATATCGCCCTTCTTGCAGATGTAATCTCCAGGGCTGAACACTTGTGGCTGCAGCTTGAGCACCAACTCAATCAGCAAGCCAGCTTCGCAACCCTGGAAAATTCGCACTTTCTTCAGCGTGTCCAAATGCACGTTGATGGCGATCTCGGCCTTCAGTTTGTCCGGCAGGTTCTTCAAGACTTCCTTCTCGTCGCAGGTCTTCTTCTCCGTCCACAGGTAGTCGAACCACTTGATGACTCTTCCCTCGAGGTCTTTGCTGACCTTTCGAAACTGCATGTACTGCTTAATGGAGTCGATCTTCGCCTGGAATTCGGCGCGAGACGCGTTCATGTTGGAGATCATGGCACCGACGTTACCGACGATACTAGCGAAGATCAGCACACCGGTGAGGAAGTCTGAGATGACGAAGAGGAATTCGACGTCCCTCACGGGCGCTGGGGTCTCTCCGATGGTTGTGAGTGTCAGCGTGGACCAGTACAGCGAGTAGATGTACTTCCTGGCCAAGCGTCCGTACTCCGGGTGGCTGATATTGGGATAAACCCACGTGTCGGTTCCAAACCCAATAGTTTTCGAGATGGCGAAGAACATGCAAGCGTTCCAGTGGATGATGGTCAGGATGTAAAGTACGAGGTTGCTGATACGGAACATGTTCGGGAAGCTGGTTCTTGTTTCAGTCCTCTCGAAGAACTCAAAAAGCCTCGTCATTTTGCAGAGGCGGTTGAATCTGAACTCCGGGTTGTTGTATCCGAATTTGAGAAACAGCAGATCAGTGGGTATCATGGTAATCATGTCGTATTTGAACTGAGGCGTCGTTTTGTATTTGTCTCGCAGTTTCTTCGAGTCTTTCACCAGCAGGCCTTGCTCCAGGTAACCTGAGGGGGAAACACAAAATCAGGAGCCTTAAACATATTTTTATCACAGCACTATCATATTAGAAAGAACATACATAACATTCATCTGTTTGCAACTCACATATATCGCATCAATATTCCAATTACTGTATATAGACTATTCTGCACAGTTTCTATCATTACATCACATGTCACTTGTTAGACGCTTTTATCCAAAGCGACTTACATACTCAATACTGTGGGCAATCCCCACAGGAGCAATTTGGGGTGAAGTGTCTCAGGGACGACATGCTGACTGCAGTGGGGTTTGAACCTGTGACCCCCTGATCCGAACACAAACACACAACCCACTGCACCACACGCCCCCGTCATATTCTGTTTCTATTATATTCCATTTTATTTTATTTACTTGCACTATTTTATCTGTTGTATTGTGTTGGAGGAGCCTGTGATCTAAGATTGTCATTGTCATAACTACACTGTAGCTATGCACACATGAAATACTGTAAAAAATAATTATTTTAAAAATCTGTTTGCTCAAAGCTCCCGACCTGTTCTCGATCTGACAAACGTATCCCCAAAGTAGATGATATCAGCGCCGTAGTCCAAGAAGATCCAGAGGTTTGTGTACGTGTCCTGGAGCTCATTAAAGCAGGATCTAAACGACAACAATACATTTTAAAATGTTGTAAGTGGGAGTGAAGACGGAATATCTGAAGCATGTTTTAATGGAAGTTACCTTGTTACAATCATCATCAGGTTGTAAAATACTGGGCATGCGATGACTGTGAGCCACCTGTAGTACAAGTCTGAGGCTGGATCCATCATCCAGGTATCTTTCCTGAAAAAAACACAAAAAATGAATTTGTTTTTGGACGTTTTGGTGGATTTTACCTGCAAGACGATGTGTTTTCTCATATTAGATTTCCCAGTCTCAATACTCTATCTAGCTGTCATACTTACGGTGGCTCTTCTTTCTTCTTCTCATCCTTCTTATCATCCTTCTTATCATCCTTCTTCTCGTCTTTCTTCTCGTCTTTCTTCTCGTCTTTCTTCTCGTCTTTCTTCTCGTCGTCCTTCTTGTCTCCGTCTTTCTTCTCGTCGTCCTTCTTGTCTCCGTCTTTCTTCTCGTCGTCCTTTTTAATCTCCTCCTTTTTTTCCTCTTTTTTGCTAGGGGTCAGATGTTGTTGTTTGTATATGGTGGTAAAGACAGAGGTGGTCTATTGGACTAGAGGAAGGGGTTTCTACTGGATTCAATCTTGGGATTCAGGACGTTGTTGGAAGATCTGGTGCAGGTTGTACTTTTGTCCAGAAGATGGCAGCGTAAACCCATTACGTTTCTGCTTCTTTTTCCTTTACCACTTCAAAACTATTTCATATCATGCCTAATATACAAAACGTGTACAACCCACATCATGATTTACAACAACACACAGGCAACAGTTAGAAGATTTAACCGTCTGTTGAAGGAGGAAACACCAAAAAGGGAAGAGGGATTGTTGTTTCTAAGGACTTATGTGCTAGCTACTGCAGGATGTACCATAATAGCGTGATACAAACTAAGCTACTAATGTCAGGCGGGATCTATGACTATGTTTCCTATACAAATTCTACTTTTTCTATTATTCTATTCTATTTTCTGACACACTTACTTGTCTGTGTTGTTGCAGTTATTCATGTTGTAAGTAGCTAGCGGCCACTTAATGGCAAGACTTTGGAAAGAAATTAAGGAAAAGATGTTTACACAGGAAGCCCTCACAACGTCAGACATTAAAACGTATTGTCTTTGCTAACAGTTCCAGTTCATTCAAATTACGTTTTCTAAATGCTAATCCTACGGATGATTATGAATTCATCTCTTGTTGAATGGTAAAAAATATTGAGTCTTTTTTTAATCCGTCAGTGTGCAGTTTGCATGTGGAAAAAGCTTTTTCACATAGAAGCTTCGGACATTCATCAGTGGGGAATTAACTCATACACTTTAATGTCGTAGACCAAACATGTAAATCTCTTCAGCTTGTGTTAACCGTATTACAGGCCTTCAACCAAAAACCAATTGAAAAAAACATTGACTTCGAGGAGAGAAAACAAGAAGTGCTGAGATGTTAACTCATTCCAAAGTTTTATGAGTCATTCCCAGGTTTTATGAGTCATTCCCAGGTTTTAGAACTCATTACCAGGTTTTATGAGTCATTCCCAGGTTTTAGGACTCATTCCCAGGTTGTATGACTCATTCCCAGGTTTTATGATTCATTCCCAGGTTTTATGATTAATTCCCAGGTTTTAGGACTCATTCCCAGGTTTTATGATTCATTCCCAGGTTTTAGGACTCATTCCCAGGTTTCAGGACTCATGACCTTTCACTATGTTGTCTGCAGAGGCCAGGGATAGAACCACCAACCCTCCGATTGGTGGACGACCTCTGATATGCTTTCCTGACATGTTTTGTTTATTTTGTTGGTGAAGTACCCTTTAAATCTTAAGGTATCAGCGCTGCACACATTCCCAGGTTGTAGGACTCATTCCCAGGTTTTATGACTCAATCCCAGGTTGTATGAGTCATTCCCAGGTTGTAAGAGTCATTCCCAGGTTTTAGGACTCATTCCCAGGTTTTATGACTCATTCCCAGGTTTTATGACTCAATCCCAGGTTGTAAGAGTCATTCCCAGGTTTTAGGACTCATTCCCAGGTTTTATGACTCATTCCCAGGTTTTATGACTCAATCCCAGGTTGTAAGAGTCATTCCCAGGTTTTAGGACTCATTCCCAGGTTTTAGGACTCATTCCCAGGTTTTATGTTATGCTTTCCTGAGATTTGTTGTTTATTTTGTTGGTGAAATACCCTTTAAATGTTAAGGTATCAGTGCTGCACACATTCCCGTACTCACTTCCTCTTGCGGGCGACGTCACAGGACCCCAAAGACTGAGCGTTGCTTTCTCTCGACGTCTCTTTGAGCTCGGGGCCCCTGAAGCGGTCGAGGAATGAGTCGCGTCGCTCCACCTCGGGGTGAACTCTGTGAGACGCCCAGTTCCACAGCATGAAGAAGAAGTAAGAGAGCCTGGGAGGTTAGTAGGGGGAGAGAGGAGCAAAGTGACAGCCGTCTAGTCTATTGGGACAGGAAGTGTACATACTAGAGGTGGAGGAGGTAATCACATCTTATACTTATATACCAATACTACGTCTCTACTAGTCAAAATACTACAACAATGCCAAAACACTTGCAACGTAAAGTCTTTCAATCCTAAGTTTACAGTCCATCGACAGGTAAAATAATTCCCATTTATTTTGATATTTGATTAATCATGTAATATTTCATGCAAAGATGTCAAAAGAAAAAGCTGTCTTCAGCATAAAATATGAAAATGTACTGCTTTCTATTAATTTAAAGTAAACATCTTCGGGTTTTGAACAGACAAAAGGATTAATATAAAGTACTTTCTTTAATTTTTCGTTATTTTTTGACATTCTATCAAACAAAATGATTATTAACATATTATATTTTCTCGCAGAGGAGAAATCAATAATAACATAATTGCAGCACATATTGTTTATTTTATATTTTATATACTTTTTTTAACATTTTGTTATTTTTATCGTTGCTTTGCTTTTATTGTTGAACATTGAAAATATTAAATTTTAGGGTTTTTGGCAGTTGTTTTTTTTCTATTTATTTAAATGGAGCAATCTACAGTACTCTACTTGAACAGGATGTGTATATACCAGAGGTGGAGGATGTGTAATGTAGAATAGAATAAAGATACTCAGGTGAAGCACCTCAAAATTGTGCTTAAATGAACTTTCAGTGACTTTCCACCTCTGGTAAATACTGACTTATAACTACAGGCACATTTTTAATGAAGTTTACCTGGCTATCGCCCCGGATCCTGTGAAGGAGTTTCTGTGAGAATCTGAAGACAGCGCTCTCTCAGAGATATCTTCACACAGAGAAGCCCTGTGAGATGCCAAAAATATATATTATTATGTTATTATGATTTGATGAGGCTCTGAAAGATACAAAATGTGTTATCAAAACAGATATCACTCTTAGAAATCAATGCAAAAGGTAGGATAATAGTTTTAAATAGCAGTTTTTAAGAGCATTACTTGAATTTGCATCAGATACAAAAACCATCTCAGAAATATCACGGTTTTGCAATATTAACAGGATTACAGAAAAACTACTGCCCCTGATTTCCATGAATCAAAATCAACTCTAAAACAGAAATCAATGTGTTGTTTATATACTCGGAGTAATGCAATATAACACTTCTTCCTTTTTGCATCCCTGCTCTATCCCCAATACGGCTTTTGCTGCTGCGGCCCTGTTATAATCGTAAGAGTTTCAGGGTGATATCAGACCTGCTTTCTCCATTTTCGATGACAGCGAGCTCGTCATCAGGGTTGGACAGCCGCTGTCTGGAGGAGAAAAGCTTTCTCTCACTGCCGGTTTTTGCCATGTCGCCGTGTCTGGCTCTGATGGCCCTGCAGCACACAACACAGAGAAAAGGCAACTTTACACATCACATTTTACATATATTTTTAGTAAGGAATTTAATATTTGTGGTTCTTGTATTACATGCAAATTTGCTCTTTTTGTTAAATACGCTCGATTGAGTGGCCTATTTTGACTTTAGTTAACCGGATTACATTTCTTAAACAAAATACATGTCTCCTACTCTTCAACTTCACACTTGTGTTTGCTCAATCGTTAGCTTTAAGTCTTCTTCAATACAGCATGGTGTAAATGTAGTCAATTGTGGTCTAATTTTAAATAAAAAAGACAATAAAGCAGTGTATGTATGAGTGTAAAGCTAACTTGTGATTGACAGGTGGCTTTACCATGGTGTTGTCTGTGTTTTTGTACCGCTACAGTATACAATAACCACAATAACTTTTCAACCAGTGGACAAAATGCAGTAGATTCAGTATTACATTACATGTCACTTGTTGCTTTTATCCAAAGCGACTTACATACATTCAGTAGGCCTACTGTGGACAATCCCCACAGGAGCAATTTGGGGTGAAGTGTCTTGCCCAGGGACACAACGACATGCTGACTGCAGTGGGACTCGAACTTGCTACCCCGTGATTCAAAGTTCAGCGCACTAAATTCAGCGCACAATCCCACTGAGCCACAGCCTCCCCTCAGATCCACAGAAAAGACAGGAAGTAGAACTCCAGTTATGATGCCTAAGGAACTGCTGAGTAACCTAACAAACAACATGCTAATTGTCCAGCTAACTAGCCGGATAACTGCTTATCAACCTGCTAACTGAGATGCTAATCGGCCTGCTAACTAGCCTGCTAACTGCCTAGTTTATGACCAGCTGACCAACCTAACAAACAACATGCTAACTGAGATGCTAATTGTCCAGCTAACTAGCCGGATAACTGCTTATCAACCTGCTAACTGAGATGCTAATCGGCCTGCTAACTATCCTGCTAACTGCCTAGTTTATGACCAGCTGACCAACCTAACAAACGACATGCTAACTGAGATGCTAATTGTCCAGCTAAATAGCATGCTAATCACTTATCAACCTGCTAACTGCCTAGTTTATGACCAGCTGACTAACCTAACAAACAACATGCTAACTTAGATGCTAATTGCTTATCAACCTACTACTTTCAAACTGACATGTTAACTGCTAACTAACCTGCTAACCTTTCACAGTTAGTTTTTTCGCTTCATGAAACTTAACTGTAACATTTTGGTTGTGGTTGGCCAACTGTGCACCACCTTCTTGTGTCACGACTATATTTGGTTATTTCCATTTAATGCTACGTTGTACAGAGTCAAAGTTATTTCAGTTATTTGCATAGGTATAGGTACAAAAAAATTACATTTGTATAAACAAATTGTATAATACCATAATACTGTGAAAAGACCCATTCTGCAAACTACTGTAAGTACTTGTACTTTTGGTAAATGTAGCTGATCATATTTGGGACTTTTAGTGGAGTATTTTAAGTACATAGTATTCCTACTTTTACATTACATTACATGTCATTTGTTAGACGCTTTTATCCAAAGCAACTTACATACATTCAGTACTGTGGACAATCTCCACAGGAGGAATTTGGGGTGAAGTGTCTTGCCCAGGGACACAACGACATGCTGACTGCAGTGGGACTCGAACTTGCTATCCCCTGATTCGAAGTCCATCACACTCTCCACTGAGCCACAGCCTCCTCAAGTAAAGGATCTAAGTACTTCTTACAGCTCTGGTTACGTCACAGTGATTATATCCACTTATAGATTATGGTGTTAATTAGCTTTTGAAGCCCCTAAACACTAAACATCAAAAAGCTAAATGCATTAATTTCCCTCCCTCATGAGAGAGAGCTGTTGTTTACTGAACGCCACTTTTCACAGTTTGTCTGAGAGTAGCACCTAAAAATACATGCTCATTATGTCCTTAACACTAAACAGGATCAGAGTCCTCTCTCTGTAAACGATCAGCTGGTTTTTAAAATAACTAAAGCTATGGCTTACAGGCAGACTGTGGTTCTATCTTCAGTCCTGTGTGCAGCAGGTTAAGTCCATTAGGGCTTCACTTAGAGAACAGCCAGGCCAGGGACTCGCTTCTCAGTACAGTCTGGAGAAAACAGCCTTGTCTCCAGGAAATGTTTTAAGAAAATACTTGTTTTTATTATACTATCTTGTAATGGTGTCATTGCATATGTGAAATATGGTCTAATAAACATAAAAGTCTCATAAATAAAAGTAGTGCAAAGTTATAGAACAGATTACAAGTAGAATCTGTATAATAAAACTCAGTAAATAAAAAAGAAATCAGTTTATACGTGATGCTTATGTAGGTAATGTTAACGGCAGTGTTGTAGTCAAGTCACCAATTCACGAGTCCAAGTCACTCTCGAGTCACCACTCTTCGAGTCCAAGTCTGAGTCACCTAGGGAGAGTCGTAGTCGAGTCCGAGTCCAAGTCCGAGTCACCCAAGCAGTGTCCGAGTCGAGTCCGAGTCATCATTACCTGTGTTCGAGTCTGAGTCCAAGTCCGAGTCATCCAAGGAGTGTCCGAGTCCGAGTCGGAGCGTCAATGTACAAGTCGAGTCCGAGTCATCGTGGGGGGAAAAATTCACGAGTCCAAGTCATCGTCCGCGAGAATTCACGAGTTCGAGTCCAAGTCATCGTGCGCGAGAATTCACGAGTCCGAGTCGCGTCAATCAGTGCGCGAGTCCGAGTCGAGTCACGAGTCCCGAAAATCGGCACTCGAGTACTCCATCTCTGGTTAACGGTACACAAGTATTATTGCGAAAGGTTTAATTGCAAGGGTGAAAGTATTGTCTAAACTGCATGTAAAGTGTGTCTCCATAAAAAAAATCAAAGGCACACAGTTGTGTTTGTGCAAGAATTGGCAAAAAAACGCAACCAGCATCACATGTGGGAAAGTAGTTATTATAATTACATCATTTCATTCTGTCAAAGATACAACAAATGTTTTATCAGAAAATAAACTATGCAAAAGGTGCTCATGTGGTAGAATAGTAATACATGTATAAGTAACACACAGTGAGTTCTTGAACATTACTTCTGAATCTAGGGTTGCAGCGGTATAAGATTTTCCCGGTATGAACAGTCTCAGAAAATATCAAGGTTTCATGGTTTTACCTGCTTTATCTATTCCTACCACCGCCAAGGAGGGTTTATTTCCTTCTCTGTATCTTTCTTTCTTTCTTTGTCTGTCAGCAGGATTAAGGAAAAAAACTACTGGCCTGATTTGTAGGAAATGTGATGGAAGGGTGTGTAACAGGCTGAGGAATAAACCATAACATTTTAGAGCTGATCTGAATCACAGAGTAGCTACACTGACTGCTTTTCACTGAGATTTACATAGAGAGAAAGGCTTTTTTGTTTGTTTTGAATTCATGCAATTTTGAATTAGTTTCCGACTGGTAAAAATTCACGAGATCGACAGCTATGTACGAGAACTACAGCTATGGCTTACAGGCAGACTGTAGTTTCTATCTTCAGTTTCAGTTAAGTCCATTAGGGCTCCACTTATGGCGCTTTTCCACTGCAGCACGTAGCATGGTTTAGTTTGGTTTGGTTTGGCCCAGCCCGCTTTTTTTTGCTTTTCCACTAGGGGTATTTCCGGCCCAGGGTATTTTTTCACCCAGGGCAGGGACTCACTTCTCAGTACAGTCTGGAGAAAACAGCCAGGTGCCCAGGAAATGCTTTCATAGAGACTTAAATTGGGTTATTGCATTGGTGGAAAATGGTAATAAAATTGAATAATTTGCTTAAAATGAACGGTTCGGATTGCCTAAGGTTGTGCTAAAATGCAGAATAGATTCCCTTTAAGGATCAGTTTTACAATGGCAATAATTACGAAAGAAATCAGTTTAAATGTCATGCTAACTTGGGTAATTTCTCACAGTGCACACATGGCCTTATGCAAGGGGTCATGGGTAAAATAATGGTCTTAAAAACATAAAAAATCTCCTAAAATAATTATCCAAGAAGCACTGTAGGGTTTGTGAAAAAATGAAGAACAGATTGCTTTTACTATTAGCTTCAAAAATATATACAACTTCGCATGATATTTGGTTCAAAGTATTGTGATAACTTTAACTTCAAGAGTAGACTTAGTTCCTGAAGTTCCAGAAACTTTTATATAGATATTTGACTGTATTTATTACTTTATTTAATCATGGTACAGTTGACTGAGGTAGATGCAGCACTCAGATCTTCTACTCAAGTAAAAGTATTAATACTACGGTGTAAAAGTCCTGAAATTGATAATGTAACTTAAGTAAAATGACCAAAGTATTAGCTTCAAATTATACTTAAAGTACCAAAAGTAACAAAAAGAACAACTCATGATGCAGAATGGCCTGTCAGGATAATATATATGAATAATTGGATGAAAATTAAACGTGTGTTCATCATTTTAATGTTGTAGATGGTAAAGGCGGAGCTAATTTGATCTACTTTAAATACTTACGCTCATACAACTACTATTCTCAGATTAACATGGTTCAGTAAAAAGTACAATATGTCCCTCAGAGATGTAGTGGAGTAGAAGTATACATGTGCATTAAAGGGGACCTATCATGCAAAATGCACTTTGTGATGTCTTTTATACATAAAGATGTGTCCCCGGTGTGTCAGGGAACTCACGCAACGTCAGAAAATAAAACCCTCTCTCTTTTCCTCCGTACCCAAATCTCTAAAAACGGGGGTACGTCCGATATGACGTAATATCGGAAATGTGGACCCACGGCCCTATCAGAAACGTTGCTATCAGAAACAATGCCCGACTGTTTTGGACGTAATATGGTCGGTGTTTACATTAGCATCGCTAACACTCAGAGCTAACCTGTACTGGAGAGCATGTGTGTGAGGCACCACCTTACATTTCCCGCCAAAGATTTGGGGAAATTGGTCCGTGCGCAAAGCATTGTGGGGATTTTAAGACCGCGGAGTCTACACATGTGCAGCCTCGAAATTTCTCGCTACGAAGTACGCCGGGCTCGGTAGAATTCCAAGTATGCTGGACATTGGAACAGTCCTTCGGCGGGACTCGATGATGTAGTATGCTTGAAATAGTGGCTCTGGAGTAGCCTTCCTCGACATTGAGAAACACCCTGTGTATGTAACACAACCAAGATGGCTGACATTGGTCTTCATTAAGTAACTGCCTCTATGTTGGTCATTTAAATATATATTGCATAATGTAAAATAAAGGAGTTTTAACTTTGCACAAACCCTATAGTGTGCATTGAATTATTGTGGAATATTTACATGTTTTTAGGACTTTATTCCAGCTTTGCAATGAGCTGTTTGCCAGATGAGTATTCAAAAAGCACCACAAACATCCTTATTGTTATGTTTTCACGTTGGATTTGATGCTTTCGAGCCAATTAAAACAATGTGCTTATTGCTTCCACTAATGGATATTTTTTGGTAAATACTGACTCACTGATCTCTGGGGAACACCGGTGGTTGTAACACTACACGTGCACACATGCAGATTACTGCTAATACCAGGGAGTTAACCAACCCCCCACTAAATTAAATCACAGGAGCATAACCACCATGAGGCCGCGTGCAGTGGAGTGTGAGGAAAGGTAAATCCAGCGTCTGCACAGTATTGTCTCTCCACATGTGAGTTGCATAATCGTCTCCAGACACACAGCATTTCTGCATGTTGAACCTGACAATGCATTTATATAATGATAGTTGATGTAATGAAGTGTGCTGGTGATTTCTGACTCTTCTTTAACCTAATTTGCTAATTATTTTCTTCCTTTTTAATATGAAAACCCTCACTTGATTAAGACATGATGCCAGTTATAATAAAGGGTGATGGTGCAATTATTATATTGGCTATTATTTTTTGTTTGTTAATAATGCACTGCCCTTCTTGTGTTGTGGAGAACATGTGCAACAACAACTCAAACGTATTCAAAAAGCCTGAACAAAAAGTTGGACATTGGTGATTGCCTATTGTAGTAGAAACATTTTTGTATATTTCCCAAATATTTCTTTATGTATTTATTTTTGTTCTGGTACCTCTTGTCTATTTTTATATATTTATATATATGTTTTAGGTAATTTCTTTGTGTTTTTAACCCTCTGAATGCTTCATTATTATCACCTTTTTATTTTGTCTCGAATGTATATTTATTTGTTTGCTTATACAGAAACAGATGTGTGGATCTAGTGCACCTGCAGAGCTAAATATGTAATTAAACTAACTACTTTGTTACAACAAATACATTTATGGATAAATAATATCCAAAACATAAACTAATAAATACATTAAAAAATTAAAAGTGAATCTTTAAAGGGGACCTATCATGCAAAATGCACTTTCTGATGTCTTTTATACATCACTATGTGTCCCCGGTGTGTCAGGGAACTCACGCAGCGTCAGAAAATAAAAGCTTTATACCCCAAATCAGCACTTTTGAAACAGGAAGTGAAATAGAGGGATATGAGGCATGGCTAGAATGGGTGATCTGTTTGGTATTTTGAGCAAAACACTTCATAGACATGTTTTTTATATATTTGTATATATCTGAGACCTATGCTATTGCCTAAAAATAGCATGATAGGTGACCTTTAAATGTGCAGGTAAATGTCAAAATAAATTAACCCAGAAATAAGTAAAATGCCCAAAAATAACCTTTACCTAGATTTTAATGTTTTTTGGTTTCAATGCATATATTTTTTATTTTAAAATACAAAATATGTATTCTTTTTGTTCACATAAACACTTGCATAAAATCCAGATAATTAAAAAATAAGAAATATGATAACCTGTACATTTGTCACATAATTGGAGCTGTTATATCAACTGTATTCTTATTTATTTGTAATATTATTTGTATTATAATGGCAGATTTAACCAGAACTTGGACTGGACTGAATTTCAGCCAGAGGATAATCAAAATACCTTCTTATTGATTATATTATATTATCTGTATTTGTACAATAAAGGTTTATTCAGGGTTTAATGCTCCATGTTTTTGGTCCTGGAGATTAGTTGCCCTGCTGGGGTCAAGACTCACTAAGAGGCTTCTGGTGAGGTTGTGTATTCACCGAGATTATATACTCTTTTTACCCACCAATAACTCATTATCTACATTAAATCCATTTATAAAGTCAATTAACTAGATTCTCTTTATAAAAACACACTGGTAATGTATTCAAAATCTTCCACAGATATGCAAATGTAAAAAGAAAAATACTTTCAGGCCTGCACTGTTTTACTTATACACTCTTAATGTAATAATATATGATGACTCGCCAAAAGACAAATAATAATATGAATATAATAATAATAAGATAATGATATATATTATATTTTCATCCATATTTAAATGCTTGCTTTATTATAAAAAGTGACCCAGGTCTCAATACTTTCTCTAAAAAAGTGTTTTCAGTAAATCCACATGTTTTATTTTATTTTTTTGCAAGTTGCTTAGAGTGCCGAGTGCAAAAAGAAAAAGCCTCGACAGCTTTATGGCGAATTTATTTCAACATCTTCGACAACCTGTTACTGAAAACTGCGAAAAGAAAAGACAGGAACCGAAGCTTATTTTATAAAATAACATTATTTGAGAGCTGAGACTTGTGCTAAGTCTCTGCTGGAGGAATAAAAAGCATTAGGCAGATTTAACTCACCCTTTAGAAGCCTTTTCACACTGAGTTTTGTATTCCGAAAAAACAAGTAATTCCCCTGTGATCGCTTCTGGGTAATCCCATCTTCAAATCTTCATAAAAACGCGAATGTAAAATAGTTCTCCTGCGATTTTTACGATCCCTTTGCAGCGTCACCAGAAATCCCTGTCCATCACCGGCAGCAGCAGGGCGGATCTGCAGGATGAAGACAGTGCTAAAATCACAGGTCCCAGATCAGAGGAGGGGAGGAGACCTGATCACTGTCCTTAACCCACAGCAGGACTCTGACACACTGCAGAGAGCAAGGAAATGCATTTAAACATGTTTTTTGTTGTCTTTTCAATTAAACAAATTAAGATAATACAGATTACCACAGTGGTGTTAGACGTAGGTGGGACTGTGGTTGGCTTTCATCTGAATTCCCTCTAATGACCAGCAGGGGGCGACTTCTTTGGTCAAAAAATAGGTCCAATTGTATAAAAGTCTATGAGAAAATTATTTTACTATGTTCTTAATTTGAAACCTAAATTATATATTTTTCACGACGTCCTTACAACCTTAGTTTCTAGTAATTGTTCGTTTTAATATCCAGCAGGGGGCGACCCTTCCAAGTCCAATGGTATAGAAGTCTATGAAAAAATGAACCTACTTCTCACTTGATTTACTACATCAGTATGTATTGTAAACATGAGTATCTTGTCATTTTAAAGAAACAAAATAAGATAATACAAGTTCAGACAGTGGTGGAAGAAGTATGGGGCGACTTCTTTGGTTTAAAAAGCGTTCCAATTGTATCAAAGTCCATGAGAAGGAGGCGTGTGGCGCAGTGGATTGTGCGTTGGTGTTCGGATCATGGGAGCACAGGTTCAAACCCCACTGCAGTCAGCATGTCGTTGTGTCCCTGAGACACTTCCCCCCCAAATGGCTCCTGTGGGGATTGTCCACAGTATTGAGTATGTAAGTCGCTTTGGATAAAAGCGTCTAACAAGTCAAATGTAATGTAATAAGAAAATGATCTTACTTTCTTTATTTATAACCAAAGCTATCATTTTCACGACGTGCTTATAGCCCTAAGTGTTAGTAAATGTTTGGTTTACTATCCAGCAAGACTTCTGGTTCAAGAAAGAGGTTAGATTGTGTAGAAGTCTATGAGAAAATTACCCTATACTTCTCACTTGATTTAATACTTCGGTAGCTACTGTAAACATCAGTTTAGGAACTCAATAGCAAGTTTCAATTCACCTAGATAACCGGGGGGACTCCTGCAAGAAAATAATCTGATGGTATACAAGTTGGGGAAAAAATAAGCAAAGTAAATATTGTAAAAATGCTATATATGTTATATATTTTATAGAAGTCAATGGGAATGTTTATGCTTCTCACCTGGTTTATAATTCCAGGTAATGTTATACATATGAGTTTATGGTCTCAGTCTAATTCTTTGTAATATACAGCAGATCCACAGTTTGCAAAAAAAGGCAGATTGTATAGAAGTCTATTAAAAAGTGCAACTCAGTACATGTTGCTATACTGTGCTCGACCCTCTAGTGACCAAAACCAAGAAAGTGAGGTGCCAAAAAGACAAATTGGTGATGGCAAGATGGCGCGACTATAATGCAAAATGTAAGGTTTTATAACCGTAGTCACCAACCAATTAGAGCACATGTGTCAAACTCAAGGCCCGGGGGCCAAATCAGGCCCTTAGTGGATTTAATTTCGGCCTACAGGATCATTTAAAATGACTATTAGATCTGGCCCGCCGGTATATTGCACGCACACCTTCACTCAATCCTGAGGGTCTCCTCAGCTCAGAGCCTGAGCCCAAACATTGATGAACTTGCACCCAAGATGAGATGCCAAGTATCTGGCTTGAACTAGCATCACAGAGCAGCACACTGAGTTTACATGGATGTTTCCTTCTGCACTTTTTTTCTTGAGACAACAGGGCATGTTTGGTTTTTTCTTTGAGGGAAATAGTTTTTTTGAAGCTGTTGTTGGCCTGTGGAAAAATGTAATCATAAGAAATGACTCGGGAAAATCTGCACATAGAGCCATAAGAAATGAATGCAACTGATTATTTAATGTTTAATGTTGTTTTTATAGGCAATCATTTAAGCTGTGTTAGTTCCAGGTTTAATATGTGCAATAAGTTAATTTCAATAAGTCTTGCAATAAACATTGAACCAGTCCGGCCCTCGACTAGTACCCATTTTTATAATTTTGGCCCACTGTTTATTTGAGTTTGACCCCCCTGAATTAGAGCATCAATCACCTAATTTGAGGAATTTTTCTGCAACTTTTTAAGTTCGAAATGTTTTTCACAATTTCCTTTTGAAAACACGACTCTCCAGAGCCAGGTGATAACAAAAAAATATCATCATACGGTATGTCTTTGTTCTGTAATGCTTTCAAAATGGATACACTTTTCTCCTTTATTGCTATCCCTGCTGAGTCAGCACACATCTATGATTCACTCTTTATTGTTGTGTCTAGAAGTCACCTTTAAGCAGGTTTTCAAAATCAAAGTCGTGTTCTTTGGGGGGTAAGAGAGACAACAGACAAGTACACTTTTTCTAAATACTACAGGGGATGTGTACCCTGCATATCCCTTAAAATCTACTCCCAGCCCCCCCGTCTCCCCCCCCCCCCCCCCCCCCCCCCATCAGACTCAGGCATAAGGTGAAAAGAGAAATCCTTTGGCAATAGGCAGCTACACCGCTAATCCCAGCTTAGACTTGAGTACCTATTTCAGCCGCCTAATGCCCCCTCATGGATATGTTCTTAAAGATCTGTCACTTTTGGTCAACATTTTCCCTTTTTTGTGTCAATATTGCATTAAAGTCAAACTCCAGCTGCTCTTAATGATCAGTGATTCCTTTTAATTGGATACAATCTCTAATATTAACTCGTACATATGCTGATACACGTAATAAATCATCCCGTTAATTCAGATATTTACTGATTTTGTGCGTTTTTGGACATCTCAAAACAACGGGAATTAGCTTGGTATTGGACTTGGGCGACCGTGGGTTTAAGGCCATCCATAAATAGAGAAGATGTGTATAAATAGAGAGACTACGGACACTAGCAGACAGAAATACCTTTTAATTAAGCTTCTAAATGTGTCAACAAGTCAAAGGTTTTGTACGCTCTAATGTATTCTAAGTAGAGACACTATTAGGTAACAAAATATACCACCATGAAACTTCCCCAGTGGACTAATTACATTAAGACAATTCTTTTTAGTATTTCAAATGTTTCTGAACTGTTTTGTGATGAGCCATTCTCTTAACTTAGGAGACATCTACAGACACAATTAGTCAAAGCTCGCTAAATAAAAACCTGAATTTGTTATATAAGATGTTTATTTTTCAATACTTGGATAGAAGACATGTTATGGAAGCAAAAAAGCCCAAACTCACATAAATGAACATGAAAAAACAAACATATCTTTGCCTAAAATATATCTCCTTGAATTATGTATGTTGGATCATTGCAAAAACAACCTTCAGACACACCAAAAACAACAATATTTATCTTAATTATTTTCAAGCTTGTGGTTTCAAGACCAAGTTTTTCTCAAATGATATGTTTTCATCTGCAAAAGGGCATATGTAATGCTAACTTTTGGTGATGTTAGATTAAATCTACTGGCATAAATAGTTAGTTAAATAAACATCTTTGGATTTTGGCTGTTTTCTTTCCACCAAGAAGAAAGAAAGAAGACCTGTTATGGAAGCAGAAATAGGTTGATCGATCTATGAAAATGTACCATGACACTTCTTTAATTCTCTGTATTGGATCATTGCTTAGATTGAGCCAATACAAATCGATAATCACTTTTACTCGTTTCTCTTACAGTGCCTTATTTTATTGGATGTTGCTAGGGAACAATAAAAGCCCAATCACTCTCCCATTCTCCAAACCTGATCAGCTTTACTCTGCAGGTGGATAGAGATCCATTGAAAGCCTCTTTAGACTCTGCCAGAAGGCCTGAGGTAATTACTGCGTCCTAAACCCTGCATGGATCTCCCAGAATGCATCTGTGTCACAGGGCAGCAACTCTCTCCAACATGCTCCAAGTAAACAAGTTGTTTTGTAATTACAACCCTCATGTATTGGGAAAACAAGCTGATTGCATGAATGGGATTGGGCTCTGATTGGGCCTGGATAAAGCTGTTTGTTTTCACGTACTAAAATCTAAGAATCCTCTCTGCATGTTGTTCGGCAGCTAGCTTGTTTCTCTAAAAACTTAAGATCTAGATGTCCCATGATGACTCAATGCCTTCATCCAGTAACGATATCTAGTTCAAAACACTATGATCTAAAAAGTGTATGGTATAAATGTGGCTTGAAAATGTATAAAAAGTTAATTTATGACAGCTTCTAGCAGACAGTGATGACCCAAAAAAACAAAGCCAAGATGGACTGTTTACTCAATACGTAACATATCGTGTATTCTTTATTGATTTGGTGAAAGTATACATGTTTAGATTAAGCATTGCTTTGTTGGATGCACAAATTGCACAATGATAGTGTGAAAGTTACATAAAAATGTAAACGTTGTCTTTATTGCTGCATTTAAAATAGTCACGGCTGGTAATTTAGAAGATTTTCAAACTGTCACTATTTATGTTTTTACATTTTCTGTGTTTGTTTGCTCCATTTTGCGTCACAGAGTAAGGAGAACCACGTTTAAGTCAAACCTGATGTTGCCTTACAAGAGGATACCTTAAAATGACACATTACTCTGAACACGTTGGGATAATATAATCACACAACTCAACTAAATATACAACATTGATATTATTTTAGAGGTGTTATTGTTGGAAATGTCACAATACGCTTATTATTTAGTGATATAGGAGTTACAAGACAAGTGCATACAAGTACAGTGTCACAGATACACAGAAGACAGTAAGGTGAATTTACAAGTAAAGTGTAAAATATACATGGAGACAAGAAAAGAAAAGAAAAACTGCGTGCGTGCGTGCGTTTGAGAGACAAAAAGACAGTAATAAATGACCAATTTATAATTAAAATGATATGAGTAACACTATAATAGTCATGTATCCTGGGGGGGGGGGGGGGGGCATGTAAATAGATTGTGATATTGCTTTCTTGTCGTGATTTCCAATTCATGAGGATAGTTTGATAGGTATAGTCACAATACACCTTTTATGGAATCAATGTGCATATGAAACATGGCTCACATGCCTGTAAAGTGGAATCAGAGGTCATGATGATGAAGAGGCTCTCAGACGATGAAGACCTCTTATCGCTGATGAGCGTTCCTCTTCATCAGATGCTGCACAGCACTTGTTCGCTTTTTTTTCAGATGAAGAGGAAGATTTATCCTGCACGGTGTTACTATAACAACCTGAAGGACACAACATGGAAACATGAAAGTGCAGTCGCTGCATGTCGGAGGCTTTCACTGATTTTTTTGTTTGGTAATCTTGTAATTG
The DNA here is from genome assembly GCF_902827165.1 of Trematomus bernacchii. NCBI lineage: Eukaryota > Metazoa > Chordata > Actinopteri > Perciformes > Nototheniidae > Trematomus > Trematomus bernacchii. The sequence goes on along the minus strand of NW_022987792.1, from coordinate 1,975,029 downwards.
TGCTGCAATCAGAAACACTCGTGCTGTTTGTACATTTCCCATTCTTATCAATCAGTCCAGTGTGTGTGTTTGTTTACCTTATCATACACACTTTCTTTATTTATTGGACCTCTATATGACAGATAGATAGATAGAATATATATAATCCTCTTTCGGGTGTATTTTGGTTGTATGTATGTTGATAGATAGACAGACAGACAGACAGACAGACAGACAGACAGACAGACAGACAGAGAGACAGACAGACAGAGAGACAGGCAGGTAGATAGACAGACAGACAGACAGACAGACAGACAGACAGACAGACAGACAGACAGACAGACAGACAGGCAGACAGACAGACAGACAGACAGACAGACAGACAGACAGACAGACAGACAGACAGACAGACAGACAGACAGACAGAGACAGACAGACAGACAGACAGACAGACAGACAGACAGAGACAGACAGACAGACAGACAGACAGACAGACAGACAGACAGACAGACAGACAGACAGACAGACAGAGACAGACAGACAGACAGACAGACAGGCAGACAGGCAGGCAGGCAGGCAGACAGGCAGACAGACAAACAGACAGACAGACAGACAGACAGACAGACAGACAGACAGACAGACAGACAGACAGGTAGACAGACAGACAGGCAGACAGGCAGACAGGCAGACAGACAGACAGACAGACAGACAGACAGACCGACAGACAGACAGGTAGATAGACAGACAGACAGAGAGACAGACAGACAGGTAGACAGACAGACAGAGACAGACAGACAGACAGACAGACAGAGAGACAGACAGACAGACAGACAGACAGACAGACAGACAGGTAGACAGACAGACAGACAGACAGACAGACTGACAGACAGACAGACAGACAGACAGGCAGACAGACAGACAGGTAGACAGACAGACAGGCAGACAGACAGACAGACAGGTAGATATATAACAATAAAGCCTTTGAATCTGTGAATCTTTATTTAACTCTTTCACTGCTTCCAGATTTTCCTGTGAATTTTATTTTCTGAAAATTAAATGCACAATTTATCTTTTTTGTTCTTACTCTAAATGAAACCTTTAAGAACAGTCATCTCTGTGATGCATGTTATGGTTTTGTCTGCCCTCTGCAGGAAGTGTAATACACTGCACTCAGCACAACAATTTAGTATGTTACAGTTAAGTGACACTCAGAGGGCAGATGCTGTTTTGCACTCAATACTGATTTACCATAAGCCATCCCTTACACTCCTGTTACTGAGTTTTAGGTATAGTAGAAATACATTAAATATATATAATAATGTGTGTTCTGTTTTATTCTCAACTTTATTTTTTTATTTATACATGTATTTACTGTATTTCCACATTTATTTATTTATGTGTTTTTTTCTTCTAATTGATTTATTCTTGTAAATGTTTCCCCCTGCATTTATGCGTATATTTATTTTGTACTTACTGTATGTCATGTTCTGTCCTCCATACCTGTGTGCTCGTTGGGTGCATAATGTCATGGTTTTGGATTTATGATGTTTTATTTTTCCACCTTTTTATTTTGAAATGTTTTCCTCCTTGTGTCTTGTCTGGTGCTACTTCCTGTGTTTGCCTCCCTGTCGTTAGCTTCCCCGGTGTGTCTGATTGTCTTATTGTGTTCACCTGTTGTGTTTCTGCCTCCCCTGCCCATGCTGTGGGTGTTTCTCAATCGCGAGTACGCTTGCTTGGTAGCACATGTCTGCCGAGCATCTTGCTTCAGAAGCGAGTCAAGAATACTTCCTGGCATTCGGAAAACGAAGAGTGGAACACGCTAGCAAGTGTGCGTCATATGAGAGGCCCCGCCTTACATTTTCCGCCACCGATTTGGGGAAATTGGTCCGTGCGCAAAGCATTGTGGGGATTTTAAGACCGCGGAGTCTACTCATGTGCAGCCTCGATATTTCTCCAAACGGAGTACGCCGGGCTCGGTAGATTTCCAAGTATGCTGGAGATTGGAACAGTACTTCGGCGGCACTCGATGACGTAGTATGCTTGAAATAGTGGCTCTGAAGCAGCTTTACTCGCGATTGAGAAACACCCTGTGTTTTCCGAATGGCAGGAAGTATTCTTGCCTCGCTTCTGAAGCAAGATGCTCGGCAGACATGTGCTACCAAGCAAGCGTACTCGCGATTGAGAAACACCCTGATTGTCTGATTGTGTTCACCTGTTGCCCTTGTGTTTCTGCCTCCCCTGCCCAGCTGTGTCTTGTCCTGTGATTACCCTTCTGTGTATTTAGTCTTGTCTTCCCCTGTGCTCCATGTCTGTTCGTCGTCGTTTCATGTCCATGCTACCTGATGTCTCTTCGTGTCCATGTTCCCTGCCTCGCCTATGCTCGTCTATACTCGTCCATGTCTCCTGCCTGTTCCCGTCTGTAAGTTTGTGCCTGTCTGTCGTGCTCCCCGGTTTTGTTTTTGTTAATTAGTTTCTTGTTTTTCATGTCTTCGACTTTTTTTAAAATAAAGCTCGCTTTTTGTTAACAAACCTTTTTGTATTTTTTAACTGCACTTGGGTCCTATTTTCCCCAACCTGACTGTCACGGAGGTGATCTCTGGGCCCATAGATCTCGGCCTCCGTTACGGGTTGTGTAGCTTCATTGTTGTTGATTGTGTTCACCTGGTGCCTGTGTTGTCTCCTCCCCCCTCACCTGCGTCTTGTTGATTGATTAGTGTGTGTGTGTGTATTTAGGCTCTGTTCTCCCTGTCAGTGGACAGGTAGTGTGTGGTGAGATCCTTGTGGCTGCTGACTGTGTTCAGGTGGACAGCAACTGAGGCTGTGAGTCATGGGTCAATGATGAATAAATGCCCACACCGGGTTGTATTTGGACGTTCTGCCTCTGCCTCCTTGCTTGGTCGGGCCGCTCAATGATGAGCTTCACACTGACACATAAAGGTACAAATTCAATCCAAATTCCAACAAGACCTACAGCTGGGCGTTCATTGTTTAAAAACACATTGGTGGTCCATAGGTTTATCCATCCTTTGTTCATGCAGGTGCTCAAGGTTCAACCGCCAGGAGAAGGAGAGCTTTTGTCTTCTGCTATACAGATGTTATATACAGATGTTACACCCCGGTCCTCAAAGAACTCTACTGGCTTCCCGTTTCTCACCGCATCCACCACTACAAACTCCTGGTCCTCACTTACAAAGCCCTCAACCATCTCATTATTTTATTTGTTTTATTTTATTAATTTATTATTATTTGTTTTAGTTTTGTTTGTTTTTGCCTGTCCTTGTTTGTCTACCCTCCCCCCGACTGTAAAGCGTTTTTGAGTTTGAGAAAAGCGCTATATAAATATAATTTATTATTAGATGTTAAATCTTGAAAGATTGTCCCCACTACTTTTTCTAACAAAGTGACGCCCATGCTTTGTATGCATTTTGTGTCTCTTTTAGTCCTTCTTGTCTCTTTTTTTATACGATGTGTCATTATATAGTATTTTGAGTGACTCGTCTTTCTGTTTCTCTTTTAGTATTTTTATGTCTCTTGGAGGTCCTTCGGGTTGCACACTTTGTTATTGTAGTAGTAGTAGTATACTGCTGGAGTTCAATCAATCATTTTTTGTCACATTAAGTTATTTTTGGTCATTTTGTGTCTCTTTGAGTATGTTTTTGCCTCTTGGTGATCATTCTGGTTAGATGCATTGATGCACACTATATTCTGCATCACTTACATTAAACCTGTTTTACCTGTGGCTTTTTTTCTGCCCGAGTTTCTCAAATCAAAATGTTTCTACCCGTCAAAATAAATCAAAACGTTCTCATTAATAACCTACAGTCTTAATTAAACTACAGTTTGTTCTGTCACTTGAACCCCTCCTAGGGTTTGCTGTGCAGACTGTATTCTAAATATTCGAAGCATCCCAAAGTTCAGTGATTAATCATCTTTAAGGAGAACACCTGTCTTTCTGTCACAGAAACTTAAATGTGAACATTCCTGTTTACGCTGTAATCTGTGCTTCTCACAAGTTCACGTAAAGTTTGTAGAAGACTGACAGTTTTTGCCCTCAGGTCTACTGTCAGTCAGGATTCCTTCATCCATTACAAGTTACAGGGACAAACAATGGAAGTTTTTAGCTATTTAACTCTATTGTCCCCGAATTAAAGGGGACCTATCATGCAAAATGCACTTTTTGATGTCTTTTATACATAAATGTGTCCCCGGTGTGTCGGGGAACTCACGCAGCGTCAGAAAATAAAACCCTCTCTCTTTTCCTCCGCGATGAAATTGAGTCTGACTTCCCTGACCTGATCAGAGAATATCAGGTCATTCTGATGTAGAGTTTCAAAATAAAAGATCTTCAAAGTCTCATGAGTCCCTCACATTTTTTAGATGAGTAAATAAGTTTCCAAATGATTTGGAACAAGTGGTCACTGTTTGTGTGTGTGTGTGTGTGTGTGTGTGTGTGTGTATGAATATATCATAAAATATATGGAGAGTTGATTCTTGTGTTTTTTTAAATTATCTTTTGCTATGAGTTAATTATTACTTTATTTTCTTTAACAATGAGCAATATCTCATACTGCGCACTCCGGTACTGTAGGTGGCGCTGTGGCCTCTATACTGAGAGAAACAGCTGCTTCCTGCCACAAAACCAACAGAAGAAGAAGAGAAACCAGAAGTAAGCTTCTGATTCGGCTCTTAAGGAGAAAGTTAAGGGAAACCTGATTTTTTGAGTTTTTACTCTTTTATTGTCTTATCGTATTGTTAGGTAAATAAAATAACTTAAATGTGGGATAATATTTCCCTGTCCCTGCTTTGGTTTATATTGGTGCATACGTAAACACAGTAAGACAAATCAAGTGGTAAAATAAGAAAACAAATTAGATGTATAACAACTCAAATTAGACGTAGCAGTCTACATTTTAATTTGATAGATTTATTTCTATTTTAAAACAATTGAATTTAGTTTTTTTTAGTATGCAAAATGTTTATATCTTTGACTGTTTCTTTCCCAATAAATAATAAAAAAAGTAAAGTTCTCCCTTTTCTACCATATAATGTAATTGTATTTCTATTCATATACTATTCCTTGCTCACTTAAAGGGGACCCTATCGATGCAAATCCACTTTTGTACGTCTTTTAGAATATACATGAAATATGTGGTACCCCGGTGTTCCAGGGAACTCACCAAGTGTCAGAAAACACAACCCTCTCTATTTTCCTCCATACCCAAATCTCTAAAAAAGGGGCTGCAACGGATCTGATACAGACTGATCCAGATTTGAACACTTCTATGTCGTCAACAGAAGTGGGCGCTACGGCTATTGGGCCAACTTTCCACCTATCAGGGGAATGTGGGGTTGGGCCACGGCCGGCCATTGCCGCTCGAAAGCGCTGGAGACGCTGTAGTACATATGCAGGCCTGTAGTGGCGCGTGTAGTCTGCCACAAAAGGCAGCGAAGAAGACTTCCCGCCCATAGTTACCATGGTTACCCTTCTGTTTATTCTCCGCTGTGGCTTTTTTCTCCCTCCCGAGGCAAGCGTTTGCTCCCGCTGCTTTAATTCAATGCAATCCCTCCCCGTCGAGGCAAGCACTGTAATTCTCTCCGGTTAGTCCACCAGCAGATGACAAACACCCACCTCTCCGCCTCTTCCAAGGAACGAGGGGACCGTGCGGCAGAGTTTCAGTTTCTTTTGCCGGTCAAGATGTCCGTAAATCTTCCGGACAAAATTAGAAAAGTGCCGGTCAAAGGTCTTCTTCGTTATTTATTGAGCTTTAAAACAAATGAATAACGACTCTATAGGCCTATAATAATATAATAAAACCATAGACTGTATATATAAATAAAACACGGAGGACGGAGATCTTTTTTTCTCCCCCTCTTGACTTGATCAGAGCACGGCCTCCCTCTCCTGCAGGGGGGCGTGGTCAGCAGAATCAGACCCGTAGACAGCAAACAGCACATAGAGCAAAATGAAGCATGGCTAAAATGCATGATCTGTTTGGTATTTTGAAAACAGAAACGTATATAGGTATGGCCCTACAATATATCATTTAAATATAGCATGATAGGTCCACTTTAAGGTAAATCATATCTTACTTTTACATTGTGTTAGCTGTAATTGGCCCTTCAGACATATTCTTATCTTTAAATGAAGCTCAGCGCAAGTTCTTTCAGGAAGACTGGGATACATTCACTCCGCAGCTGCTTACAATCAGCTCATCACGGGCTTCGTGTTAACCTATTACATTCACCTCAATCTCAGCAGCTAATCATCGTGCTGCAGCCAAACTTTAAAATGGTTGTCCTCTCTCCTGCAGTCAGCTGTGATTTCAGGTTTTCATGCTGCCGCCCGCCTCCTCCGAATCCACCTCCTTTCATCACATCCAGTGTCAGGAGAGCTAATCCAAAGACCTCATCACATCCCCTCTTCATCCCATCTCCTCATCAAATCCAGATCTTCAGCATCATCACCAGTGTCTAGACCCCGGGGGGTTCCCTATATGCTCACGGCTGCATTTCCCCCTTTAGATATACGATTTCAGGATCGGGGTCTAATCGCCAAAGACTTAACATTCATCATATGGCATGTGTGAATAAATGTTCTTTAACAAAATGAAGTCTCTCCTGATTGAACTGTCAATACTTTACTAGTTTACTTGTTAGTCCTGTTTAATTTCTATTTTGTGATGTTTATAGTTTGTTTATGCTCTACTCTTTTTCACATGCCTTGTTTTCATGCTGCTGTGACGAAAACAGTGGCTGAATTGGTTATCTTATTCATGCATTTCAATTAATTGTGTTAATCTTTGTGAGTACATAACATGTCTGTACCTTTCTCCCCCAAAAAATGATGATACAAATACTTTAAGTTTTCCCACAAGTTCTCCCTTGTATTGCCAGCTAAAATCTCGCCTAGGGCTGCAAATTGTCTAGAGCCGGCCCTGTGTGTGTGTGTGTGTGTGTGTGTGTGTGTGTGTGTGTGTGTGTGTGTGTGTGTGTGTGTGTGTGTGTGTGTGTGTGTGTGTGTGTGTGTGTGTGTGTGTGTGTGTGTGTGTGTGTGTGTGTGTGTGTGTGTGTGTGTGTGTGTGTGTGTGTGTGTGTGTGTGTGTGTGTGTGTGTGCGTAGATGCGTAGATGCAGCGGACAGACAGGTCTCAATCTCAATCTCAATCTTTATTTATTTATATAGCACATTTAAAACAACCTTCAGTTGACCAAAGTGCTGTACAGGCAATACATATTAAATAACACAATGGGAGTACAATAATAAAACAATAATTAAAAACATGATAAAAAGCACAATAACTAGAAACATATATTTTTTTAAAAACACATACAAATGTAAAAATGTAATGTTCAACTAGTATTAAATCTCAGTTGGTTTGGTGTCCTATGCTTACTTTTAATACTTGTAAATACAACTTTTGGCCCGTAATTCAGCCTTCCTCGACATTGAGAAACACCCTGTGAGTTGCTCTTGGGCAGAAGAGCACACAGGATGTCACCCATTTTTGTGACGTTTTGTTTATCCATTAAATGCTAGATTGTGTCTGTTTATATCATTAATACTACACCTTTTTGTTTAAACCAAATAGATTTTTATTACCCATCTTAAAACTATATTGGGTAAATAAAATCCGTATTTTTGCACCTAGACCTGCATTCCTGATTTTTGCGTACCCTGGTCCTTCACACCGTTTATAATCTTAAAAATTAGACATTTTGTGTTTAAAGGGCCCATGTCATGCTTTTCCGGTTATTACCCGTCTCCTTGTGTGTTATGAAGGTTTTTCTGCATGTAAACGGTCTGCAGAGTCACAAACCCTCAAAGTACACCCTGTAGGGAGTACAACTCTAACACAGAAAATACCTGTCTATGCTGCCCCAGAACGCCTCGTTGGACATTTCTCATTTTCCATTGTTTGCTTCCTGGGTTCTGTGACGTGTGAACACCCAAATCAACAACAAATGAGCGGATTGGCCCAAATGGACCAATCCGCGGAGCACCTCACACACCATGATCCCTTGGCTAACTAACAGGGAGTCCCCATTGACTTGCATAGAGCTTGAACGCTGGTAATAGACGAGTTGGGATGGCGGAGAAATGCTCTCTGCAGACCCATTCTCACAGCGTTATAAACCTTTTTCTTACTCAATATCAAGCCACACTTATTGTTTTTACTTCGGCTGTGAGTGTTTGAGTGTGCTCAGGATGAGTTTCGCTTGTTCTCGCTGTATCGCCGACCCGGAAACCTGTCCGCTCCTCGCAGCAGCTCGCAGCAGCTCGCAGCAGCGGCGAGCAGCAACGAGCCTCGCTACGTCCCGACCAATCAGAGCACACTGGGCTCACAGGGAGGGGGGGGGGCAGGAGCTCCAACAAGCCATTTAGGACAGAGAGTGAATACACATACTATACAGAGATGCTGTATGAGAAACCAATGTGATTTTGGAAAATTGCACAATATAAATCTATTCTAGTAGACCTCAACAATGGAAATATGATCAGTAGAAATGGCCATGACATGGGACCTTTAAAAGATGTTCCCAACTGAGCAGGTTATGTTTGTCCAGGATTTTGCAATGGTGGTATAGCTTAGGTTTTCTGTCCAAAACTTTGAGAGCTTGTTTGTGAAGTGATAGGATAATTGTCTGTATTCATATTTTTTTATTTCAAAACATTTCCCACATTGGGATCAATATAGTACATATTTTTATTGAATTAAATGAGTAGAATACAAATAATAATAAGTGAAAAAGTAGTAGGCCTAATATCATATGAGAGATATATATAACTATATTGAGTTTGTTAGTGTGTGATCTCTTTGGATATGTGATTGTTTAAATAAATGATAAGAATAAGTAGCGTTTCCCCTCAAGTTCCCCCTTATCTTGGAAACAGCCATCCTGAGTCCTAAAAAAAGTATACAAATTACTTTGTGCTAACTTATAATGTAGAAGTATATATTCTTTACCTTGTGTTTGATTAATTAATGTTGTTTTAATACTATTTCTATTTCAAACATTTCCCAAAATTGGGATCTGATTTGAATTAAATTAGTAAAAAAGTAGTTGCCTCCTAGATTTACATATATATTTTATATTTGTATAAGATAGATAGATAGATAGATAGATAGATAGATAGATAGAGATAGATAGATAGATAGATAGACTAGATAGATAGATAGATAGATATGATAGATAGATAGATAGATAGATAGATTAGATAGAATAGATGGATAGATAGATAATAGATAGAGAGAGAGAGAGAGAGAGATAGGTAGGTAGATAGAGAGAGAGAGATAGATAGAGAGAGAGATGGATGATGGATGGATGATAGAGAGAGAGAGAGAGAGAGAGATAGATAGAGAGAGAGAGAGAGATAGATAGATAGATAGATAGATAGATAGATAGATAGATAGATAGATAGATAGATAGATAGATAGATAGATAGATAGATAGATAGATAGATAGATAGATAGATATATATATATAGGTACTTTATTGATCCCAATTTGGGAAATGTTTGCGTTGCATCAGCATAAAAAACAAGGCAATGTACATGAGAGAAATTAAGACACAAGAAATAAACAGTCCAAAATATTTAAATAGCATTTATATATATATATATATATACGTGAATGTGGAAAATACAACATAGAATTACGAAATACGTAGTTTTATTTTTAGGTTTGAATTAACTATATCGATATTGTTAGTGTGTGAACTCTTTGGATATTTAATTATTTTAATAAATAATAAAAACAAGTTAAGTTTCCCCTTTAGTTCTCCCTTAAGTTCTCCCTTATCTACCACCGGAAACATCCGCCCTGAGTCTGACTTCCCTCGCGCTCAGCCATTAGCTGGCTGCTCGGAGTGATTGACAGTCAGCAGAGGTTTACACGGCCGGTCCTGCTCACTCGCTCGGTTTGTTATCGTACAGCGAAGAAACTGCAAGCATGGCGAGCCAACAGAGAGCCCAGTCACAGACAAGAAGAAGAGCACCGTGTATCGGATTATTGAGGATGATATTTATTGCTTTTATTCACATGACGCGGGCCAATAAACAAGGTTTGTAACTTAGCTGTTAGCATTAGCATCAGAGCTAACTTCCGTAGACATGTTTCCCTCAAGTGTGCGGGCGTTGAGGTTACCTCTACGGGCCAACTTTAACACAGCTAACCTTAAAGCCCCGGTGACACTGCTAAAATATAATCATTCAGCTTTGACATTAGCAAAGTGCCATTTTAAGTGATACAAAGCTTAGAAAGTGCTACCTTTTAGCTAGCAATATGTGGCCTTTTCAGTTAGCTTCGTTTGTAGCTTGTTGTCATGTTGTCATCACGTCCTTATATGGTTAAGTTAGGCTACCTAATAAACACAAAATAACATAGTATTTAAGCATCATAGCTAGCACTAATCATAGCTTAAATCAGCTACTGTGTGGTCTTAATGTGTGTCAGTTAAGAGACAACATTTTAAGATTAGACATTGCACATTAATTACAAGTCAAGTAAAATAGGAAATATAAAAACAGCTCAGATATACATATCGATAGTTAAGGATATCTATAGAGTATATCTATGGAATACACAATATTGTACTTAATAATGATAATAATAAGCTGTATTGGTATAGCACGTCTCATGCACCAAAGTGCTTTGACAACAAGGCAAACATCACAATTTAAAACACAACAAGAGTTTGACTTCAGACGTTAAAACCTTTTAGTATGTAATAATATGACAGTTTAATTCACCCAACATCAGAGCAAATGTACTGTATGTGTAAACCTGGCAATGAACTCGATATACAGAATTGAAAGCAGTGTTCATGATATGTGTACATATGTTAACATCGTATACGATCTACTTTTAAGTTGGCAGAATAATCCGTTTTAAATCTAATTGAGGGGACCCCCTGAGAACGATATATACAAATGAGTGAATTGGTCTTTTTGAAAAGGATAAAACTGAGTGAGTTCTGGTGAAGCGAAGAGCAACTCAACTTGAAACAGTATCTCAAACTACTTCCTCTTACTAGACTCAATTTAAGGAAATGTGTGCATCAGTCAGGTGATGTTTTGTAAACGTGGCTTAGCTCAGTTTTGGCTGTGAACCCTGACTGTACACATGGTGTTGTGTTATCTATCCAGGGGAGTGAAGTGTTCAGCTGTCAGATCCACTGATCATGTCAGGTCACAGTGATAAGTCCACCAATCGTGAGTGCACAGCTGCTGCAGGCCACGTCCAGGATTAGCTTCTGTGCCAACTCTGAAATGTGCCTTTTAAAAATTGTTTACATTGGTGCCTGTATGCACTTGCAATACAATCTGAGCATCAATGGAGGTGTGTGATCCTAAAGCATTGAAGATAATCTTGAAATATGCCTATAAAGTTGATGTGCAAAATGTCATAGCTGGATGAAAAACCATGCATATTAAGAGATAGCATGTTTTGTGATGATATGAGTTAGCTACATGGTAAAGCATATTTCGTATGCTCTGTCAACTTAAAAATGTTCATTGGTTCCTCTATGCACTTGAAACAATCTGAACATGTATAGTGATAAATTATTTGCAGTAAGACACTAAAGCACTGACGATATTCTTGAAGTATTTTTTATTGTAGTAAAATCCTCTACCAAGATATAGGTAATTAAATCGTATCTCCAGACCATAACCATTAACATCATGGTAGCATGTTATCTGTTAATTCAATAAATAATAAGTCTATACGAAATAGCTTAATAGTAAAGCCTGTGTGCATTCAATACGTCAAGTTTTAGCTTATGTGCCAACTTTGTAATGTGCCTTTTGAATTGTTAATAATGGTTACTTTATCCAACAGTGAATGAGTGTTAAAAGCAGCCAAAAGCACGATGATTTTCTAGAAATATTTGTACGTATTGCAGCTGGGCAAAGTCTTCTCTTATGTTCATATACTACTGTACACTGTATATGTTTAAGTGTGATGTTAAAACAAAACGGCAACCCCTTCAAATATTTGTACATCAAATTTGTTCTGAAATTGAAGGTGGTATGTGCCTTTTTACTATCAAATAAAAGTAATAGAAAATGACATTTCAAGCATCACATAGCTTGAAAATAACGAGATGGAGGTGCTAGTGCTGAGTAAACTAAAGAAGTTAAAGACGAATCGGGATGTGGTGAGACTAATACGCTCATATCAAGCAGGCAGAGGACATGACCACAAATACAAGCAAATAAGATGCAAATATAGGAGGTGATCTCATATAAAGCAGGTAGTATACCCTTAAAAGAACAACCTCTGTTTTCTATCGTTTGAAAGTAAAATCTGTGGGTTTTTAACGGACAAGAGGAGACAGTTTGAGCCTCTGTGTGAGACACAGTAAGCAGAAGTATAGTCTAACTGAAATGAAACTGAGAAGTGAAGTTTAACCACCACAGGAAGTTATTTGGCAAACACTGTGAAGTCGCACTATCACGCCTCTAACCAGCCTGAACACTGCAAGCTTAGACCGTCAACAAGATCGCTGCTTCCTTTACATACAATATATCTGTTTGGAAGATCACTGTGGTGCTTACACGGGTAAAAAAACATACTTACGTTGACTAGTCGATTAATCAATGCTTCCCTTGCTAGTCTGCACAAGAAACGTATTATTTAAACGGTTATTATTACCAATTACATACTGGTTTGCTTTCCTAGTGAATTGTACCATTAAAAAAAAACCAGTATGTGCCTGCTACCAATGTTAACGAAGCGTAGGTTGACATGCTCAATGTTTTACCTAAATGCTGATTGCTTGTCTTACTTTTAGCAAGGTTTAATACTTTCAAAGGCATCATTAATTGTGAATCAAGGCCGTAATAGGTATTAAAATGTCCTTAATAATCTTGCATAACAGGAATGGTTTCATAAGGCCTGATATTGCATTGTAAAATCAAAAAACAGATCTCAATAGCAGAAACATGTGGTCTGAAAATGAACCAGAGTGGCCGTTAAAAAGTCTTAACTTTAACTGTAGGAACCCGGTTTGAGAGTAGTCGACTAGTCTAAGTAGAAACTTCTGTTTTAACTTCAGGGAAATTAGTCAGTAAGAAAATCCCTTTGTTTAAGATGCTTTGAGAACCACAAAGGTATTTTTCTTTAAGGCATTTTTAAACGTTTGTCTTATTCTTTGTTTGCATTGTGGTTTTTGTAAATTATCCTACTGTAAAGAATCGAAAAACACTTAAGTTTCACTTTCTGCAGACGTTCATTCAGGTACTCTTAATCAAGGGTACTTTCACCATGGCTCATATCCTTTATTTAGTCTTGTATATTCCCCTGAGATACAGTACTAGAAACTAAGTTATTCTCTCCTCTCTATGCTACCAAAAAAGCTTACTTGAGCTTAGAGAATATCACTTCTAACCCGAGGAGAAGCGCACCCATGATAGAAGAACTCTATGCCAGCTGTGTGTAATGTCAGCAGTATGATCTAAAGAGGAAATGAAACTGAAGTGTTGCATCCACTGATCATATCACTTAGATCTGCGGCCGATGCTTCTTCTTAACCCTAAAGCACACGTTATAACTCGTGGAAGTTACACGGTGCTGTGAACATGAGGGCGGTTTAACTGGGATTTGGTTTGTGTCCGTTGGAAAGCTTCTCAATAGAGTGAAAGTGTAATAAAATGCTGATTATGGAGTTAGATTTTTACGCTGTACAAGCTCGTTGATTCATACTTAGAGAGAGTTGTATGACAGCCAATGCAGGCGAGAAACATCCAGGTCTGAACATGCTGTGGATAATCGTGTGTTAGGTCCATTGGTTAAAAGTAAATCTGTATTTTTGAGACCAGCAAGAATAGAAACGTGGTGATTCTCTGAGACTACACTGGTACATTTACGGGGATAAAACAAAAGTTATGTATTCTCTGAGATTATAAAACCATAAATTCAGGACTTTAATACTGAAAAAATTATCTAAGATTAAAGTTTCTGGCTCAAATAATCGATGAGAGGAAAGTCTGAACTCTGTGACTTTTATCTGAGAGATTGTCTTGGTTTTTGTCACGCAGATTTATGATTATATCGTTTTAGAGAATTGCCACTTTTTCCATTAATTAGTGAGTTTTTCAACTAAATATATAATATATAGGGAGGCGTGTGGCGCAGTGGGCTAGTGCGTTGGGGTTCGGATCAGGGGAGCACAGGTTCAAACCCCACTGCAGTCAGCATGTCGTTGTGTCCCTGAGACACTTCACCCCAAATTGCTCCTTTTATTGCCCACAGTATTGAGTATGTAAGTCACTTTGGATAAAAGTGTCTAACAAGTGACATGTCATGTAATGTAATATCCGATAATCTCTGAGAATAATATATTGTGTGTTACAAATCTACAATTGTGTCCTCCTCATACATTTTCTCTTTAAGTATTACCCTCCTCCTTGTCTCCGTGATCTATTTTTTTCCTGCACATGTACACACACGCCGTCGTAGATTTCTAAGAATTTACTATCCTGTTAAAGTGTTTGACGAGTCAATCTGAACCTCACAGTAACTTTGTGTTCATATTACAGAGATTTCATTAGTAGATTCAATGTTTTTTTTCTTTTTGCAAACTATCGATCAACCCCCCCAAACCAAGTGGATTGAAATTTGAGAAATCTGTACACTTTTCCTGTCTGCTCTGACAAGAGATTAAAGTTCACATACGGAGTTATCTATCCCAGTAATATAACCTTCTACTTCAGGAAGATATAACAACTGCTAGCTGGTTTATTTTGTAGGAGGAGTTGCACAAAGCTATTCTTAGATATGACCAATTCTTCTATAGTTTCACCTTCCAGTTGGTGTCGTAAATAATCGGGGGCAACGGGCAAAATGCACCCTAAATGATGGCAGAGTGTCCACGGGGTCTTAAAAAGTATTAAAAGTTGATCAATTTAGCGAAAATGAAGGCTATTAAAAAGTATGAAACGGCATTTTCCAAGGTATTCCATTTTGTAGCTTGTTTTCAATAAGTATATGAATTGTCCAAAGAGGTTGTATTCTACAGTCTGCCTGAATGTAATCATTGCGTAGGTGTGTAGTGTGATTCTGTGTAGTTTATTTATGGCATCCCGTTGGATTTGACGTCATCTGAACAGGACATCGCACGCTCACTGCTTGATAGCGCGAAGGTCCGTTTACGCCGGTTGTTAAACAACATCGTTATGGGGAAATGCAAGTCTGCGTCCAAATGGTTGGAAGATAAGGAGGAAGGACAATCAATACTGTATATAGTCAATGTGAGGTAAAGTGTGTCGCCAAGGTAACCGGTTAGAACTCAAAGTGGCGATGAGGTCTTAAAATGTATGGAAAGGGTCTTAAAAAAAGGTCTTAAAAGGTTTTACATTTGACTTCAGGATTCCTGCTTATACCCTGGATGTGTTTTCACTGATGCTTCACTGAACACAATTAATGGGGCTACACAAAAGTGTTATTGTGAATTAAATGTCAAACATTCGGGGGTAAAATGACCCTAAATTGTACCGCATTTTTTTATCTACCTTGTCTCCAGTCTTGCATCGAGTATTCAAAAGTGTTCAATGTGTAAAAGTCTGCTTTGAATGATGATGATGATGATGATTAAACTAATTTGCATTTCTGTGTTTTTTTTTTTTACAGCATTCATTCAGTCAGACACAATTCTAGAAGTTTTACATTTTGGCGAGGGAAGCCTTTTACAGGTAAGTGCTGCTAATACATTTTTCTCCAGTTTGTTGTTGCAATTAAAAATTAAACCCAGAAACATTCACAGCATCACAGAGCAGAACGTGTCAGAAAGAATGTGGTTTAAATGTAATCAAGTAGTTCAATCACATTTTAATAATTGCTTCTATCTCTGTTTCTTTCTGCAGGCAGAGTCTGACATCGATTTTAGTTTATATCACCAACAAAGGTAACATTCTATTCTTTCCCTTCACACATATCCTCCACTCTTTGGCAAATATGTTTATGTAGTGTCGTTAATCCTGGGCGCAGTCAGTTATGTGTTAGGTGTTGTTTTTGTACCTACTATTCCTGGATTGCACTCTTTTGTTGTGTGTTGCTACGCGGTAAATGAGCTTTAGCAGAAAAGCCTCAAGAATTCTTGAAATGAGTCGTCACGGCAAAACAAAAGCATCACACTAAATGATGCAAACAAAGTAGAGAACAAGAGAGATGCTGCTGTAACCAATGCATTACATCAGCAGGAGAGGACTCTTTAAAGTAGAGACACTACATACTGATATACACCTGAACATCAGCAGGAGAGGACTCTTTAAAGTAGAGACACTACATACTGATATACACCTGAACATCAGCAAGAGAGGACTCTTTAAAGTAGAGACACTACATACTGATATACACCTGATCATCAGCAGGAGAGGACTCTTTAAAGTAGAGACACTACATACTGATATACACCTTAACATGAGCAGGAGAGGACTCTTTAAAGTAGAGACACTACATACTGATATACACCTGAACATCAGCAGGAGAGGACTCTTTAAAGTAGAGACACTACATACTGATATACACCTGAACATCAGCAGGAGAGGACTCTTTAAAGTAGAGACACTACATACTGATATACACCTGAACATCAGCAGGAGAGGACTCTTTAAAGTAGAGACACTACATACTGATATACACCTGAACATCAGCAGGAGAGGACTCTTTAAAGTAGAGACACTACATACTGATATACACCTGAACATCAGCAGGAGAGCACTCTTTAAAGTAGAGACACTACATACTGATATACACCTGAACATCAGCAGGAGAGCACTCTTTAAAGTAGAGACACTACATACTGATATACATCTGAACATCAGCAGGAGAGCACTCTTTAAAGTAGAGACACTACATACTGATATACACCTGAACATCAGCAGGAGAGGACTCTTTATTAAAGTAGAGACACTACATACTGATATACATCTGAACATCAGCAGGAGAGCACTCTTTAAAGTAGAGACACTACATACTGATATACACCTGAACATCAGCAGGAGAGCACTCTTTAAAGTAGATACACTACATACTGATATACACCTGAACATCAGCAGGAGAGGACTCTTTATTAAAGTAGAGACACTACATACTGATATACACCTGAACATCAGCAGGAGAGGACTCTTTAAAGTAGAGACATTACATACTGATATACACCTGAACATCAGCAGGAGAGGACTCTTTAAAGTAGAGACACTACATACTGATATACACCTGAACATCAGCAGGAGAGCACTCTTTAAAGTAGAGACACTACATACTGATATACACCTGAACATCAGCAGGAGAGCACTCTTTAAAGTAGAGACACTACATACTGATATACATCTGAACATCAGCAGGAGAGCACTCTTTAAAGTAGAGACACTACATACTGATATACACCTGAACATCAGCAGGAGAGGACTCTTTATTAAAGTAGAGACACTACATACTGATATACACCTGAACATCAGCAGGAGAGGACTCTTTAAAGTAGAGACACTACATACTGATATACACCTGGAAATGAGCAGGAGAGGACTCTTTAAAGTAGAGACACTACATACTGATATGAACCTGGAAATGAGCAGGAGAGGACTCTTTAAAGTAGAGACACTACATACTGATATACACCTGGAAATGAGCAGGAGAGGACTCTTTAAAGTAGAGACACTACATACTGATATGAACCTGGAAATGAGCAGGAGAGGACTCTTTAAAGTAGAGACACTACATACTGATATGAACCTGGAAATGAGCAGGAGAGGACTCTTTAAAGTAGAGACACTACATACTGATATACACCTGAACATCAGCAGGAGAGGACTCTTTAAAGTAGAGACACTACATACTGATATACACCTGAACATCAGCAGGAGAGGACTCTTTAAAGTAGAGACACTACATACTGATATACACCTGGAAATGAGCAGGAGAGGACTCTTTAAAGTAGAGACACTACATACTGATATGAACCTGGAAATGAGCAGGAGAGGACTCTTTAGGAACCAGAAATAGAAATAGAAGCTTGAGCATCATAATCACAAGAAAATATTGTTAAAGTTTGGTTGTAATACGATGTCAATTAGGGAAAGCAGGATGCAAAGATCAGACCCATATGACCCGTCAGCTCTCTGCAACATGTGCTGTTAATGACATGTTGTCAGGGAAGCCTCTCTCTATGTATGTGTGTGTCAGTGTGTGTGTCAGTGTGTGTGTCACCTGTTGCTCCACCACAAAGTGAACTTGCCTTCTGCCACAGCTACTTGGGAGAGTTTAGATTTAGCCGGACAGACCGCAGAATGAGCTAATGTGAGTTTGTAGGTCTTTACTCACACTGACTTGTTAACGGTGGAGTTTCTCTGGAGAGTTTTCTTTCCTCTGTGCGATGCAAGGGTTTAAAGACGGAGGGTTTCGTGTGTATGTACACAATGTAAAAGACCCCTGTGGTCATTGTGTTATTTGTGACATTGGGCTTTGTAAATACAAATGGCGTAGTGCTTTAAAAAAAAAAAATGTTTTAATTCGTACAATTCTGTTTCATTTGATTTTTTTTATTCCAGGTTTTTTTTTTTAATCCTTTTGGTTCAGTTTTACAGAAAATATATTTGATATCTTTCGTTAAATATATTTTGGAACAAGCCTGGAGGAATCACGAGCATTTTAGAAAGCATGTATTGTGTTAGATATCCTCAGGCTAAATATGAACAAGGCAATTTTACAAAAATGTGTCTTCAGACGACTTCTCACAGAGCCCCACGGTAAAACACCAACACAGAGAGAGAAGGAGCACTAAACGTTTGTATTTGTTTATTAAAGTAAGGTCAATGCACATTCATTAACATGAACTCTTGACTGCATCATGTAAATGTGCCACATTTAGCCATAGAGGCTAATTTCCATCTGCAGTCCCTGGCAGTATTTATTTTGCTATGTATATAAATGTCATGTTCTTAAATGTTGGATGTGATGGACTACGGATGGAAACTAGCTCAAAGCTAAAATCCGGCATGTTTACGTTTTAAAGCATTATTTGTTTTAAATGTTCATCAATGTGCACTGTCCCTCTTCAAATAAACGATTAAATGAAATGAAATGGCATTAAAAAAAAAAACATGCAAGTTTATTTATATAGCACCTTTCAACACAAGGCAATTCAAAGTGCACAACGAGATCTTACAAGAGCACAAAGAAACATATAAGCACAATTGAGTCAAGATTGCAGCACATATGAAGCACATATACCCAATTAAAAGGCCTTGTATACAAACCCATTAACACACAACACACAAAATCACATTTAGGGAGTGAGGCATGTGGCGCAGTGGATAGAGCCTTGGTGTTGGGATCAGGGGAGCACAGGTTCAAACCCCGCTGCAGTCAGTTGTGTCCCTGAGACACTTCCCCCCAAATGGCTCCCGTGGGGATTGTCCACAGTATTGAGTATGTAAGTCGCTTTGGATAAACGCGTCTAACAAGTAACATGTCATTTAAAATGATTGGGAAATTGCAGATTTTTTAAAATTGCGTCCACATTTGAGCACATTTCGTAATCCTCTCAGATGATTCCCTTTTTGTAAATCATATTGTGCAATTACCCCCAGTACTAACGAGTGTCTCTGGTTACGTCACATTGCATCCTTGTGTTCAGGATTGCTTTAATGCCTCAGTACAAACACAAGAGTGCATCTCGGAGCTTAGACAACAACAACAACAACGCCTAGCTAATAAGTGGATAATGAGCCCGATTTAATGTCTGCATTCTGCACAGGTTTTGCAGTGATATGTTAAGGCAACGTGTCAATATCCAACAGGTAGAACAGCCAGAACAAGAGCACACTGTTTCCAAGAAAAGAGACGTGTAGCAGTTCACACATTTGTTTTCGTGTCGTGGCTTCTACCTGAAATCAATACAGTGTCCTTACTTTACACTTTTGTGTGTTTTGTCGGCATTCAGCGAGCCTTTAATGTTTGTACAGTATGTTCTAATCCATAAAAGGGTTATCTCCCACAGGCATAGCATGACCACTCCCTCCAGTTGGGGGGGGGAAGGGTATTTTTGCAGTTTGACTCACTGGTGTTTCAGTTTTTTTTTTATATCTTGTGTGTGTGTGTGTGTATGTGTGTGTGTGTGTGTGTGTGTGTGTGTGTGTGTGTGTGTGTGTGTGTGTGTGTGTGTGTGTGTGTGTGTGTGTGTAGTGTGGTGTGTGTGTGTGTGTGTGTGTGTGTGTGTGTGTGTGTGTGTGTGTGTGTGTGTGTGTGTGTGTGTGTGTGTGTGTGTGTGTGTGTGTGTGTGTGTGTGTAGTGTGTGTGTGTGTGTGTGTGTGTGTGTGTGTGTGGTGTGTGTGTGTGTGTGTGTGTGTGTGTGTGTGTGTGTGTGTGGTGTGTGTGTGTGATGTGTGTGTGTGTGTGTGTGTGTGTGTGTGTGTGTGTGTGTGTGTGTGTGTGTGTGTGTGTGTGTGTGTGTGTGTGTGTGTGTGTGTGTGTGTGTGTGTGTGTGTGTGTGTGTTTTAGTGAGGAACATTTTCCACAGGAACTGAAATGCTTTTTTTAAGCATTTGAGGAATACCTCCCTATAAAGTGATCCTTTGTGTATCATTGACTCACCCTCTGTTGGAGGAAACCTCTACGATAAACAAATAATCAAACAACTAAAAAGAAGTCTTGAATAAAATGGACACGCATTTAACCGTGGCTAAACTATATTTAAAACATCCGTTTACACACTCTCTCATAACTTGTATATCAAGTCTCATTTGTCCAGTCATACACTACTTCACAAACACATGACTATCACAAAAGCGTTACTGTTAAAACACTTTTGCATACACACTGGCAGTTGCTTCTAGTGCATGCGAATCTCAGTGTTTACATAGTGCAGTTCTATTGAAAATGCACGTGTTTGTATGTTTTTTTATCAACATAATGTTCATTAATTTCAATTCTTAAGACTTATTTTTTGCATGTTTTTGATTCTTTATTCACCGTGGAGACATGTGGTAAAGCCAAAGTTTGCTTCACCAATTCAAGGTTAAACGTGGTTCATTATAGATAGATACATAGTCAGAGAGCTCAGTGCAGTCCAAAGTAATCACTGATAAAGAGGCACCTTTTATCATAAAACAGACAAGAACGCATCGATGTTCAATAGATAGTTGTATGTATAGTACGATTGATAGATAGTCAGATAGATAGTGTATTAGAAAGCAACACTGTTTGTGGTCATTGTAATGGTACATCGTGGGTAGCGCTGTGCAGTCCAAAGTAACCATCAATGTGAAATAGATAGATAATGGATAGATAGTCAGATAGATACTGTATTAGAAAACAACACCCAATGTTTATGGTAATTGTAATGGTACAGCATGTTAGCGCAGTGCAGTCCAAAGGTCTAACTGATAGAGACACACCTTGATCATTAAACACAGACAAAAAGGAAACGCATTAAAGTGAAATAATCCCCACAAACGATCACTTTGTGGTGACGTATTCCTTTAAGGTGGCAGTGGACACAGTGCAGGTCTGAGGCCAAGAGGCTCTGCTCCTCCAGTTACTCCCTGACATTCAACACATTATCTCTGAAGCGCCCGGGGCCAAGAATTCACAGCCAGGATCCGTCTGAATCCTTAATCCTGTGAGAATCGTGTCAGCGGTCGTTGTATTAATGTGAGAAGTGAGGGCAGGAGAAGCAGTGCACGATGGTCCCTGGGCTCTGTGTGGATTCCCGTCGGGGCCTCAGGGGATGGAAACCCGGCCCTTTTCTCTGCTATCGGAGCGCGCCACACCTTTTGTCTGCGCTGTGTACACGTAGCCCGGGTAGTAAAACGGTGGAATTGAACTCTGGGTAATTGCCTGACCCTGGGGTGATGTTAGAGTAATTACACGTGAGTGAGCTTCTCGTGGATAGCCTCACATCAACTCTGATAATATTTAATATTTAATTCTTTAAAATATTTCAGCTGTAGTGCTTCCTTGCATTTCATATTTTGATTGTGTGTTTAGTTCATTTGTTTGTGCTTACATGGATCAACAGTTCAGCTTTTAACGCCCATTTCTAGACAGGTTAAAGTACACAAGAAAATGCCTATGCACATTTAGTAATAGGGATAATAAAAATGAAGTTAAGTAATACATTAATAAATAAAAATAAATATGAATTGAAGATATAAAAGTCAAATCTATTCACTCAAAATTAAGTTTAAAAAAAATATACAAGTATACATAAAAAGGCGTGAAAACTCCATAAATAAAATTAACAATTAAAAAATATATATATTTAAAAATGCCATACTCATTTAAATCTGAATTCTTTTGGGCTATTTTTATTTGTTTAATCGTCACTGTTTTTTACTTCTTTATTGGTGCATTAAAAAAAAAAGTGTGTGTGTGAATAAAATATAAAAACTTGAAGGCTTGTAAAAGAAACCCAACTATATAATGAAACTAAATACAATGGTATATGTTTGCCACCAATTCACAATCTTAAAAAATAGTTTGAAATATAGAAAATAAACTAATATAGTTTGCATACAAAAAGGTTTATAGTTTGTTCTCGGTAAGAATTGAGGTGTTGGCACGGTTACGAGCCACACCTGCATCGCTGAATAATTTCTGTTTCCTGGAGATTTACATAAAGGCTCTCATTACAGTTCTTCTGTTGCACATTTCATGGAGCAGCAGCTTCCCTTTAGGGGACGGTCCTCTCTATTGTTCAGATCCACCTGTTGCTGAACAGGTTTGTCGGGTTTTACGATGAGTGTGACTCCGACTAGGCGATGCTACCGGCGCTCACAAGTAGTTTTCCATCGTGTGAGAGTAACATCGTGAAGAGACGGGCTTTGATTTTTTTTATTCTAACCATGGATATTCATGGATATTTTTTTAACACATGGGAATAATGGAGTCCCATGGCTGTCTTAATGTGTTAACAAAACAAGCCTCAGCGCAGACTGTTGTGTCTTGTGTGTTTACTCATTTGTTTAGATGCACACAAACATGGATATATTTTTTTTCCCTCATCTTCTGTTGCTGCTGTCACATCTTCCTGTGTCTCTCAGCACGTCCCCGCAACGTGGGAACTGCCGCCCTATACGGTTCGAACCTCCAATGTTGGACTTTCACGAACAGTGAGTATTACATTATTATTTTTTAACACTTTATTTATTGGTTTTCCCCACACATAAGACAATAACAGGAGAACATACAGAGTACAAATGCAGGTGCTATATTCAATTAAACCAATAATGACAAACCAATAATGATAATAACATAAAAAGACCATTACACTAATTCATTGTGTCGTTTTTGTTTAATCTGTGTTTTTGTATTTCACATTGTTGGAGTCACTTTCTATGATCAATTTGTTTCCACCTTCTGTAACGCCCCGTCCATTGTGCTTTATAAACACACTTATTATGCGTCACAATCACCCCATAGCCGGTGTAATTATAATTATAAGCGCTTCATTGCAATAATCATTATATTAGGGAGGCGTGTGGTGCAGTGGGTTGAGCGTTGGTGTTCAGATCAGGGGGGTCACAGGTTCAAACCCCACTGCAGTCAGCATGTCGTTGTGTCCCTGAGACACTTCACCCCAAATTGCTCCTGTGGGGATTGCTCACAGTATTGAGTATGTAAGTCGCTTTGGATAAAAGCGTCTAACAAGTGACATGTAATGTAATGTAACCACAAATACATTTCAAGCATTATAGTCACTATACGTCAAGCTGCTTATCAATCTATACCCATGCTCATTGTTTGATTTAAATACAGATTATAATGCATTATTAAACATTATATTGCATTCCAGTTATGGGAGTTATAATATGATATGAGCCTTGCTGCAAAATACAAAATAAATTCCAACAATTATGAAGTGTTAGGATATTTAACCTTATAAATCCTTTAAAATGGGTTTTGGATTTTGTTATAACACATTATTGATATCTATGAGTGCTTATATCTGTTCTTATATCTTCTTATAGCACTTCGTAAGTATTTCTATAACACATTTTTTACACGAGCGTCATGACAAATGTTATTTTTTTATGACATTATTGCAATAATTTGCCTTATTGTTCATTTCTTTCAAATAATCTAATTTATTTAAGCATTATAATCATTATACATTGATCTGGTTATAATTCTCTCTTTGTGCGTTAGTAAAGTGAAACATCTGTTTGTAATACATTAGAAAAAACAACTTGGCAATTATGATATGATATGATCCTTGCAACAACAACAACAACAACAATGTCAGGGAGTGACTGTCAACCATGAAGTCTATGATACTAAATAATTATAAAATGCTTCATAAAGATTTTTCCCATTAAGTATCATTTATTTATATATAAACAAGTAATTTGACAGTACTTTAAGCAGATTACAGCACATTATAAGTTTGTTTATAATGCATTTTATACATGGGCGTCAGAAAGTCTTACCTATATTGCAATAATTTGCCCTTTTGTTATTTTTCCTTTTTCAAATTAATCTCATTTATTGGACTTATTTTCATTTCAAACCTTTATTTAACGAGGTAGGTCCCATTTTAGATCATTGCTCTCTTTTTCAAGGGAGACCTGCAGCAAGTAGGTTACACATGAAACGTAACATCAAACAATAAAGGACATCATATTTACAGGGCCACATTTACATACCTATCGACATTTACAAGCACCAACAGTATCAAAGAGCATTGCACCTATCCGAGCTTTAAAAACATGCAGTGGAACCAAATTGCAATTATTTTTGCAGACTGTTCCGAGCAAGAGAAGCTGTGCACATAAAAGCTTTCTTACCTAAGTCAGTCCTTGCACTTGGCACATGTAGCAAAACCACATCATGTGATCTCAGGCAATAGCTACCTGCAACTCTCTGGCCGTTTCTCAATGTCGAGTACACCTGCTGCAGAGCCACTATTTCAAGTAATAATAATAATGGGTTCCATTTATAAAGCACTTCATATTTGATTTCAAATCCCGAAGTGCTACAAGCAGTGAGCATGAACAGTATAAATAGACATTACACAACACGGTAGAATTAATAAAAAGCAATACAAAAAATAAAAGGGTGGTAAAAAGGTCTAGGCAAAGGCTCTTTTGAAGAGATGGGTTTTGAGGCCTTTTTTAAAAGCCTCCACGGTCTGTGGTGCTCTCATGTGGTCGGGGAGAGCATTCCACAGACTGGGAGCAGCCGAGCAGAAGGCCCGGTCTCCCATAGTACGGAGCTTAGTCCTGGGGGGGTCTGAGGAGGTTGGAGTTGCTGGAGCGGGTGGTCCGCAAGGAGGTATGGGTGGTGAGGAGTTCCTTGAGGTAGGGAGGGGCAGTTCCATGGACACACTGGTGGGTGAGGACGGAGACCTTGAATTCGCGAGTAGAGTATACTACATCATCGAATGCTGGGCATTTAACATTAATTTAAACAGTCCTTCGGCGCCACTCGATGACGTAGTATACTTGAAATAGTGGCTCTGCAGCAGGTATACTCGACATTGAGAAACGGCCACTGTGTGATCAGAGAGCAGATGTAAGATGGGAGTTTACCCAACATGGCTTTGTATATGAACATGTACCAGTGACTGAGCCTCCGTACAGTAAGTGAAGGCAAACCTGCCCTGGCATACAGGGTACAGTGATGAGTAAGTGCTTTACAGTTAGTAACAAATATCAATATCGATTAATTTATAATTAAACGATATTTTTAACAGTGGACAGTTTACTGCTCACACAGTCTGTCCTATAGCTCTTTATTTTTTAAAAGAAGTGAAGATGTTGGGTTGCTCTCAGGTGAATCACATCGTTGTGTCAACAGTAAATGAATCACCGAGGAAGCTCTTAACTCCGGGGCCAGACCCATTGGACCACATTCCTCCCTGCCGCTGGTTCACACCATGAATCAGCTTGTAAGGTTATTCATTGAGCAATGTTCAGATCACCATCACAACCAGCAACACACTCATCACTCAGGTGATCTAAAGTCAATTTATTCTGAGGTTGGGCCAATAAGAGACGAGCAGAACGACACACCCCTACGCAGACAAAACATGACTCCATGAGAAGCAACGAGAAACATTGAGAGGATATTAAACTGGCATGTATACATGTCAAAATGTGTGAACTCCAGGAACTAACAACATTTAAATGATATCCAATATCTTACATTGAAATCTAGGTTCAAATCAAGATGTAACCTCGACTTATATTTAAGCAATAGCTCACGACAGGCCGTGGTATATGCTCATTATATCACAGCTAAGGGGCGTGGTTCGGTCCGACGCGAAGCGGAGACCCCCTATAAAAGACCCCCTTTTATAAAACGGTTACCAAGTGTGGCAATATGAAAGAAAAATACACACTCTAATTTAAATAGTTTTTATTAGTAAATAATGATGTTCAAAATAAAATAGTCCCTCTGTTGCCTTCTGCACGAAACATAGTGCGAGGTGGTTGCTATGCAACAACACTAACAACAGCTAGCGAACATATTAGACAGAGAGCGTTGATCCATTATTTGGCTATTTATTTACATTAATGTGTATGTTGCCGTTTATTGTGCACCCACTGAAAACCTGTCCAGCATCAGTAGCATGGCTTACGTGGTTACTTGTATAGGCTGAGGTTGTTCTAGGCTGTTGCTTGGCGTGGCGAGAATATTGCTCCACTTTCTCCGGTCCCCGAGATTCGGCTTCCAGTAGCTCTGGAGAGAGCTTTCTCACCTGTGGCCACTAACGGTCATCATTTCTCTGCTTTGTTTCAAGACCTGCATCAGAAAGCTTTTGAATGGTGATACTTTTCCAGTTGGTCGACCTGCTCTTCACGTAGCTCTACATGTCGTCGTTTAGGTGCTTTTTGTTCTGGAGATAGGCACTCCTCAATCCACTCCTCCATAGTAGAACCCCCCCCCCCCCCCCCCCCCCCCCCCCCCCCCCCCCCCCCCCCCCCCCCCCCCCGGAGGTCGAAGTTAATCTTAAATGTTCTTGCGGACCTTTTTGATTACAGATTTGAAAACATCGTTGCTTGCTTTAAAAGTAGCACAATTCATTATGTCAAACCTTGGAAAGTATCTAGATATCCCTGCCCTAATGCCAAAGGAACTGCACACTGAATATGTTTTTGCCGTTTGATGTCTATGTCTGGACCGCTGCGTAAAAAGGAGGGTTTCTGCTCCGTTACTTCTCCGCTGCTTTCTTGTTCCAGTTTGAAAAGCAAACTGCAGGCAGTTTGCTTTTCGGCCCAACTGTATACTGTTTATCTCAGACGCGGAGGGATACTGAGTTGTTGTGAAAAGTAACTTACAATTCTACCCGTGGTATACGCTCAGTATACCACGGCTAAGAACCAATCAGATTGCTTGATTTTACTTGTCCGTTTTATAATAAAGATTAATCCATTAGGGACAAGAGTAAATGTGACTGCAATTGATCTGGAGATTACAGAAACATTATATATAGTCTTATCACATAGCTTAGTTGAATACTTGATTCTGATTGGTCAATTCAGAACATGTGAGACGTGGTTCATTTTGCTTTCTCTATAGAGTGGTGCAGTGATTGTAGATAATCTCTACAGGGTGTCCGCGGGGTCTTAAAAAGTATTAAAAGTTGATAAATCAATTTAGCGAAAATGAAGGCTATTAAAAAGTATTAAACGGCATTTTCCAAGGTATTACATTTTGTAGCTTGTTTCCAATAAATATATAAATGGTCCAAAGAGGTTGTATTCTACAGTCTGCCTGAATGTAATCATTGCGTAGGTGTGTAGTGTGATTCTGTGTAGTTTATTTATGGCATCCCGTTGGATTGGACGTCATCTGAACAGGACATCGCACGCTCACTGCTTGATAGCGCGCGAAGGTCCGTTTACGCCGGTTGTTAAACAACATCGTTATGGGGAAATGCAAGTCTGCGTCCAAATGGTTGGAAGATAAGGAGGAAGGACAATCAATACTGTATATAGTCAATGTGAGGTAAAGTGTGTCGCCAATGTAACCGGTTAAAACTCAAAGTGGCGATGAGGTCTTAAAATGTATGGAAAGGGTCTTAAAAAAGGTCTTAAAAGGTTTTACATTTGACTTCAGGATTCCTGCATATACCCTGCTATAGCAAAGAGGTTCAGCAGGAAAATCTCCCACATATTAGCACCACGTTGTGATTCACTCTCCAGAAGTGAAAAAAGCTAACTCTAGGCTATATAGGAAGTGCTCAACATCTCCGCTTTTTAATCACTTGTTAGCAACCACTTCGTTTTTATGACAAGGAATCCTCGGAGTTGGGAAATTACTGACGTATTATATGTCGTAGAACTAAATGTGAAAATCTCTAAGGAAGGCTTGAGTTAACCACAGACACTATTTCAGGCTTCTGACCACAAACACATTTTTTTAAAAACGCTCCCAGGTTAGGACTTGTTTCTACACAACTCTATTTTAAATATTTAAGAGGGGTTCCATTACTAATGAGGCTAAGAAACGGTTGCCAGTTTCTCAAAATAGTTGCTTCTTTCACACCTCTCTCGGCAACCAGTTTACTGTCGAGCCCTGCAGGAAGTGCAAGCTAGAAATGTTCCAAGAATGTTTTATTTAAAACACTTAATACTTATCTTATCCCCTTTAGGGACACATGCAGGCGTTTTTATAGCAGCCAACAGGGTCAGAGTTAAAAAACAGGATTCACACAAGGTCAACATAGAATACCAAAAGTTGATAAAATGATATTAATACTGATATACACTCTGAACATCAGCAGGAGAGGACTCTTTAAAAGTAGAGACACTACATTACTGATATACACCTGAACATCAGCCAGGAGAGGACTCTTTAAAGTAGAGGACACTACATACTGATATACACCTGAACATCAGCCAGGAGAGGACCTCTTTAAAGTAGAGACATAGGATATACCCTGACATCAGCAGGAGAGGACTCTTTAAGTGAGACACACATACTGATAACACCTGAACATCAGCAGGAAGAGGACTCTTTAAAGTAGAGACACTACATTACTGATATACACCTGAACATCAGCAGGAGAGGACTCTTTAAAGTAGGAGACACTACATACTGATATACACCTGAACATCAGCAGGAGAGGACTCTTTAAAGTAGAGGACATACTGATATACACCTGAACATCAGCAGGAAGAGGACTCTTTTAAAGTAGAGACACTACATACTGATATACACCTGAACATCAGCAGAGACTTAAGAGGACACTCATACTGATATACCCTGAGACATCAGCAGGAGAGACTCTTTAAATAGAGACTCTACATACTGATATACACCTGAACATCAGCAGGAAGAGGACTCTTTAAAGTAGAGACACTACATACTGATATACACCTGAACATCAGCAGGAGAGGACTCTTTTAAAGTAGAGGACACTACATACTGATATACACCTGAACATCAGCAGGAAGAGGACTCTTTAAAGTAGAGACACTACATACTGATATACACCTGAACATCAGCAGGAGAGGACTCTTTAAAGTAGAGACACTACATACTGATATACACCCTGAACATCAGCAGGAGAGGACTCTTTAAAGTAGAGACACTACATACTGATATACACCTGAAACTCAGCAGGAAGAGGACTCTTTAAAGTAGAGACACTACATACTGATATACACCTGAACATCAGCAGGAGAGGACTCTTTAAAGTAGAGACACTACATACTGATATTACACCTGAACATCAGCAGGAGAGGACTCTTTAAAGTAGAGGACACTACATACTGATATACACCTGAACATCAGCAGAAGAGGACTCTTTAAAGTAGAGACACTACATACTGATATACACCTGAACATCAGCAGGAGAGGACTCTTTAAAGTAGAGACACTACATACTGATATACACCTGAACATCAGCAGAGAGGACTCTTTAAAGTAGAGACACTACATACTGATATACACCTGAACATCAGCAGGAGAGGACTCTTTAAGTAGAGACACTACATACTGATATACAACTGAACATCAGCAGGAGAGGACTCTTTAAAGTAGAGACACTACATACTGATATACACCTGAACATCATCAGGAGAGGACTCTTTAAAGTAGAGACACTACATACTGATATACACCTGAACATCAGCAGGAGAGGACTCTTTAAAGTAGAGACACTACATACTGATATACACCTGAACATCAGCAGGAGAGGACTCTTTAAAGTAGAGACACTACATACTGATATACACCTGAACATCAGCAGGAGAGGACTCTTTAAAGTAGAGACACTACATACTGATATACACCTGAACATCAGCAGGAGAGGACTCTTTAAAGTAGAGACACTACATACTGATATACACCTGAACATCAGCAGGAGAGGACTCTTTAAAGTAGAGACACTACATACTGATATACACCTGAACATCAGCAGGAGAGGACTCTTTAAGTAGAGACACTACACACTGATATACACCTGAACATCAGCAGGAGAGGACTCTTTAAAGTAGAGACACTACATACTGATATACACCTGAACATCAGCAGGAGAGGACTCTTTAAAGTAGGGACACTACACACTGATATACACCTGAACATCAGCAGGAGAGGACTCTTTAAAGTAGAGACACTACATACTGATATACACCTGAACATCAGCAGGAGAGGACTCTTTAAAGTAGAGACACTACATACTGATATACACCTGAACATCAGCAGGAGAGGACTCTTTAAAGTAGAGACACTACATTACTGATATACACCTGAACATCAGCAGGAGAGGACTCTTTAAAGTAGAGACACTACATACTGATATACACCTGAACATCAGCAGGAGAGGACTCTTTAAAGTAGAGACACTACATACTGATACACACCTGAACATCAGCAGGAGAGGACTCTTTAAAGTAGAGACACTACATACTGATATACACCTGAACATCAGCAGATATGTTTTAATAAGTTCACAGATTTGGTGATGTAGTTTACTGTTGAGCTGAAACTAGATCTGAGGGATGAATACAATGTGGTTTTCCCTCAGCCTTGTGGATGAATTTGCTTTAAATGTCAGTGGCCTTATTGCTATGTTTCCCTGTGGAACATCCTTATGAACAGCATGTCATTTGATTTGTCCTATAAAAGCCTGCGGATTTTAAGGTGTTATACTTAAAATGACAATTCCTCTACAAAATCGGTTGAAACAAGACATCACAGTAAAACGTTGACATAAGTGTGCGGATGAGAGTGCAGGTTAAAGTCTTATGAAAAAAATGTGGCGATGCCTGAAGAAGATCTCTGTTTGTATAAAAAAAGCCTGGAGTTTTTAATACAGTGTGCAGATCGTTATGTCTGATTTCACTACCCTCTGTTGCTTCTAACCCTTCAGTCATTTTAAAGTTATCTCCTTTTTAAATGTGAGCGACGTTAAGCCGGGTGCAAATGTTTCAGTAGCCTTCACCAGAGCCTCTTTACAAACTCACAGGGAGACATGCAACTGTCTCAGCCTGAGCTACTTCCTCAATAAACAATCATCTTATCAGCTGCAAATGTTTTCAGGGCATGAAAATGTAACCTTGGGAAAGTCTCCCCCCTCTCTCGAACACACTGCACAGGAGGGATTCATGTAATCAGCCTGTAGATAGAGGCTAAACATCTCCTAACATGTTTTTGTTAAACGTCGGTATTTCAAAACCTTGACCCCATGTTCACATGTTTTTGTGTCAAAGTAGATAACGGCAATACAATTTTAGAAAGTGGTCGAGTAGGGAGTGAGAGCAAACAGTCTGCAGTTTAATCTTATCTGCAATTCTCCACGTCAATGTACGTCCGTTAAAGATTTGTTTTTGCCACTAACAGGCTCAGATTGTCAGTATAAGATGATTACAACAAGATGAGAGCAGTATGAAAAGGACAAGTTGTTTTTCTTTACCTTTTCTGTCTCACCAAGTCTCGTTCTGAAACCTTGCGTCACATTCACACTATTTGAAAATAGGCTACACTTCCTGTTAGTGATACACACTTTTTACTGATAGACACTCACATTTTCCCACTCATTTCAGCCGATTGCAGATAAACGGACATACTTCTTTCAGCCTGATTGTAGAGCAAGTCTCTCCTGTAGTGGAATAATAATGATATTCGTAGTACTGCTAGGTTAGAATTGGGAGGGATGAAACCCTCTTTAATGGTCACACATGCAGAGCACACAGTGAAATGTGTTCTCTGCTTTTAACCCATCCTAGTACCAGGAGTCTAGTACCAGGAGTCTAGTACCAGGAGTCTAGTACCAGGAGTCTAGTACCAGGAGTCTAGTACCAGGAGTCTAGTACCAGGAGTCTAGTACCAGAGTCTAGTACCAGGAGTCTAGTACCAGGAGTCTAGTACCAGGAGTCTAGTACCAGGAGTCTAGTACCAGGAGTCTAGTACCAAGAGTCTAGTACCAGGAGTCTAGTACCAGGAGTCTAGTACCAGGAGTCTAGTACCAGGAGTCTAGTACCAGGAGTCTAGTACCAGGAGTCTAGTACCAGGAGTCTAGTACCAGGAGTCTAGTACCAGGAGTCTAGTACCAGGAGTCTAGTACCAGGAGTCTCGTACCAGGAGTCTCGTACCAGGAGTCTAGTACCAGGAGTCTAGTACCAGGAGTCTAGTACCAGGAGTCTAGTACCAGGAGTCTAGTACCAGGAGTCTCGTACCAGGAGTCTCGTACCAGGAGTCTCGTACCAGGAGTCTAGTACCAGGAGTCTAGTACCAAGAGTCTAGTACCAGGAGTCTAGTACCAGGAGTCTAGTACCAGGAGTCTAGTACCAGGAGTCTAGTACCAGGAGTCTAGTACCAAGAGTCTAGTACCAGGAGTCTAGTACCAGGAGTCTAGTACCAGGAGTCTAGTACCAGGAGTCTAGTACCAGGAGTCTAGAACCAGGAGTCTAGTACTAGGAGCAGGAAGGGGGGTGTCCGGTGCCTTGCTCAAGGGCACCACGGCAGGGCAGGAGGTGAACTGGGACCTCTCCAAGTAGCAGTCCACACTCCACATTTTAGGTCTGGTCGGGGACTTGAACCGGCGACCCTACAGGTCATCATCAATACTCAATCAGACACTAAACCACAGGAAAGGTTAAACATTTTTTACCCTTCTTAAGATGGACCTGTTTACGTCGGCCTTACTTGTAATGGAGGAACCAAAATTGCCTCTTTACTCACTTCGTTTTAAGAGCCATAGAAGTTATTTTTGAGGTTTAATCAACTTAACTGAAAATTCCTGTGGTGTGTTTTATAGGTTTTTGCACCTGTGACTTAAGAATGTAATTGTCATAACTACACCGTAGCTATGCACACATGACAATAAAAGCCTTGAAACTTGAATGTAAATGGTCTGCAAAAGCGAAAATCCCAAAGTTCCCTACAAATATGAACCTGAAAATGAGCATACCAGGGCTCCGTTTAATCACTGGGGACATTCAGTAGCTTTTATTCTCAAGCCATGGTAACTTTGTCGTTGCATAAGTTTGCATTTGCAACCAGGAAGTATCATCAAAATGACTCAAGTTACAAGTCCCTACGAGTAGATGTTCATACCAAATGCTGCCTGGAATGTAGGAAATAGTTTATAAAGCATCTGGATGTTGTAAGCCAGAAAAGAAAGGTACAGTTAATGTTTTACACATGCGGAACAACTTGTACGGTCCTTAACACTGAATAAATAAACTAGGGATGCTGACCCAGAGGATTTTAAGGTGCATCATTGATCACAATGTGCTTTGTTTGTTGCTTTAAGAGGAATACTCTGTAAAGGAATTTGAACAAAACCTCAAACCTGTTTCCTATCTCTCTTTTGGCTTTGAGAAAATGTTTGACTTTATTAGAGTTAAATTCCTCAGGGAAAGAACATGTTGTCCCCTTTTTAGTTTCGGTGGCGTCATCCTCCGTTGAAATCTAAGACCCCGTCTACACGGAGACGAAAACGAACCGAAATCAAAAAAGTCTTCCGTCCACACGGAATCGGCTCAAGAAACGTGTCCGTCCACTAGGGATGGGAATTTGAAAGCAAATGTATATTCGAATATTCGACCCCCAAAAAAACGGTTAACTGAAATGTACATGTTGAAGTCGAATTTGTCAAATGTATTGAACTGGTGATCACAGTTTGAACAGTTGCTAGGCCTACAGCTTTCATGCTTAAAACATAACTTGTTTTTTAAATGAAAGAGGGATCATACACGAACAACATAACGGGTTAGGGTAACGTAACCCTATCACAACAGAGATCAACAACCTATAACTGGGCCTATGCACAGAATGCAGCTATTCAATACTCATTCTTGTTTAAGAATATGAGCATGTCTACTCAGGGGAGAGGCGGGTGCGGAGACGATTCACAATCAGGCCAGCTGTAGAGAAGACCCTCTCAGCTGGAATTTGGGCATAAGATGAGGTTTGAGTCTGCGTGATCTGCGTGTAGGGAGGGGCAGCAGCCATATCATTAGCTAGAACTAGCTAGATCTGATGGATTTGGACATAAACGCGAGTGAAGTATAACCGGACGCGAGAGAGAGAGAGAGAGATCAGCACCTGCAGCTCTGCCCGCTGTGAGGGACCGGTGAGCGGAGCAAAACACACCTTTAGACCTAACACACTTAGCTATGGCACTGTCGTATACATTGAATTATTCCATTTGATCATATGTAATCAACTTAGACACCCCTCCCAAAAAAATTAAATATTCATAACTCATATTCTCATATTCGAATACCTGAATAATTTCGAATATTCGATTAATCGTTCCCATCCCTACCGTCCACACGAGACCGCTCGACCCGCTGGAGACGCTGTAGTATATATGCCGGGCCTGTAAGTGGCGCTGTTCTTCCGCCACAAAATACACCAAAAGCAGCGAAGAAGACCCCCCGAGCATGGTTGCCATGGTTGCCTGGTTGCCCTTCTGGTTATTCTCCGCGGTGGATTTAGCAACATGTAGTTGATGTAGTTCTCCATGTCCACTTGTTGCTGATGGTTGTGGTAGAGGAGCTGTAGATTTTGCACTAACATCTGTATCAAGGTCAGTAGCGTCTGGAGCACGAACGCAACCCTGTGATCCGCCGTTGTTGTTGGCGAAACACATCAGCAATGACGCGGGGGTGAGCAGGAGAGGTGGGGCTATGGTGTCATCGTTATCAGGAAATGATCGTATAGGGCGTACCCACGGAGCCGTTTGCCCCTCCAGAGCGTTTCATCCGCAGATCTACCCTCCTTGGTAGCCGTTATCGTTATCCGCGTTTCCGTGTCGGCCTCGTGTGGACGAACCGTCTATACGATAGAGAACTGTAGCGGATACAACCCGTTTCTCCTCCGTGTGGACGGGGTCTAAATTAGCAATCATTAATGTTTACAAATGAAGTACAACACATCAGAAGTTGAGTCAAATCCACATAAAAAATAGGGAAGTTTGGTTCATTTCAGTAAAGCACTTCAATATACATATATAAATATTTTATAAACAATAATTTATAGCTTTTGAAAAAGTGTCAAACGACAGCGAACTTATGTACTGACGAAAAACACAACATCCTTAATTCATAATTGTTTTTGATGCTGATAAATGTACATTGTTCATTTATAAAAAGGCCCAATAAATGAACAAATATTATAATTGTATAAATCAGAATTTCAGTCGAATCCACATGAATAAATAGTTAGGTTTTGTTTAGTCATAGCTTTTGAAAAATGGACAAACCAAAGTGAATTTCATGTATTTTTTTTTATTATTCTAAGATGCCGAACAATGTTAGATACATATTTTAGGTACATTCATATTGTTTGAATGTTGATTAATGTACATTTATAAGATCATAAGTCCCTTAACTTTTATTGGCAAAGAGGTATATTTCCGTTTCACACCTCTAACCTGTTTCCTGTCTCTCTTGTGGTTTGAAAAAAGCATTTGACTTCACCAAAGTTACATTCCTCACAGACAGAACATGTTGACCTGTTCAGCTTTGGTGTCGTCATCCTCCGTTTGATCCTATCAGAGTTTCTGTTCATATGTTACATCCGTACCTCCTTTCTTTATTAATTTAATGTACGTATGTTGTTGTTTACCTGCTCTCACAAAGGTTTGTTTTCTCTGTTTTGCAGACCCGTTGGAATGCCAAAAATGGAGAAAGTTTATTTACATAATCCTAGTGCAGAAGAAATTAGTTTGATATCGATATCAGCAACAACAGCACATTTTCACGCATCCTTTTTCCAGAATAGGGTAAGTACCTTTCACTCGGAAGTCACATTTTTCCACAACAAATCCTTGATCATCATTCTTCAGAACTTTGCTTCTGTAAACAAGATACTTATGTCGAAGTATTTCCTGTACTATGCGCTTACTTTTTTTTTGCTTTAAACTCAAATAGACCCCAGTAGTCAGGGACCTTCTTCAAGATCAGACAGCAAACACGTAAACAGCAGCATGGAGACTGAAAGTAATACTGCAGTGGGAAGTCCCAATGCACATCACACGTGTCATTGAAACATGTGACCGCACCCTCGCAGATGAAAGGCCGAGCATAAGGAGACCAAAACATGCAGCAAACAAGATGAAGTAACCAGAATCATAATGAAGTTATAGTTACTCAATCTTTAAACATGAATCCCTGTTCTTGGAAACATGATATCTTGGGAACACAACTTGCACTCAAGAACAAACTGGTAATAATTAGGTGCACAAAGGTCACTGTGACTTCACAAAACAAGTTGTTGATTTTTACTTTAAAACTCTTATGCTAATTATGACAATTTAACACAGATCTCTAAAAGCCTGGGTCCACATTTGAGTTTTTTCTGGCAGGAAATGTCAGCGTTTCATCAAAAGAACATTTGTTTATGACGACAATATACTGACAACTAACACCACTCTTACCGCCGTTGTTAATAGACTGCTTTTGCACCTCTGATTTGTGTTATCTATTTGTTTGACATTATTTATTTACTATAAACAACAACTGGTGGAAGCTTGTCCTCATATCTGACAGTCAAGTTCACGTTTATGAAAACACAACTGCTTTCTACCGTAAATATCAGATAAAAAAATACAACCTTTGCCATATATAGTTCTTCTAATAGTTAAAAGACAACAACTTGGGGAGAGGATGCATCAGGACAATGTTTTTTTTTGACATATTAGCAAATATATCATGTTTCTAGAAATCATATAACATATTTTATTCGGCCTACAAACGAGCAAATTAACCGTCAGACCAAACGAGTGTGGAAAAAAGCCAAAGTAAAACATTTGTAGAAACACCAGATGTTATTGAAATACAATAAAATCCATGGTAAGAAATAAGTAGCAGCATTATAAAGCAATTGAACATATACAAATAGTCAAAGAAGCAGCTGGTAATAACAATAATACACTGTAAGAAGGACACATTGCTCATATGACTCGAGTGATATTTACAGTGTTGTCACAGAGGAAGTTAAGCAGCAGCCAGTCATAATACAACATGTATATTTCACATAGCAGAGTTGCCTGAAGCTGCCTTTACAGGAAAGACCGGTTATGTCTCCTTTGGCACAGTTGCTCGCTGCAGACATGATTTGCTTTTTTAATTATCGTTGTGCCGAATGTAAGACTGTGATTATATACGTTAGGACACTATGTTTTTATGTTGTTTTCACAGCGTGTGCTCGAAGTGTTTAAGTGGTAACATAGTCTAGTCTGTAAGGCATTTATGTGCATGTCAGGGTTAAAACAAAAATGCATTAAACTTGAAGACACAAGAGAGTAGTTTACAGAGACGTTCAGTAGGAAGGAATTCAGTGCGGTTTTTAAGATAACACCTGAGGCCTCTGCTCCTCTGTCACAAGATATCTCTGTACAAATACTTTCTATATTAGGTACAAATACATCTCCAGAACCTTACATTTTAAGAGATTTATTGCTAACTTTATAAGGCATTCATAGTTTAGCTAGCTATTTGGTGTATAGCTTTATGTGAGCTTGTCTCTAGATTCAACCATTACTACTCCAACTTGGTCCTGCAAGGGTTTAAACTGCTGAAAATCATGTTATGGTTATATTTTTTGCGGACTACAGCACGGTCACATGACTTCACGTCACCACCGCTAAGCTAAAGGCGGCTAATGTTGGGCTATAAAGCAACTACAGCACGGTCAAATGACTTCACGTCACCACCGCTAAGCTAAAGGCGGCTAATGTTGGGCTATAAAGGAACTACAGCACGGTCACATGACTTCACGTCACCACTGCTAAGCTAAAGGCGGCTACTGTTGGGCTATAAAGGAACTACAGCACAGTCACATGACTTCACGTCACCACCGCTAAGCTAAAGACGGCTAATGTTGGGCTATAAAGTAACTACAGCACAGTCACATGACTTCACGTCACCACCGCTAAGCTAAAGACGGCTAATGTTGGGCTATAAAGTAACTACAGCACAGTCACATGACTTCACGTAACCACCGCTAAGCTAAAGACGGCTAATGTTGGGCTATAAAGGAACTACAGCACGGTCACATGACTTCACGTAACCACCGCTAAGCTAAAGACGGCTAATGTTGGGCTATAAAGGAACTACAGCACAGTCACATGACTTCACGTAACCACCGCTAAGCTAAAGACGGCTAATGTTGGGCTATAAAGGAACTACAGCACGGTCACATGACTTCACGTCACCACCGCTAAGCTAAAGGCGGCTACTGTTGGGCTATAAAGGAACTACAGCACAGTCACATGACTTCACGTAACCACCGCTAAGCTAAAGACGGCTAATGTTGGGCTATAAAGGAACTACAGCACGGTCACATGACTTCACGTAACCACCGCTAAGCTAAAGGTGGCTACTGTGTGTGTGATGACGTTTAGCAATCTTTTTCAGACCGTTTTTTGTTAGGAACCACCTTTTTTTTCTAATACATTTCCTGTGTGCATTTAATTTTGCCTACCCAAATCCCAGCCAAAAAAAGTATTCTACCTTTTAACGAATAGTTGAATTTGTTAATTTTGTTACAATTCAATTCTCCGCTTTAAAAGAACATGCATCGAAAGAAAGGCACAGGGCTTTTCGGTGTTATAATGCAAACACAAGATTATAATTTATATCAAGGAAACTAAACATTGTTTCAAGTCGAGCTAATAATGAAGGGGTTTAATTCGTTTTTTTATTTTGTTCAACAAACTCCTTATGGAAAGCACAATTTCTTCATATTTAGTTTTTTACTTGGAAAAAAATGCAGAGGAAGTAGTTTTTAAGTGTATATAAATGCAGGATGTGCCCATGCTCTTGGGATGTATTGTAAAAATGGCAAATAAAACATATCGTTTCCTGACTGAGAAATAATGCAGATGTTAGAGTGAGTGTTTCCTATTATGCGTTATCTCTGTACTTCTGCAATTACACCAAGCCTTCATCTGGTGAGCGGTGAATGTCTCACACTGAAG
Organism: Trematomus bernacchii; assembly: GCF_902827165.1. Taxonomy (NCBI): domain Eukaryota; kingdom Metazoa; phylum Chordata; class Actinopteri; order Perciformes; family Nototheniidae; genus Trematomus; species Trematomus bernacchii. Next base: position 1,935,667 of record NW_022987792.1, on the reverse strand, counting down.
TGGACGTTAAAACGTTTTTTTTTTTAAATCTCTTCGCCCTCCACTATCTGCATTTCTAAGACTCTCTGAATGTTCTGCAGCAGTGGAGATAACACATTCAGTTCTGATCTGTTAGATTAACATGCAACATCTAACTACATGATGATTCAGTGTAGATAAACCAACAAGATGTTCTGCGTTTTTGCTGTTTCTGGGGAACAGATGAGTCAAAAAACCCACTAAAACCAGCCCACTTGCAACCACAGTCGTCACCAAATTGCTAGAGTTAGAGGGTAGCTGTAATGTTTTCACAGTTGCGGATCTTTAGGTCATTTCAGGTTGTGGAAAACAGTGTTTCAGGTTATTTGGACAGCTGTTTGCCAGTGTGGTCATGTCAAAAGTGTAGGGAATTCAAAATAATATTTAGGTGGAAACTGTTGCCTCCATTGTCACCAAAAAATAAGGGTAAAATGCATACATGTAATTACTTTGATGTAAAATCAGGGTATTGGCCTGAACTGGTTAATGTTATTATAGATATTCCCATGAAAACTTAGCGACAACTTTTGCAGTTTTTTTGGGGCATTTTTCCTTTTTGCCATCTTAAAGGTCCCATGTCATGGCCATTTCTACTGATCATAATTCCATTGTTGAGGTCTACTAGAATAGATTTATATTGTTCATTGTTCCAAACACACATTGGTTTCTCATACAGCATCTCTGTAAAGTATGTGTATTCACTCTCTGTCCTACACGGCTTGTTGGAGCTCCTGCCCCCCCCCCTCCCTGTGAGCCCACTGTGCTCTGATTGGTCGGGACGTTGCGAGGCTCGCTGCTCAGTGAGCTGGCTTACTGGTGTGGTTTCCGGGTCGGCGATACAGCGCGAAACTCATCCTGAGCACACACAAACACTCACAGCCGAAGTAAAAACAATAAGTGTGGCTTGATATTGAGTAAGAAAAAGGTTTATAAACGCTGTGAGAATGGGTCTGCGGAGAGCATTTCTCCGCCATCCCAACTCGTCTATTACCAACCAGGGAGCTCTATGCAAGTCAATGGGACTTCCTGTTAGTTGAAAAGTTACGCTAAAGGTCCTGGTGTGTGAGGAGCTCCACGGATTGGTCCATTTTGGTTCCAGGAAGAAATAAATGGAAAAAGAGAAATCTCCAACGAGGCGTTCTGGGGCAGCATAGACAGGTCTTTTCTGTGTTAGAGTTTTACTCGCTACAGGGTGTACTTTGAGGGTTTGTGACTCTGCAGACCGTTTACATGCAGAAAAACCTTCATAACACACAAGGGGACGGGTAATAACCAGAAAAGCATGACATGGGACCTGTATTTTGCTCTGTTTGTTTAAAGTGTTTGTTGTTTCTGCACAAAATGTTTCTACTGTGCTGATTCTGTTGTCTGTTCCTCCTACAGATAATTCCACCAGGAGGAAACACGTCATTTGATGTCGTGTTTCTCGCTCGAGTAGTTGGGAATGTAGAAAACACTTTATTTATTAATACATCACATCATGGAGTGTTTACATACCAGGTGAAGACAGAAAAAAGCCTTTTATTGTTTGAATGATTTGTGCCAAAGGAAATGCACGTCAGCGTTTTAGGACCATTGATTAAAATATGTATATATGGAGAGAGGGAGAACATTATGAGATTAAAGCCTCAAATTAACAACAAAAAAGTTGAATATTCATTTTCATTTCATTTCAATCTTTATTTCGAACAGATTAAAAAAATAACAAATAAAAAATAACAAATGTGAATTCTCTTTTAAATGTACAGAAAAAACTCAAAATGAAAATATATTGTTTCATATTATAAATTAAAACAATGTATAAAGGAAAAAAAGAAGAGATTAAATCATACATTATTTATCTTGTACATTTTTTGTTTATTTTTCATTAGTTTCATCAACTGTAATCTTAGTGATTGTGAGTCTTTTTTCTCAAAATATAACCCCTCTCCTCCAGCACAATGATTTTTTCTTTCGTCCTAGAATAACCCTTATGCTGCGTTCACACCGGACGCGATGCGAATATTCGCTTCGCTCTAATCGCTCGAGTTTCACCGCGGCTGTCAGCTGTGTTTACTCGCATCATTCAAACAAGACGTGCTGGCAAGGGGGCTACAACTACAACAAAATGAACATATTGACCGTGATTTAATTGTAATACACGTTTCAAAATGATGCCGAAGTAACAACATACTGATACCGGTTAGTAAAAACCATGAATTAATGCTTTGACAAGTCTGCAGACAGACGGCAGGCGAAACACCTTTTAAAATGCGTGTTTTCTGAATGGAGATTGGCTAAGCTAACGCAGTATATGCTCCGACCGTCCACACTCACAACAACGGCCTATACAGACATAAATAAAGCAGCGACTGTATTCACCATGACACAGGCAGTCTGTGGTTTGTACTTGTTTAACTTTTGTCTAGTTTCTGAACAGATATGAGGAGCTGTGAGCTCTGAGTGCTAACAGCTAACGGCTGATGTTTTCTGGTTGAACGTCAGTGACGGCAGGCTGAGATCCTCACCGCTGATTGGCTACCGCGAGATCTCGTCACGCTCGAGTTGAAAAAATTGAACTTGAGCGTTTGTCGCGGCCCCCTCCAATCGCCTCAATCGCGCCGCGGAATTCGCATCCACCGCTTCATGCTCGCCGTCGGAGTGAATTTGCGTCTGTTGTACATGTAATCGCGCCGCCCCCAAACATCGCATTGCATCCGGTGTGAACGCAGCATTATACGCTCTAATTAAAAATGTGACTAATTGACTTCTCTCTCTCTCTGTCCTGAAGGTTTTCGGGGTTGGCATCCCGAACCCCTACAGACTGCGGCCCTTCATCGGGGCGCGAGTCCCAGTAAACAGCAGCTTCTCACCGCTGATAAACATCCACAACCCGTACAGTGAACCACTGCAGGTGAGGCATTAGGGTCTCTCAGGGTTTCATTTGCACCTTAAATTAGGGCTGTGCGATTATGGCAAAAATCATAATCACGATTATTTGTCAATAATTGATATCACGATTATTAAAAACGATTATCCATTTACTTTGAAAACATCCATATATTGAAAAAAAAATATTTGAACAGTATGTTTTTAACAGTTGATTACCCTGAACTTTAAGTATAATTCAACAGAAAAACCAATAAAAATAATAATCGTTTTATTTCGATTACATTGTTTTCGTAATCGTTGCAAGCCAAAATCGTAATCGAGATTAAAATACGTTTAATTGCACAGCCCTACCTTGAATTGTATTTATGTTGCTCTGTAACAAATAGTTTAAGGGTTCATTCATACCCCTGACATTCAAATTCTAAATCAACATTCAAATGCAGCGTAGCTTTTATTTTAACGACTTGTTGGCATGTCTTTGTATTGTGTTTTAAGGGTGGTAGTTGTACACAGTTGCAGATAAAACAATTCCCTATTGGTATTATACAAGTATTTAATAAGGTATACTTTGGTGTTTAGACTCTTTAAAGCATTTTCACTGCTCTCAAAGTTTGTTTTGCTGCATACGAAAGGAAACATTGAAAGAAATTGGTTCAATAAATAACTAATTCAATCAGATGAATCACTAAAAATGTACATTTCTTTTAGGGTAGTCACTTAAATAAAATTAAAACAGACTTAATTTGAAAACCTCAAGCTTCAAATGCACAAAAAATAATACAAATATATTCCATACAGCCATATATTGATATTTGGAACAGCTGACTTTTGTGGATTCATTATATTTGAATGTGTTTTGTTCCTGTCCGTGTCTCTCCAGGTTGTTGAGATGTACTCCAGCGGGGGGGATCTGCATCTCGAGCTTCCTACAGGCCAACAAGGAGGCACTGGAAAATTATGGGTTAGCCTCTCTTCACCATGTTTTAGTTTTATTTACAGTAGATTTTAAAGGTCACCTATTATGCAAAATCCACTTTTTCCTGTCTTTTCTACATCAACATGTGTCCCCTCTTCTTCATGTCTCTTCTACATCAACATGTGTCCCCTCTTCTTCATGTCTCTTCTACATCAACATGTGTCCCCACTTCTTCATGTCTCTTCTACATCAACATGTGTCCCCTCTTCTTCATGTCTTTTCTACATCACCATGTGTCCCCTCTTCTTCATGTCTCTTCTACATCAACATGTGTCCCCTCTTCTTCATGTCTCTTCTACATCAACATGTGTCCCCTCTTCTTCATGTCTCTTCTACATCAACATGTGTCCCCTCTTCTTCATGTCTCTTCTACATCAACATGTGTCCCCTCTTCTTCATGTCTCTTCTACATCAACATGTGTCCCCACTTCTTCATGTCTCTTCTACATCAACATATGTCCCCTCTTCTTCATGTCTCTTCTACATCAACATGTGTCCCCTCTTCTTCATGTCTCTTCTACATCAACATGTGTCCCCTCTTCTTCATGTCTCTTCTACATCAACATGTGTCCCCTCTTCTTCATGTCTCTTCTACATCATCATGTGTCCCCTCTTCTTCATGTCTCTTCTACATCATCATGTGTCCCCTCTTCTTCATGTCTCTTCTACATCAACATGTGTCCCCTCTTCTTCATGTCTCTTCTTCATCAACATGTGTCCCCTCTTCTTCATGTCTCTTCTTCAATCAACATGTGTCCCTCTTCTTCATGTCTCTTCTTCATCAACATGTGTCCCCTCTTCTTCATTCTCTTCTTCATCAACATGTGTCCCCTCTTCTTCATGTCTCTTCTACATCAACATGTGTCCCCTCTTCTTCATGCTCTTCTTACATCACATGTGTCCCCTCTTCTTCATGTCTCTTCTACATCAACATGTGTCCCCTCTTCTCATGTCTCTTCTACATCAACATGTGTCCCCTCTTCTCCATGTCTCTTCTACATCAACATGTGTCCCCTCTCTTCCATGTCTCTTCTTCATCAACATGTGTCCCCTCTTCTTCATAAGGTCTCTTCTAATCTATCAACATATGTCCCCTCTTCTTCATGTCTCTTCTACATCAACATGTTCCCCTCTTCTTCATGTCCTCTTCTTCATCAACATGTGTCCCCTCTTCTTCATGTCTCTTCTTCATCAACATGTGTCCCCTCTTCTTCATGTCTCTTCTTCATCAACATGTGTCCCCTCTTCTTCATGTCTCTTCTTCATCAACATGTTTCCCCCTCTTCTTCATGTCTCTTCTTACATCAACATGTGTCCCCCTCTTCTTCATGTCTCTTCTACATCAACATGTGTCCCCTCTTCTTCATGTCTCTTCTACATCAACATGTGTCCCCTCTTCTCATGTCTCTTCTACATCAACATGTGTCCCCTCTTCTTCATGTCTCTTCTACATCAACATGTGTCCCCTCTTCTTCATGTCTCTTCTACATCAACATGTGTCCCCTCTTCTTCATGTCTCTTCTTCATCAACATGTGTCCCCTCTTCTTCATGTCTCTTCTTCATCACATGTGTCCCCTCTTCTTCATGTCTCTTCTTCATCAACATGTGTCCCCTCTTCTTCATGTCTCTTCTTCATCAACATGTGTCCCCTCTTCTTCATGTCTCTTCTACATCAACATGTGTCCCCTCTTCTTCATGTCTCTTCTACATCAACATGTGTCCCCTCTTCTTCATGTCTCTTCTACATCAACATGTTGTCCCCTCTTCTTCATGTCTCTTCTACATCAACATGTGTCCCCTCTTCTTCATGTCTCTTCTACATCAACATGTGTCCCTCTTCTCCATGTCTCTTCTACATCAACATGTGTCCCCTCTTCTTCATGTCTCTTCTTACATCAACATGTGTCCCCTCTTCTTCATGTCTCTTCTACATCAACATGTGTCCCCTCTTCTTCATGTCTCTTCTACATCAACATGTGTCCCCTCTTCTTCATGTCTCTTCTTCATCAACATGTGTCCCCCTCTTCTTCATTTCTCTTCTTCATCAACATCTTTCCCCTCTTCTTCATGTCTCTCTTCATCAACATGTGTCCCCTCTTCTTCATGTCTTCTTCATCACATGTGTCCCCTCTTCTTCATGTCTCTACATCAACATGTGTCCCCTCTTCTTCATGTCTCTTCTTTCATCAACATGTGGTCCCCTCTTCTTCATGTCTCTTCTACATCAACATGTGTCCCCTCTTCTTCATGTCTCTTCTACATCAACATGTGTCCCCTCTTCTTCATGTCTCTTCTACATCAACATGTGTCCCCTCTTCTTCATGTCTCTTCTACATCAACATGTGTCCCCTCTGTGTAAAGAGCCTCTGAAAGTTTCAGGAACAAAGATTCTCTCTCTTTTTGTCCTGATCCATTTCTATAAAAACCTGTCTGAAAATTAGCTGATCAGATTTTGGCCACTTTATGATGTCATAATGATGTGTTGGCTTGTGTAACCATTAGCCAATCACCAACCAAGGTAACCCCCCCCCCCCCCCCCCCCCTTATCACCTGAATCTCCTCCAAGAGCACTATTGTGTTCTTTTTAACCAAATGTCTCTCAGAGGGGCGTGGGGAGGGGCTCCTTATTTTCATCTAAAGTAACAGACAGAGAATCAGCACTTTGGAAACAGGGCTGAAACAGAGGGGATTATGGGATGCTGCAATGATCTGTTTGGTGTTTCAGCCAATCAGAGACATGTTCTGTATATATCTAAGACCTGTGATATATTGATGAAAAAGAGTATAATAGGGGACCTTTAAAGATGAACCATAATGTCAGACAGAGTTACTCACACTCACCTCCTTGTCCCTGCAGGAGATTCCTCCCTTTGAGACGAAGGGGGTGATGAGAGCCAGCTTCTCGTCGAGAGACGTCGACAACCACACGGCTTTCATCAGAATAAAAACCAACGCCCCCAACGAGGACCAGTTCATCATCCTGCCTGTGGAAGTGGAGGTCACATCAGGTAGGATTATCATCACCGATTGTGGCTGGAAACTATTAATATCGTGGTATTAGAATAGATTTCTGATATTGCTTTGACAGATAGGTGTCTTTTTCTGGTTTTATAGGCAGCGTTACAGTAAAAAAAAAAAAAGTCATTTTCTGTACTTATTAAAGCTGTTGCCTTTAACTGCTTAGTCATTAAATACAAAAGGCCAACGGTTATGTTGTATTCATTTTTGGAGAGCGTCATTAGACAACCATACAATAGAGTGGTGCAGTGACGCGTCCTAAAACCCGGAAGTAAACTTCTTCCAGTTCCTTCGACAAAAACGCAATGCAATTTCTCCATAGGATTTTGGAAAATAGCTTGAAATCAAGTCTGTGGTTGAGACACATTTAAGAGACGGATCACGTTTTGTTCAGCCGGATAATCTCCACATGTCTACCCTACTTTTATAATTTTCGAATCATAAATCTAGTCGCCAGAAGCAAAATGCTAACGTTATGCTATAAAGGAACTACAGCCGAGTACAGCAGCACGACTTCAACGTCACGCCAACTTAAGATCCATATTCAAACATACAGATTCTAAATGGTACGAGTTGAAGCGTTTGTTTGAACAGTCTGCAGGAGGCAGGTACTTGCTTTCAAGCAGAACAGGGCAAACAAACTTAGTGGGAGTGTTTACGTGTTCGGCGTAATGACGTACAACGTCCTCGACAACTTCTGTAGTCCTATTCAGCCACTTGGTAACAACCATCGTTTTTCAGACACGTCAACTCTTCAGAAATCACCAGTGGGGTCACTGCTGATGGATTTAATGTCGTAGAACAAAACGTGATCCGTCTCTTCAATGTGTCTCAACCACAGACCTTATTTCAGATATTTTCCAAAACCCTATGGAGAAACTGCATTGCTTTTTGTCGAAGGAACCGGAAGTGGTGAAATGCTAACTTACGTCCGGGTTTTAGGACGCGTCACTGTGGCACTGTATACCACCATAATATCAAAATTGAGTTTTACTTCGGAATATTCTTGATGATAGTGTTTTTATGGCGCAGCCCTGTCACCAAAAGTACATTTATTGTAAAACTCAGTGTCCTTTTTGTGTCAGGAACACATTTTTCTTATGATTTTGGTACTTCTTTTGCAGCCCCTGGTATATACTCCTCCACAGAAATGCTTGACTTTGGTACGCTGCGGTCACAAGGTATGAAGTCTTGAAAAACAGATCATATTGCAGAGTAATCTTCTCTTATATAAACAAGCCCTTAAAAGCCCTTCGTATAACTTCTTACTGCTTTCTGTTCTATAGTTTGTTTTTTCTGTAAGTCATTTTATTGCATCTTGCATGTGTGTCTGTGCTTTTTATTTTAGTTTCTGTATGTCCGTTTATATGTATGCTTGTTCTTGGAAAAGGGCTATACAAATCAAATGTATTCATATGTTTCGTTGCATCTTTGCTCACTTGTTCGTTCTCGTTACAGATCGCCCAAAACTGCTGAATCTACACCTTTTAAATTCAGGAACAAAAGACGTTCCAATCACAGTGGGTATCTCTTATATTATCATTTAAATTCCTGTCATCTTAACTCTCCTGTAAATGTATCCCCCTTTCTTTACGCTTCACAGAGTGTTCGGACGACGCCATCAAACGAAGCGGTGACCGTAGAGTTCAAAGCCGTCACACTGAAGGCTGGAGAGAGCAGATATACCAAAGTTGCTAGTATTAGTTTTGACGGTAAGAATATATGTGACCCGCTCTTATCGAAATCAGTCAGAAGTCGCAACGGCTCATTTCAAAATAAACGTGGATTTGCGTAAAAAAAAAAGTTTTTCGGGGTTCGGTTGTTTTGTTTGATTTTAAATAAACAAAGTCTTGGCTTTCAGAATATGAAACTTTTATTTCCAAAATCACACGATAAATACATGTTTGAAGCTTGTAAAGGGAAGAAGGCACCTCTCACTCGCACTCTGCTGTTCCGCAGCGCCGCTCCCCCTCCCTCCGGCTGACATTATGAATGTAAGGCGTATAGTAATCATAGATAACACGGCAGGGCCCGTTACAGTTTGTTTTCATCTGATTTCAATTAAACAAAGTCTTGGCTTTCAGAATATTAAACTTGTTTCGGCAAATTCAGATGATAAATACAACTCTGAAGCTTCGGCATTACAAGTGGAGAACGGAGTAACTTGACGTCACAGCAGGCGTAACAACAGCCGGTGTTTCTCGTGAGTGTTTTCCCCGGGAAACAAACACAATACATACAAACGCAAAACTACGCACGCACACGCACGCACACACACACACACACACACACACACACACACACACACACACACACACACACACACACACACACACACACACACACACACACACACACTCTCACAAGCGAGCTTCCCCCAGACCAGTAATCCAAACGAAAATATTTTCCGTCCGTACTACTTTCATAATTTGCTAATAACCAATCAGATCGATGGATTCCAGAGAAGAGGAAACTTTGAAGGCCTTTTTCTCAAAGTGATGACTCTGTAACAGTCGTTATATAATGTGACATATTTTGCTTAATATTTGGAGTACAACAACAATCCTGATATCATTAGAAAGCTAGGAATCTCCTCTTTCCAACAGTGTATACAACTCAAAATGTGTCTTCGGGTCAATGCGACTGATTTCGATGGAGCAAGTCACATATATGTTTAATACTTCTGTTGTTGAGTTTTTTTTTTAAAGAATTTCAATTGCAAACAGCTAAGCTCGGACATACAATCAATGGAAAGTAAAAGCATTCGGCAGTGTGAGAAAAATAAAGCACTTTCTGAACATTAAAGCATGGAAACATTCACAGGAGAGACACTGAAACTGAGCCTCTTTAAAAGGCTCACAGAGACACGGAAAGATCATTTTAACCACAATTAGATATGTGTTTTTTTAGACAGTGTTTTGCTTCAACTACCTTTTTAAGAATAAGTCGATTTTTACTTAATTTTTTCTTTGTATACTCAGGGGGAAATAACTTGTGTGTCCTGTAGCACATCTTGGCTGTTCATTAATAATGATCTAGAAATGTTTAAGCTCAAAGAGTTAGAGAATGACATGTCCTCACTTCACAGTATTGCACAACTTCCTCTTGTGAGGCCTTGTGCACTTATCTGCTGTGGCTTGTTCTTTTTTTCTTGCAGCCTCAAAAGCAAGACGATCATATCAGTTCTCTGGTAAGATAACTGTGAAAGCAAAAGAAAAAAGTTACTCCAAGCTTGAAATCCCGTACCAGGCAGAAGTTTTAGATGGGTGAGTTGTTAAGTGGATAAATCCTGGAGTTAATGTTTGGAGTAAATAATGTTTTTTTTTTTAATCTTAAAATGTTCCTTCCCTCTTGCAGATACCTGGGTTTCGACCACACGGCGACATTGTTCCACATCAGGGACAGCCCCGTGGACCCCGTGGATCGACCCATCTTCCTCACAAACGCCTTTGGCTTTGCAATCAGGATACACAACGTGTCTCTGCCCGAAGAGGCCAAAACAATGTTTAATGTGAGCGTCACAGAAAAGATTTAAGAGAGGGTTTAGGTGTTTTGAAGTGGGGGTTGTATGAGGTAGCTCTTTATAGTCAGTCTACTACCTACAGTGGATGAAATGTGTTGAAACCATGGATGTTTAATAAGAACTGGATACAGCGTGGGAGGCGGGGTCTCGTTCTTTCCTATGAGAGCTGCTCATTGGCGCATGAAGACAAAATGGCCCAACTTTTGAGAGAGTGAAATGTCACAGATTACCCAGCATGCCTAGCTGTCAGAGCAGAAGAACCCGTGGGTGTTTCTCAATTGCGAGTAAAGCTGCTTCCGAGCCACTATTTCAAGCATACTACGTCATCGAGTGCCGCCGAAGTACTGTTCCAATCTCCAGCATACTTGGAAATCTACCGAGCCCGGCGTACTCCGTTTGGAGAAATATCGAGTCTGCACATGAGTAGACTTCGCGGTCTTAAAATCCCCACAATGCTTTGCGCACGGACCAATTTCCCCAAATCTGTGGCGGAAGATGTAAGGCGGGGCCTCTCATATGACGCACACCTGCACACTTGCTAGCGTGTTCCACTCTTTGTTTTCCAAATGTCAGGAAGTATTCTTGACTCGCTTCTGAAGCAAGATGCTCGGCAGACATGTGCTACCAAGCAAGCGTACTCGCGATTGAGAAACACCCCGTATGTGCGCTCACAGAGCATGCGCCCCTTAAGCCCCGCCCCCCGAGCTCCCACTCTCGGCTCACTAGAATGAATGGAGAGAGAAAATAAATCAAGATTCAGCTTTTAGTACATTTTACAACTTTAAGGACCGAATGATTCTAATAAGGGCTATAAAATAGTTCATACTCTGTAAATCGTGGATAATTTTTTTTTAACTAAATAAACTACAGACGTCTCTTTCCCCATGTTAGTCAATGGGAAAAAGTTGTTTTGGGCCGGGTGACGTCACGGACTGATACGGAAATTGCAGTAACGCCGTTTGGACACAACGAATATTGGCACAGAGTCCGGCGCACTTCCTGGGGGCTTGGTTGAAACAGACAGGAGTAGCAGCAGGAAGCTTAGCTATTTACATCTGTGGGTTCTTATTTAGACACCGGCGACCAAACATCAATACCATCATCCAAATCGTAAGCTATATATATATATACACAACATGTTTTTATCCAACCAAATAATCTGCTTAAATCCATATTTGTTGGTGGTTTGCCATCCATAAACAAAACTTAACTCTAAAAAAAATTTGAGGCACGCACTGACTATTTATAATTTAATGAAGTTGACTAAATAAATAAAAAGTAATTACATTACATTGCATTTAGCTGGCACTTTTATCCAAAGCGACTTACAATAAGTGCATTCGACCAAGAAGATACAAACTTGAAGAAAACAGGTTTCATAGAGACAAAACATTTCAAGTGCTACTCCACAGGCTTTAGATAAGCCAGCCCTGTGTTAGTATATAAGTGCTTTGTTAGTCATTCTATTGCTCGAAGTGGAGTCGAAAGAGATGAGTTTTTAGTCTGCGCCGGAAGATGTGTAAGCTTTCTGCTAGGGCTGTGCGATTATGGCAAAAATTATAATCACGATTATTTGGGTCAATAATTGATATCACGATTATTAAATACGATTATTCATTGACTTTGAAAAAATCTATTTATTGAACTTTAAAACAAATACAAATAATAATTTGAACAGTATCTTTTTAACTGTTGATTACCCTGAACGTATAATTCAACTGAAAAACCAATACAAAAATAAATGATACATTTAAATAAATAATATCAAAATAATAAATACCAATAAACAAGATCAACAAATATTTTGGAGCGCACTTCCCCAAGCTACTAAACATATATAAATATGATAAATACAAATAAATGAGACCAAAATAAATTAGATCAAATATGTTGCAGTGCACGGACACAACCTAGCAAAGCAAAATAATTGTTTTTTTCGATTATGTTGTTTTCGTAATTGTGGCAGGCCAAAATCGTAATTGCGATTAAAATACGATTAATTGCACAGCCCTACTTTCTGCTGTCCTGATGTCAATGGGGAGCTCATTCCACCATGTTGGAGCCAGGATAGCAAACCCACGTGTTTTTGCTGAACTTGGGTCCCCCTTGTAGTGCGGGTGCAGCGAGCCGTTTGGCTGATGCAGAGCGGAGTGCACGTGCTGGGGTGTATGGTTTAACCATGTCCTGGATGTAGGAAGGGCCAGATCCATTCACAGCATGGTACGCAAGCACCAGTGTCTTGAAGTGGATTCTAGCAGTTACTGGAAGCCAGTGAAGGGAGCGGAGGAGCGGCGTGGTGTGGGAGAATGTAGGAAGGTTGAAGACCAGACGAGCCGCTGCAGTAATAACTAACTGAATCTAATGAACCACTTAATCTTAAAAAGACAAACTCAATCTTCAAATGTTGAAAAAGTAAAGGTATTTGGTATAGCCCTATATAGACTTTGTTAGATTGAATTGAGTCGAAGTGTAGGATATATTTAGAGTGGTTTTCACCTTGCCATTTAACATCATTTTACAACAAGGAACCAAGGCCATTTTTGTATTCTCTTCAAAGCCGACTCAATTGGACAAACAGTAATTTAAAAGATAACAACACCACAGTTGTGATGAAACACTGAATACTAGAAGTAGATCTAAAACTTTGAAAAAAGTGTTGCAATCTCTGGCTCCTTATGAATTAATAAAAAGATCATTATTTTGGCGTCTCGTGCCTTTTTCTTAGATTGCAGCTGCTGATAGAGGGGAAGTGGTGTGAGAGAAATGTGCAGAAAGGGGCGGAGATTTAGATTTGAACACAAGCAGCTGCAGTGAAGAATCAACACATGCATTTCCTCTTTTATTTAGGCCTTCCTTAAGATCAACGACCAGTTATTGTGAGTCTTTGTTGATTCCATTCTAACACTTTAAAACACCAAAGTCCCAATCCAATCCACTTTATGTCTACAGCTCATTTAAAACCAACAGAGTTGAACAAAGTGCTGTACATCAACAACTGTATAAAAACATGGCATAAATACATAAAAAACAGACAGGACATGAAACAAATGTAAAACACGAGACAATGAAACCAGATCAGAAGCCACAGACTGAAAAACTCTCCTACATGACAATACAAAACACTAGTAAGATAAAAACTCTCCTACATGACGTAAAAAACAATACAAAAACCGAAATGTAACGGCACAAGTGTCATACTGTACCTGGTCTGTGAATGCAAGAGAAAAGAAGTGGGTTTTTAAACGAGATTTTAAAACAGGCAGAGTTGGAGCAAAGACTCTGTCTCCTCGCTGCTTGATTTTGGGACTACCAGAAGTAATCTGTCAGCAGACCTCAGTGACCGTATGGTTTTAAAAGATCTGCCAGGTACGGTGGGGGTCCCACATAAACCAGGGTGTCCGCGGGGTCTTAAAAAGTATTAAAAGTTGATGAATCAATTTAGCGAAAATTAAGCCTATTACAAAGTATTAAACGGCATTTTCCAAGGTATTACATTTTGCAGCTTGTTTCCAATAAGTATATAAATGGTCCAAAGAGGTTGTATTCTACAGTCTGCCTGAATGTAATCATTGCGTAGGTGTGTAGTGTGATTCTGTGTAGTTTATTTATGGCATCCCGTTGGATTTGACGTCATCTGAACAGGACATCACACGCTCACTGCTTGATAGCGCGCGAAGGTCCGTTTACGCCGGTTGTTAAACAACATCGTTATGGGGAAATGCAAGTCTGCGTCCAAATGGTTGGAAGATAAGGAGGAAGGACAATCAATACTGTATATAGTCAATGTGAGGTAAAGTGTGTCGCCAATGTAACCGGTTAAAACTCCAAGTGGCGATGAGGTCTTAAAATGTATGGAAAGGGTCTTAAAAAAGCTCTTAAAAGGGATTACATTTGACTTCAGGATTCCTGCATATACCCTGATAAACACAAACAGATATAAAATGTACTGTTTTTAGATGGAGTCAGGTGGCTTTAAAGAGAGCATAGATAATGCCTTTAGTTCCTCTTCAGACCGGGTGCAGTGGTGAAAATATAGCTTGCATTTAGACTGAAATTGATGTTTTTTGGTGTCTCAAAAACACATCCAAAGCATTTTATTGCTGCTGTAGAAAACACGCCATCTGTGAAGAAATACCTCATGCAACCCTGCTTTAAAAACATCCAAACAGCTGATATTTTTGTATGGGAATTGTTACATCTACTGACTTCCCTTTCTGTTTCAGGCGCAGAACTTCAGCGCCCCCATCCTGATCCCCGCACACGAGTCTCGTTACATTTTCTCCCTGCTCTTCCGACCTGTGCGACCCTCCATTCACATAGACAGCAACATCCTGCTCATCACAAACGCATCCAAGTTTCACCTGCCTGTCCGGGCCTACACAGGCTTCCTGGAGGTACACAATGGACATTTATATGTACATAATACGTAGCTTATTTACCTACCATCAAAGCGGTACTGAACAAAGAGCATATTAACCTTTATAACTTTCATTTTTATCACTTAAAAAGTCTGTTTTCATCATAAAATACAGCTACTGAAGCAGTGAAGTTGGCAGAAAAAGGGTTCAAATGTATGTTTTCCAGACAAGCTGATAAACTGCATAACAAATAACACTAGTTCCTTGAAATTGTGATTATAAGTTGATCATTTACAGTCGTTAGCTTGTAGAAATGGAATGTGTCTCCAGCTGTTTCAGTCTCAGTTAAATTGCAGACTGATATCTTTATGAGGAACTAGTTGTTTTGTCCTTTGCCACGTTGAAAGTTCTTGTGAAGAAAAACAGAAGTCGCATTCAGTTTTCAGTTTTGACCATATATGTAGTTATGTCTTTGTAAGGCAGGGTAGACATCCTGGTTCTTGGTGATATGCGTCTGTGTAACGTGTTTGTTTTTTGTCGCCTTTTTTGAAAAGCCTCTGGTCCTGCCTCCCAGTCTGAAGGAGAACATCCTGGACTTTGGGGTCCGCAGTGCAACAGACACCAGCAGCATCATATTTGTGGTGGTCAACAGTAATCCCATAGAGGTGAGATCACGCAGAATACTGCTTTTACTGAACAGGCACACAAGGGTTCAGTGGGAAGAGACACAAAACAACCACAAAATGACAAAAATGTGACCCTAAATAGCCAAAAGACACAAAAAAACACCAACAAAGTGACACAAAAGGAGTGCAAATTTAAACTCAACAGTCAAAACACACACAAAGCTACTACAAAGAGACACACAGTGACCAGGGTTTCACACTAAACCGCCAAAACACACACACAATAACCCCGAAGAGACACAAAAGTACTGCAAATCGACCAAAATGAACACATATTGAAATGCAACAGTCAAAAAACACACAAAACTACCCAAAAGGACAACGGTTTGACACTAAATAGCTAAAAGACACACAAAATGACCCCTAAGACACAAAACTTCTAAAAATCAACCAAAATTAACACATATTGAAACTCAAAATTAAAAACTTCCCCAAAAGAGACACAAAAGGACAACGGTTTGACACTAAACAGCCAAAACACACACAGAATAACCCCTAAGAGACACAAAACTACACCAAAATTAACACATATTGAAATTCAACAGTCAAAAAATACACAAAACTTTCCAAAAGACACACAAAAGGACAACGGTTTGACACTTAATAGCTATAAGACATACAAAAATAGACCAAAGGGACACAAAACTACTGCAAGTCGACCAACATCGACACATTGAAACTCCACAGTCAAAACACACACAAAACTACCCCAAAGAGACACAAAAGGACAATGGTTTGACACTAAATAGCTAAAAGACACATAAAATGACCCCTAAGACACAAAACTACTACAAATTGACCAAAATGAACACATTTTGCAATTCAACAGTCAAAAAACACACAAAACTACCCCAAAAAACACACAAAACTACCCCAAAAAACACACAAAACTACCCCAAAAAACACACAAAATGAACCCTAAGAGACACAAAACTTCTAAAAATCAACCAAAATTAACACATATTGAAACTCAAAATTAAAAACTTCCCCAAAAGAGACACAAAAGGACAAAGGTTTGACACTAAACAGCCAAAACACACACAGAATAACCCCTAAGAGACACAAAACTACTGCAAATCGACCAAAATGAACACATATTGAAATTCAACAGTAAAAAAACACACAAAACTTTCCAAAAGAGACACAAAAGGTCAACGGTTTGACACTAAATAGCTATAAGACACACAAAAATAGACCAAAGAGACACGAAACTACTGCAGATTGCAAAAGTGCAGTCACACAGTGTTCTGCCAAAGGACTCCCTTCACAGTTGTTGGTGTTGAACTTTTCCTTTCTGTCCTGCAGCTGGAGATAAAGTCGTGGCTCGTCACAGGAGACAGTATTTCGATGGAGCTGCTGAAGACAGAGAAAGGAAACGCCACTGTGGCTCTGAACCGCCTCCGAGAGCTGCAGAACATCTCCGCCTCCAGCCACAAAACTGTAAGGATTCACACTCTTTAAAGAGACTCGGTTACAAAAACACTCAGAAAATCAAGTATACATAGATGGGATTTAAAAAGCTAACATTTTGCATCAAATTGAGTTAACCCTTAGATGCATAAGTGGGTCTTTTTGGACCCGGTGAGGTGGTTTTCTTGAAGTATCTTTGTAATTACATTTTTTTATCATTTCATATTCCAGCTATTCCTCAAAAAACATGTTTTGGATATCATGCCATTTAAATTTTAAATTTTATACATTTTAAGAAATTGTAGTTTTTGTATTTCTACCCCAAGCTTCCATAAGTGGGTCTAAAATGACCCGCATGCATTTTCTATGGGATCCTCTGGGAACCTTTGATTCTTATCACCTGTTGCTGTCAGGAATACATTCACTGTAGGACACACAGACGACTACACAAGTGACACCTCTCAGGAAGATTATTTTACACAGCAAGATCTGATACCTGTCACTATAATAATAATAATAATAATAATACATTATATTTGTATAGGGCTTTTCAAGGACTCAACATCGCTTTACAATATAAGGGAAGGTTAGGGTGGGGAGGGTATAGGACTATCAAACTTGATCAACCGGCATGGATTGATGGGGGGTGGGCCTATGAGTAGACAAGAGGAGAAGAGATGAGTTTTGAAAAGGGACTGGAATACCGTGAGGGTCTCAGAGTAGCAGAGATCTTTGCATCAATATGTTCAAAACGGTTTTTTTCAAAATGTAAAAAAAAATTCTAAAATTCTAAATAGTGAAAAATTTAATGTAAAATATTTCTAGTGTCAACCAAAATATAATACTAAATATTATACAAGGGATTTTTCTTAACCAAAATGGCATAAAAACACATATTATTCTAATACGGGTCCTTTTTGACCCACTTGTGGAAGAGAGTAGGGTCCAGGCACTCGGGCATCTAATGGCGCGTTTCCACTACACGGCCTCGCTCGGCCCCGCTCGGTATGGCTAGGCCTCGTTAGGACTGGCTCACTTTATGGCGCATTTCCATTACAGTTTAGGAACTGGGGTAGTATCTATAGTAACGCAGTGTAGGCGGAGCCGTGACGTGATCTTCAGAGGACCCCAGAAAAACAACACAGCCGTTAGCTGTTAGCACTCAGAGCTCACAGCTCCTCATATCTGTTCAGAAACTAGACAAAAGTGAAACAAGTACAAACCACAGACTGCCTGTGTCATGGTGAATACAGTCGCTGCTTTCTTTATGTCTGTATAGGCCGTTGTTGTGAGTGTGGACGGTCGGAGCATATACTGCGTTAGCTTAGCCAATCTCCATTTAGAAAACAAGCATTTTAAAAGGTTTTCCGCCTGCCGTCTGTCTGCAGACTTGTCAAAGCATTAATTCATGGTTTTTACTAACCGGTATCAGTATGTTGTTACTTCTGCATCATTTTGAAACGTGTATTACAATTAAATCACGGTCAAATATGTCCATCTTGTTGTAGTTGTTGCCCCCTTGCCAGCGATGCTCTCTCTAGTTTAGCATACTCAGCCCGACTCAGCCTCGTTGTCTCTGGCCCTGGACCCACGATTTTATGAGGCCAGAAAAACTGTGAATTAGGACCCGCCGGCCGGTACTAGGCCAAGTGGAAACGCAACCAAAGACGGGCCGCTGACGTCACAGCCCTCTTAAACCGGGCTGCGCGCTGTAGTGGAAACGCGCCACAAGGGTTAAAACAAATGATTTCGTAGTTTAGTTTAGTTCAAAGTTAAAATGTTCTTTACAAAGGATGCTAACATTTTCAGAAGTTTATCTGGATGTTTGAAAGCAAGGAGGACAAGCAAAAGTGACTTATCTTCTTCATAAAAACAACCAAGGTCGAACACAAGGACCTCAGTGTTGTTAGAATTGAGATGAAGGGAAGTTAATGGGGAGCGGTGTCGCCTATCTAATGCGATAAAAAGAAAGGTCCATGTCGAGGCAAACAGAAGACATGTTGCGAGTACTTTAGGGTGAAAGGAGGAGCAGTTAAATACTCGAGCACAGTCTGTGTCTTTGTTCTTCCTCTGGGTTATTCCTTGAAGGTTTGCAGGGGGAGGCTCGAGAGAAACTGGTGACATTGCAACTTCTACTGATGAAACAGAAACATGCTTATCAACAGTTTCAGGATACACACTTTTACACAGTGTCTAATTGTTACACACACATTTAGAGAGAATGCACTTTCAAAACTTCTACAAATGGACTAAAATGAACATATTGAAATTCAACAGTCAGAAAACACACAAAACGACCCAAAAGAGACACAAAAGGACAAAGGTTTGACACAAAATAGCTAAAAGACACACAAAAATAGACCAAAAGAGATACAAGACTACTGCAAATCGACCAAAATGTAAACATATTGAAACTCAACAGTCAAAACACACAAAACTACCCCAGAGAGACACAAAAGTAGTGTCATTTTTACGTGACAAACAAAGCATACAGTGAAGGAAATAAGTATTTGATCCCTTGCAGATTTAGTTAGTTTACCCACTTACAAAGAAATGAACAGTCTTATCATTTTAATGGTAGCTTTATTTTTACTAATGAGAGAGAGAGAGAATGTCAAAAAAGAAAATCCATTAAGCTTGCTTTGTTTCTCACGTAAAAATGACACTACTTTTGACAAGGCGTTAAATGTTTTAGGTTTATTGGATATAAATTTGCATTAATTGTAAGCTTTCATGCTTCAAGTGTCTCAGTTTGTATTGGTTTATGTAACTTGAGAGTGCTTGAGAAGTGTTTTAACTTTACCCCTAGATAGCCATAATCCCTGTAACAAGATTAAGGTTATTCTTGCGTATAAAAACACACATTGACCAATTTTTTGTCTTATTTTTGTCTCTTTAAAGGTGATATTAGCATCCGGCTATTATGCAGCATTCAGAGTGACACTGGTGGCCAAAGCACTGGAGGGCCTGTATGATGGAGCCATTCACATCACCACAGATTACGAGGTAGGAAGAAAGCCAATCAAAAGCTGCTATTTTTAAACCAATCAGCATTCAGTCTAATGTTGCCTCTTCTCTCCTCCATCAGATATTAACCATCCCAGTGAAAGCTCTCATCGCAGTGGGGACGCTAAGCAGCTCTCCGAAGCACATCGTTTTACCGGCTTCGTTTCCAGTGAGTAACTCGGAGGCCTAATTCCAAACCGACCCCCACACACACTTCCAGTCCTTTAGCGGGTTCACATGGAGGGTCCGCCAACAAGTGGGGAGTGGGTTATCAAGCCCTCCAACAGCGAGTTAGTGCAGGCCTGAAAAATGCTGTTTACAAATAGTTCTGTGCAAACGTTTACTAGTAAGTTGCACCAAATAAGAGACATTTAATATTGTATTTGATGTCAACTTGAAGGTTAGACTTATGATACGATAATACTTTACTGTCAGATCAATCGGACATTTTTCTTGCATCGCAGCACCTCCATTTGCAAAATCAAACAAGGTCACATATTAAGGCACGATGCAAGGAAACAGACATTTAACATACCATTGCAATCACTGAAAAAATAACTAGTTTAAGACCCTCTAACGTACATTAGATCTGGGATGTTTAATTTGAGGATCGACTGGTGCACAAAGGAGTGCTTCAGTCTTACTTTATTGAATGGTGGGACCCTGTACCTCCGATTTAATGGTAACAACAACAACTTGTTCATTTGTTTGTAAAGTTTTAAACGTAAAAACCAAGTTATAATGTTGATAAAAAGAGTCTAAATATCAAGAATAATGTTTAAATGTTGATTATAAAGTCTAAATGTAGATACAACAAGTTGCAATATCAAGAATAAAGTCAAAATATTGAGAGAAACGTCAAAATATTGCAAATAAATGTCAAATATATTGAGAATAAACGTAAAAACCAAGTTATAATGTTGGTAACAACAAGTTTCAATATCAAGAATAATGTCGCGTCGGGCTCCTGATCTGCCTGTCGGGTGTTCTTTTCCCCATAATGACCGCCTCGCTGCACATTATCCCTTACTTAATACAAAGGGAGGTCAGGTACTCTTTAAAACAGCTGGTAGTTATGGGTACTTTCTACTTAAGTACATTTCAAAGCCCTCTTTACTTTTACTTGAGTAAAGAAGTTTAGTCAGTACTTCTACTTTTACCAGAGTACTTTTAAACACGAGTATCTGTACTTCTACTTGAGTAAAGGGTGTGTGTACTTTTGCCCTCTCTGCTCTTAACGTGTCTGATATGTGTTTGTTATCTGTTCTTCAGGGCAAAGTGGTTCATCAGAGCTTCAGCATCCAGAGCTCCTTCACTCAGAAAGTGCGGCTGCAGCAGATCCGCTCGCTGACTGAAGACATTCGCTTTTATTATAAGCGGCTGCGCAACAACAGAGACGAGCTGGAGCCCAGACGGAAGTCCAAGGTGTGTATTCCCCTTCATCTCACCTCCCTGATCTCATTATGCTCCTTATGAACGTGAACTTATTTTTCTTTCCTCCATCTTTTTCAGGTGGCTAATATTTATTTTGACGCCAGCTTGCAGTGTGGTGATCACTGTTATGTGGGGCTGCCATTTGTGCTTAAATGTAAGTTGTTTCTTTTGAGTGTGTGTGTGTGTGTGTGTGTGTGTGTAAAATAAAATATTTACGGAAGAGTTGAAGGGCCGGGCATGAGAGGTAAAAACAAAAGGACGATATTGAAGAATAAAATCCAACTTAAAGTTATATATATAGTATATTGATTTTTATTCAAATGTTTAACTTTTATAATCAAAATGTTGACTTTATTCACCAGATTTTTACTTAATTCTTAATATTCTGACTCAATTTGTACTTAAGTCTCAACATTTCAACTTTATTCCCAATATTATGACTTTATTACGAACATTTTCACTGTTCTTATTGGATTTCAGACTTTTTTGCCATTTATTCTCAATATTTTTGACTTAATTCTCGATACGTTGACTTTAAAGGGGACCTATCATGTAAAATGCACTTTGTGATGTCTTGTATACATAACTATGTGTCCCCGGTGTGTCAGGGAACTCACGCAGCGTCAGAAAATAAAACCCTCTCTTTTCCTCCGTACCCAAATCTTTTAAAAACGGGGGTACAACGGGCAGATACAGATTTGCTGACGATATGACGTAATTTCGGATGGTGGACCCACAGAGAGTTGCTATCAGAAACAATGCCTGACGTGTTTTGGACGTAATCTCGTCTTTGTTTACATTAGCAAGCCTCGCTAACACTCAGAGCTAACCTGTACTGGAGAGCACATGTGTTTAAAAAGCAGGAAATAAAAAAAGGAACTCACCTTGTGATAAACCCGCAAGAGAAAAAGCATTTGAGCTCCATACTGTTTCAGAAATAATCCTTGATGTGGTTTAGAACAGGATGGCGTTTTATCACAGCAGAATTTAACTTTATCTCCGGTAGAATTCTGATCAGGCATTAGCTCCGCCGCCTCTTTTTTTTTCAAGCTAAGGACCCAAAATCCGCGTTTCTCTAACAGGGCTGCAAAAGAGGGGTTTGAGAGATTTCTAAAATGCATGATCGGTTTGTATTTTGAGAAAACATCATAGACATGTTTTTATATATCTGAGACCCATAATATATGCCTAAAGATAGCATGATAGGAGCCCTTTAATCTTAACATTATCGCTTCATTCTCAAAATGCGTAACTATAAAAATAAATCTTCCTTAATAATGTGTCCCTCTTATGCCTGGCCTGAACACTCTTTGGTGCAAATCTCCCACAACAAGAACGGAAATGTTGTATTAATGAATCTGTATGTCCCTCCCCAGCGGAGTCGAAGCCTCACGGTCTGGCGCTTCAGGAAGATATCTGGGACGCAGACGTAGATCTTCATCAGAAACTCCTGCGCAGATGGAAAGAGCTCAAAGAGCGCTCGGGACACAAGTGAGTGTCCCCTCTTCCTCATGTCTCTTCTACATCAACATGTGTCCCCTCTTCTTCATGTCTCTTCTACATCAACATGTCCCCTCTTCTTCATGTCTCTTCTGCATCAACATGTGTCCCCTCTTCTTCATGTCTCTTCTACATCAACATGTGTCCCCTCTTCTTCATGTCTCTTCTTCATCAACATGTGTCCCCTCTTCTTCATGTCTCTTCTACATCAACATGTGTCCCCTCTTCTTCATGTCTCTTCTTCATCAACATGTGTCCCCTCTGTGTAAAGAGACTCTGAAAGTTTCAGGAACAAAGATTCTCTCACTTTTTGTCCTGATCCATTTTTATAAAAACCTGTCTGAAAATGAGCTGATCAGATTTTGGCCACTTTATGATGTCATAACGATGTGTTGGCTTGTGTAACCATTAGCCAATCAGCAACCAAGGTAACCCCCCCCCCCCCCGGGGAAAATCGGGGATCGGATTTTTTTTTTTTTTTTTATATAAAATATTTTTATACATTTTATTTAATGTTACAAAACAAAAATGACCATGTTCACGTCTTAAAGTCATCCTGAGGCCTTAGTTTTGGGTTAAAATTACACATCATGTATGTGTTGCTTCTTTTGGGCTTGTTTTCATAGACCTGGTTGCTTATTTCTCTCAAATCTGGCAACAGAGTGGGCGCAGTGTCTAATAGTAGCAGTAAGCTAACAAGAGGCTACGTTCAGCTGGTGACTCGGGAGTCGGGACAGAGAAAATGTCAGGAGTTTGGAAGTATTATAAAATTGAAAGCGAAGGCAGTGTAACAGCCAGATGCAATGTTTGCAAGGCGGAGGTTCCGCGTGGTGGAAAGAACAGAGCTACGTTCAACATGACCAATCTAATACAAACACCAACAACAACAACACGACGAGTACACAGCGGCCACTCAGGTAACGGCACTGAAACAACCGACACTTTCAGAGACTTTTAAAAGGAAAGAGAAACTACCCCAGAACAGTGAAAAGGCCAAAAAAATAACAGCCAAGATAGCTGAATTCATCGCGTTGGATGACCAGCCGTTATCTGTTACCTTTTTTTCCTCTTAATGCATTGCATAAAGATCGGATCGGGAAAAATCGGTATCGGCAGATTGTCAAAATCAAATGATCGGAATCGGATCGGGAGCAAAAAAAGGTGATCGGGACATCCCTATCTCTAATGTATATTATATAAAATCCGTTCCCTGTAAATGTGTGACTTTTATCTCAAAGAATTTCTGACCTTTCTTCACAAACTTATGACTTCAAAATCTCATAGTTTTATATTTTAACTCAATCATATACCAGTTTATTCTCGGTGAACATCCAAGTGTTTCCCATTTAAATTCACGACTTTGCTCTTGAGTCAGAATAAGACCCCATGGTTCCACGTTTATTTCTGTATTTTCTACCTGCAATTCCCTTTATTGTCACGTAGTCTTATTCTTGTTCTTTATTAGGATCCCCATTAGCACTAGCATGAGCATTGGGTATTCTTCCTGGGGTCCTCAAACATACATCAAACAAAACTAAGACAAAACAGCTCATCATTTCATGTAATTGAACATTCAATATGAAGTGAATAATTGTACAGAACTATACATAGCCACAGGCACAGTTCAATTATACTTTATCATACTGAGATGATTTTTAAAGGTCACCTATCATGCTATTTTTAGGCAATAGCATAGGTCTCGGATATATATACAAAATATATAAAAAACATGTCTATGAAGTGTTTTGCTCAAAATACCAAACAGATCACCCATTCTAGCCATGCCTCATATCCCTCTATTTCACTTCCTGTTTCAAAAGTGCTGATTTGGGGTATAAAGCACGGTAAACGTCACAAGATGTGTTTTTTTTTTTTCTCTTTCCAAAAAGGATCGAAGCCGTCTTTGAAGTCAACACGGACCTCCAGAAGAATGTGCAAGCTAAAATCACGGCTCACCTGACCTGGCCGTCGCTGGTGAACTCCTCTCAGAGAATCATGTTCCCTCTGACCAACACAAACAGCTCCTCTGTGAGTAAACAACAACAACCAAACACACACACAGGAATGTCTTGAGGTTCCGCTGCAACTCTGACTGCTTTTAAATCCAGGCTGAAGACTTTTCTTGTTGCCGCTGCTTTTAATTGAACTATTCACATCTCACACTGCACTGTAACGTTTATTCATGTACCTGTTGTTATTCATGTTTGATTATCTCTGCTTATTAATGTGAAACTGAGTGTAACCTCTCTGTGTGTTCCTGCAGGAGGAGCAGGTGATTCTGCAAAACCCTGCAGACGTGCTGGTTTACGTGCAGGTGCTCCCTTTGGCCTTGTTGCCCAACCCCTCGGTGTTCTCTGGAAAGCTGGCGGACAGGTGGGACGTTTTCACAAACTCAGCACTTTCTCATTTCTATTTAACACCCTTCATCTTCCTCTCACTGTGATCCTCTCGGGTTTCTGGGCTTGTGTTTACTTTTTGATTTTAATATTTCACTTATTAATAACAATTTTGACTTTTATTCTCAACATTATAACTTCGTTTTTACGTTTATTCTCAATATTTTTGACATTTATTTGCAATATTTTGACGTTTTTCTCAATATTTTGACTTTATTCTTCATATTAAGACTCTTTTTATCAATATTATAACTTAGTTCTTACGTTTAGTCTCAATATTTTTGACTTTATTTTCAAAGGTTTGACATTTATTCTCTACATTTTGACGTTTCTCTCAATATTCTTGACTTTATTCTTGATATTTCAAACTTGTTTTAATCTACATTCAGACTTTATGTTGATATTTAGACTGTTTTTATCACATTTTATAACAATTTGGACTTTAATTCACCACATTTTGACTTAGTTCTAAACATTTGGACTCTATTCCTGATATTTAGACTCTTTTTATCAACAATATAACTTAGTTCTTACGTTAAGTCTCAATATCTTTGACATTGAATCGCAGTTTTTGAAGTTTTTCTCAATATTCTGACTTTATTCCTGATATTTCAACTTGTTTTATCTACATTTAGACTTTATCAACATTAAAGCGTTATTCTTCACATTTGATTATTTTTATCAACATTATAACTTCGTTTTTACGCTACGTCTCAATATTTGACATTTATTCTCCACATTTAGACTTTTTTATCAACATTTAAACTTTATTCCTTATATTAAGACTCTTTATATCAATATTATAACTTTGTTTTTATGTTTATTCTCAATATCTTTGACATTTAATTGCAGTATTTAGACGTTTTTCTCAATATTTTGGCTTTATTCTTGATATTTCAACTTGTTTTTATCTACATTTAGACTTTATGTTGATATTAAGACTGTTTTTATCAACATTATAACTTAGTTCTTGTGTTTATTCTCAATACTTTGACATTTTTCTTCAATATTTTGGCTTTATTCCTGATATTTAAACTTTATTTCAACATCAATAATCATTGTATCTCCCAGGCTGCCATTAGGAAACCTATCCAACATCAACATCGACACGAGCACCTTAGAGTTCCAGGTCCACAGAAACCAGGTGAGTGAGTTCACAGAGAATCAGCTGTTTCTGAGCTGCATGTGGACGCAGGTTGTGTCTAACAGACTCTCTCTCTCTCTGTGTGTTTTGCAGACGTCCCTAATAAAGAGCAGCTCAGGCTTCGTGGAGGGATCGACCCGGCCCTTTGTGTACAACCTGCTGCTGCTGCCCGGAGAGATAAAGGCCTTCAACGTGAGGTTCACTCCCACCAGCAACCACAGCGTCTCCTCCCTCCTCATCGTCAGGTAATGGCCGTTATTACAGAAAAATAGACTGTTTCCATTGTGTTGGTTTCTTTTCCTTGTGTAGCTAATACTAGCCTTGTTATCCGGTTGGTATTCAAGGAACTGGTTCAGGGAATTTCTTCACGAATAGGCAGAAACGTCCACTTAGACTCAACGGTGAACTGATTCGAAAATTCAAGATTCAAGGCTTTTATTGTCCTGTGTACATAGCTACAGTGTAGATATGACAATGAACATCTTAGGCTCCTCCAACAGTGCAACACAATAAAACAGATAAAATAGTGCAAGTAAATACAAATAGAATATAATGGAAATAGTGCAGAATAGTCTATATACAAGTAATTGGAATATTGATATATATAAGTTGGTATAATTGTGGTCAGAAGTAAAAGTCACTAACTTAAAACCACCAGTTTTTGGCCATAACTCAATAATTTAAACCCTATTTATGACAATTTCACATAAATCAGTTTGGAAAAAAAGTATTAACGCTGTTAGTGTAGTCACTGTATGTTGTGTGCAACTGCTGCATTGGAAAAAACATGTGTATATTGTCAATAACAATAAGGAAACGTTGGTATTTCTTGACATCAATATTGCATTTTGATATCGTCATGTTCATTGACGTCAATGCCGTCTCCCCATCTGAGTAATGGGAAAAAAGCCTGTGTTTTTAGAAAGGCAATAACTAAACTAAGTATGCATTCTTCTGTGGTCTGTGTTTTTCTTCAGGAATATCTGACGGGATCGACACCATCATTCTTTCCACGGGCAGAGGAACGACGGAGAGCCTGAGGTGGGCGGGGAAGCTCCGGGTCAGGGCAGCTCTCTGAGGTTCAAGATGACCGAGGCGCTGCTGAAGGACTGCACAGAGAGTGAGTGTGTGTTCCTGCAGATCTGTGGGACCCCGGGATGCATTTACACTGGGTGAAAGGCAGATTAAATACACTTTCATTTAAACAAAGCCATATACAGTATGTTGACGACATCACATCAGGGTTGGTTGTATCTGAAAATTAGATTAGAGAATGATAATTTTCGAGGGGATCCTAAAACCTAAATTCACAAATTATAAAACACATACAGACCGTTGCATAAACATAACATCGATACAGATACACACATACAGGGTGTTTCTCCAATGTCGAGGAAGGCCAAGCCCCCAGGAAGTGCGCCGGACTCTGAGGAAAATATTCGTTGTGGCCAAACGGCAGTACTACACTTCTGTATCAGTCGCTGGGCCCGGAAACACTTTTTCCCATTGACTAACATTGGGAAAGAGACGTCTGTAAATCGTTGGATATTTTTTTTAAACTAAATAAACTACCC